>NW_027361675.1:62285000-62612415 GCF_039654945.1 Dendrobates tinctorius
CAGTGCATCATTGACACCTGGAACATTGGCCCACATGTCAGATTATGCCTTGCAGATCCTAAAAAGGGACCCCTGCATTGCCAAAATGATGAACGATGATGATTACTGTTTGGCCAGGATCCTGGATCCACACTATAAAGGCAAATTCCAAAACATCATGCCACAGGAGAATCTTGACCTAATATTGACTAACAAACAAGCAACTCTGGTAAACTGTTTGTTTGAGGCATTCCCAGCACACAAGGTGCTGATTCTTCAGCGAGCCATAGGGGGCAACATGGAAGAGGTGTTCATGGTGCACACAGCCGAAGTGGCGTGGAGACAGGGGTTTTATGACCATGTTGTGGACTGATATCTCAAGTACCGCTCACACGACTGCTAATACTACATCGATTAAAAGTGACAGGAGACAACAGTTGTCAACTATGGTACAACCTACTTCTCCTCCCATATCGATGTTCTCCCTCTCAGGTCATTTCCCTTTGACTATTGGGCCTCTAAACTGGACACCTGGCCTGAATTGGCACAATATGCCTTACAGGAACTCGCTTGCCCTGCTGCTAGTGTGTTATCTGAAAGAGTCTTCAGTGCTGCTAGATCAATCGTGACAGAAAAAAGGACTCAAAATGTTGATGATCTAACCTTCATTAAAATGAACCATGCATGGGTTTCAAAGGATTTTGTCCCACCTTCCCCTGATGACACATAGGTTGCCAGAAAACTGCCTCGCTTGTCCTGCTCTTTTGCCCAATTCCGCCATTTGCAGCTGCTGAATGTCCAGCCTACACATCAACATAGGCCATTTTTTAAACCTCCCTAACTGGGCTGCCTACCCCCCCAAGGGCTGGGGTCAACACCTGGCGCACCCAGGCAAGTGATGTTGCTCTGAACAGGTGGATGGGCCCACTGATGGCTGACGGCACTGGCACAGGGCCCCTCATAGTACAATACAGTGTCTCTGATTGAGGGGGGCCCACTCACCATCAGACACACCAGCGTACTATGAGGGGCCCTGTGCCAGTACCGTCACCAAAGAGTGTGGCCCCCCTGTTTGGTCATGGCCACAGCACTTACAAATCAAGTTGCAAAACTTACCTCTCCGTGCTCCACCGCTGTGTAGTCTGGGCAGTTAAATCCTTCACAGGGACGGCCACTAGAAATTTGGTGTATTGATCGATGATGGTTAAGATGTAGCTATGGCCTGTCCTGCTGGTATCTACCTTCAGCTGATCAATGGCTACCATTTGTAATGGACGTCAACAGTTGTGAAAGTCACAGACGTGTGACATTCCTGCCACCATTTTTCAATGTCTCCTCTCATGCCAATCCAATAGAATCGCCTACGGCCTGTGGCTTCTGTCTTTTGCACTCCAAAATGACCAGACACATCATTATAGGCAGTGAGGACTAGGTCTGCATCTCTCCCTGTGATCACAATTTGATGGAGACGAGTACCGGTGATGTGATCCACGCTACTGCGATAAAGCAATCCTTTCTTCACAAAGAACCATTTTCGCTGTCTCAACAAACACAGTAATTGCGGGTCTGCATCGTCTCTGCAACATATACCGGGAGGTTTTCCCACGATGAGTAATTCCCAAATTTCTGCAAACACTCAACTTTCCGTCTACTTGTTTCCATGTAGCTTACAGTAGCGGAGAGTCTGGACTGGCTTACTGAGATTGAAATATATACGAAGTTTTAAAAGTACCACAACACTGTATACTGGTGTACACCTTGAATACCTTTCCCTTTTTCTACTTTTTAAATTCTGGTGTAATACATACTGACCTGTGAGTGTCTGTGTCTGACTCTGGAAGTATAAACGGAAATTTACAATTACCCCTAGACTGGACACACCTGGTATGTGCTGATACAAAACCTTTGTTCAAAATTTTTTATTATTGTATCATCCATAGTGAGTGAGCGTGTGTGGTTTATGCCTTCTATATATACGGTGAATCGGAGATACCACCTTTTACCCTATACTCGATACAGCTTGTATCTTGTTATACAGTACCTTTGTTCGACATCTAGTGTCACGGTCAAATCCATACTGAGTAAGCGTCTGAGAGTGACTATGGGACTATGTATACGGAGATTTCAATTGTACCCTATAATATATACACTTGCTATCTTGTTATCCAGTACCTTTTTTACAACATTTTTTATTATGGTCAAACCCAGACTGAGTGAGCGTCTGAGGGTGACTCCGGAAATATATACCGAGATTTCAAATTTGGCCAACACTGTATACAGCTGTATGCTTCTGATACAGTAACCTTGTATGCTATTTAGATTCTGGTGTAATCCATAATGAGCCTGTGAACGTCTGTTACTCCGGAAATATATTTGGAGATTTAAGATTACCCCAACACTGTATACAGCTGTACGCTTGTGTTACATTACCCATTTACAGCTTTTCATACACTTGTGTAATCCATACTGGGCATAAGAGCATTTGTGTCTGCCTCCTGAAATATATACAGAGATTCAGAATGTTTATACTATACTATATATACCTTGTATCTGGTGATACTGTACCCTTTTGCAACTTTTTATTTTATTGTGTAATCCATACTGAGCCTGTGAGCATTTGTGTATGCCTCATGAAATATATACGGAGATTTACTGTTATCCCTAGACACTGGGAAGCCCCCATATATTGTGTTACTAAGAGGCTGTGAACCATATGCTCTGCATTCCCTGTGTGAACATTGCCATATACGGATTCTTTTTTTGCACTGGTGTGCCACACGGCCAATCCCTGATTGTAGGCTGGCTGTTTCATTAGGTATTATTGCACCTGTGCAGTTGCCATTTTACTTGGGTCCGCTGCACCCTGTTAGTGCATTTGTATTGAGGCCTATTTGTACAGGTGAACATCTCTGCCTGTTATCCCTAGACTGTATTGAGCTGTACGCTTTTGATACAGTGCCATATATCTGCTGGTATTTTGGGTCCATTTTCCAAAACATGAGGAAGTATGGTGGAAAAGGACATGGGGGGCCACCTGTTACTGATGGTGGTGATGCATCTGCTGGTAGTGCCAAAAACACAATAGCAGCTAAGGCAGGAGGTGTTGAGCCTGTGTCATGGTGTAGCTCCGGAAGGCCTGTAAGGCTCCCTTTCCTGGGAGTAGGTAGACTGCTTTTAAAGCCAGAGCATCAGGAACTGTTTTTGGCTTACATTGCTGAAACAGCCTCCAGCTCTATCGCCTCCTCTTCTGAAGTTTAAAAAAATGCAAGCACTGAGTCATCAGTGCAGGCTTCTGGTCAGGACCAACCCCTTTCCTTGTGTCCTTCACCCACACCAAAAGTGAAGGATGCGGCAGCACACACTTCAGATTACTCCATGGAGCTCTTTTCACATACCATGCCTGGGTTCATTAAAAATGGGGACAATCATATACTGGAGCATTCCAAATGGGGGACATCAGACACTGGAGCAGCATTTACGGGGCCCATTATACACTGGAGCATTAGAAATGGAGCCCATTATATATGGAGCATTATTAGGGCCCTTCATACACTGGAGCATCATCAATGAGGCCCATCCTATACTGGAGAATCCCAAATGGGAGACATCAGACACTGGAGCAGCATTTACGAGGCCCATTATACACTGGAGAATTAGAAATGGAGCCCATTATATATGGAGCATTATTAGGGCCCATCATACACTGGAGCATCATCCATGAGGCACATCATATACTGGAGCATTCCAAATGGGGGACATCAGACACTGGAGCAGCATTTACAGGGCCCAATATACTCTTGAGCATTAGAAATGGAGCCCATCATATATGGAGCATTATTTGGGCCCATAAGACACTGGAGCATCATCCATGGGGCCCATCTTATACTGGAGCATTCTAAATGGGGTAGATCAGACACTGGAGCAGCATCTATGGGGCACATAATACACTGGAGCATTAGAAATGGGGCCCATTATATATGGAGCATTATTTGGGCCCATAACACACTGGAGCATCGTCCATAGGGACCATCATATACTGTAGCATTATGTGGAGCTCATCATATACTGTATGGAACATTATATGTGACCAACTATTCTGTATGGAGAAATATATGGGGCTCATTATTCTGTATGGCGCACAATGTGGTGGCCATAATACTGTATAGAGTAATATACTGTCCTTTTTTTGAGCTATTGTACAATTTAAAATAGATCAGTCATGTCATGTAAGCAGTGAAGTATTTGTCATTGTACTATACCTATAATTCTGTGGCGTATCGGAGCATCATGAGTTGTGGTATGTGTTAAAGGGGCGCACTGACACTCTTTGGCTCAGGGCACACGAAAACCTGGAGCCAGCCCTACCCCCCACAACTTTAGCCAAATAACCACCAGTTTTCAATGCGTAACTATTATTATGAAGTAAATTAAGGTTGACAAGCTTCAGTAATAAGATTTGAAATGGGCACTGTAGGTGTGTTTACTGTCCTCCACTCCCTGCCGACTTTGCTTCCCCATTGACTTGCATTGGGTTTCGTGTATCAGTCGGCCTCCAACTTTTCCCTATAGTCGGACGATTTCGTTTGACCCGACTTTTGGGAAAGTCGGGTTTCATGAAACCCGACTCGACCCTAAAAAAGGCAAAGTCGCTCATCTCTACTCCTGGCTGTAAATAAGCATGTCAGACAGTAAGCCCAATACCTTGTGCCTTATGTGTGCATGATCCCCAGGATAGAATCATAGAATCATAGAATCATAGAATCATAGAATCGTAGAGTTGGAAGGGACCTCCTGGGCCATCTGGTCCAACCCCCTGCTCAAAGCAGGATTCGCTAAATCATCCCAGTCAGATGTCTGTCCAGCCTCTGTTTGAAGACTTCCATTGAAGGAGAACTCACCACTTCTCGTGGCAGCCTGTTCCACTCATTGATCACTCTAACTGTCAAAAAGTTTTTTCTAATATCTAATCTGTGTCTCCTCCCATTCAGTTTCATCCCATTGCTTCTAGTCTTTCCTTGTGCAAATGAGAATAAAGTTGATCCTTCTACAATGTGACTGACCCCATTGTATGAGGTGTGTGATGCAACAAATTTGTGACAAATGTGCACCAAACTAGTGTGGGACATGACACATGTTCTTAAAGCCCCACGCCAGACTTTTTTTTCAATCACTTATATGTGTGTATTTAATGTAATCACATACTGAACCACTCATCGGTGTCTTCATCTATTTTCAGTCCCACTCCTGTTGCTCCTACACCATGTAACGTCTTTTGCAGTGACCAGATCACTGTGTGTTGCGGAAGTCACCTAATAATAATAAATTTTATTTCTATGGCGCCAACATATTCTGCAGCACTTTGCATTTTAGAGGGGACTTGTACAGACAATAAAGACAATACACAAAAACACAACTCAACAGACAACAAAATTAGTGAGAGCCCTGCCCGTAAGCTTACAACCTATGAGGAAATAGGGGAGACATGAAAGATAAAAGGTAAAAAGTGCTTGTATTGCATGGTCCAGCCATCAATATAATAAATAGGGTATTCACATAATGCTGCATGAATCAGTCACCAACCAGGATGTGGACAAGTACAGTCACAGAGGGCTATTAAGTGCATGGAGAGTGTGTGAATAGACTCTATGAGGGTCCTGATTTGGAAGAAAATTTTGCATGGGCAAAACCGGAATAGTTAAAATAAGTGAGGTGACGCAATAGGCCAGTCTAAAGAAATGCGTTTTAGGGCACGCTTAAAACTGTGGGTATTGGGACTTGAATTGTCCAGCATAGTGCATTTCAGAGAATTGGTGCAGCATGTGGGAAGGATTGGGATGTTCAGATAGAGGATGTTAGTCTTAGCTCATTAGCAGAACGGAGGGTACAGGTAGGGTTGCAGAATGAGACAAGGGAAGAGATTTAAGGTGGTTCTGAACCATAGAAAACTTTAAGTGAGAGTGATAAGTTTATATTGGACTCTAGTGGATGGACAACTATTGCAACAACTGACAGAGGGTAGAGGCATTGGTGTAGCAGTTGGAAAGGAATTTGATCCTGGCTGCTGCATTCAGGAATGATTGTAGAGGGGAGAGTTTAGTAAGAGGGAGACCAATGGGTAGAAAGTTGCAATAGTCCATACGAGAATGAATAAGAACAACAGAAAGAGTTTTAGCAGAGTCAAAGGTAAGAAAAGGTCAGATTCTAAAGATGCGCAATATGGCATATAAACTTAACCCCTTCCTGACATCAGACGTACTATCCCGTCCATGGGACCCGGGCCCCTATGCCCATGGACGGGATAGTACGTCTAGCGCGATCAGCGGCGCCCACGTGGTGAGCGCCGCTGATCGCGGCCGGGTGTCAGCTGATTATCACAGCTGACACCCGGCACTATGTGTCAGGGGTGGTCACGGACCGCCCCCGACACGTTAACCCCTTGCACACCGCGATCAAACATGATCGCGGTGTAGCGGGAGTTAAAGGGAAGCATCGGCAGGGAGGGGGCTCCCTCCGTGCTTCCCTGAGCCCCCCACGGCAGCGCAATGTGCAGCGCTGCTGCGGGGGACTCCTTTCCTCCAGGCCCCCGGATCCAAGATGGCGACGGGGGCCTTCGGGGGCCTGGAGGAAGCTGGCTTCCTCAGTGCCTGCAAAGCGCAGGCATGAGGAAGCCTTGTGCACTGCCTGTGACAGATTGCTGATCTGTCACAGTGATCTGTGATGTGACAGATCAGCGATCTGTCACAGGACAGTGATGTCCCACCTGGGACTATGTAATAAAGTAAAAAAAAAATTAAAAAAAAGTGTAAAAATAATTTAAAAAAAAATCGCCAAATAAATTAGTAAAAAAAAAAAAAAATATTCCCCAATAAATTCATTTTTTGAAAA
Organism: Dendrobates tinctorius; assembly: GCF_039654945.1. Classification (NCBI taxonomy): domain Eukaryota; kingdom Metazoa; phylum Chordata; class Amphibia; order Anura; family Dendrobatidae; genus Dendrobates; species Dendrobates tinctorius. Next base: position 62,291,865 of record NW_027361675.1, read on the forward strand.
TAAAAGATACCCAAAACAATAAAAGTACACATATTAGGTATCTCCGCGTCCGTAACGACCCGCCCTATAAAACTGTCCCATTAGTTAACCCCTTTAGCGAACCCCTAAAAAATTAAAAATAAAAAACGAAGCAAAAAACAATGATCTATTATCATACCGCCAAACAAAAAGTGTAATAACGCGCGATCAAAAGAACGCATATAAATATCCATGGTACCGCTGAAAACGTCATCTTGTCCTGCAAAAAACAAGCCATGACACAGCATCATCAGCAAAAAAATAAAAAAGTTATAGCTCGCAGAATAAAGCGATGCAAAAATAATTATTTTTTATATAAAATAGTTTTCATTGCATAAAAGCGCCAAAACATAAAAAAACGACCTAAATGAGGTATCGCTGTAACCGTACTGACCCGAAGAATAAAACCGCTTTACCAATTTTACCGCACGCGGAACGGTGTAAACGCACTCCCCCAAAAGAAATTCATGAAACGCTGGTTTTTGTTCATTCTGCGTCCCAAAAATCGGAATAAAAAGCGATCAAAAATGTCACATGCCCGAAAATGGTACCAATAAAAACGTCAACTCGTCCCGCAAAAAATAAGACCTCACATGACTCGGTGGGTCAAAATACGGAAAAATTATAGCTCTCAATATGTGGTGATGCAAAAACTATTTTTACAATAAAAAGCATCTTTTAGCGTGCGACAGCTGCCAAAAATAAAAACCGACATAAATAGTAAATCAAACCCCCCGTTATCACCCCCTTAGTTAGGGAAAAATAATAAAATTAAAAAAATGTATTTATTTCCATTTTTCCATTAGGGCTAGGGTTAGGGCTAGGGTTAGGGTTAGGGTTAGGGTTAGGGCTAGGGTTAGGGTTAGGGTTAGGGCTAGGGCTAGGGTTAGGGCTTGGGTTAGGGCTGAGATTAGGGTTAGAGGTGTGTTGGGGTTCGGGTTGGAGTTAGAATTGGGGGTTTCCACTGTTTGGGCACATCAGGGGCTCTCCAAATGCAACATTGCGTCTGATCTCAATTCCAGCCAATTCTGAGTTGAAAAAGTCCTATGGTGCTCCTTCCCTTCCAAGCTCTGCCATGCGCCCAAACAGTGTTTTACCCCCACATGTAGGGTATCAGCCTACTCAGGACAAATTGCAAAACAATTTTTGGGGTCCAATTTCTCCTGTTACCCTTAGGAAAATAAAAAATTGGGGGCAAAAATATCATTTTTGTGGAAAAAAATGATTTTTTTATTTTCACGTCCGAGCGTTATAAACTTCTGTGAAGCACTTGGGGGTTCAAAGTGCTCACCACACATCTAGATAAGTTCCGTGGGGGGGTCTAGTATCCAAAATGGGGTCACTTGTTGGGAGTTTCAATAGTTTAGGTACATCAGGGGCTCTCCAAACGCACATGACACCTGCAGACCATTCCATCAAAGTCTGCATTCCAAAACGTCACTACTTCCCTTCCGAGACCAGACGTGTGCCCATACAGTAGTTTTCTCCCACATATGGGGTGTCAGCGTACTCAGGACAAATTGGACAACAACTTTTGCGGTCCAATTTCTCCTGTTACCCTTGGGAAAATGAAAAAATTGGGGACTAATTGATCATGTTTGTGGAAAAAATACGATTTTTTTATTTTCATGCCCGGGCATTATAAACTTCTGTGAAGCCCTTGGGGGTTCAAAGTGCTCACCACACATCTAGATAAGTTCCTTAGGGGTTCTCGTTTCCAAAATGGGGTCATTTATGGGTGTTTCCACTGTTTAGGTACATTAGGGGCTCTCCAAAGGCAACATGACACCCGCAGACCATTCGCTCAAAGTCTGCATTCCAAAACGTCACTACTTCCCTTCCGAGCCCTGACGTGTGTCCATACAGTAGTTTTCTCCCACATATGGGGTGTCAGCGTACTCAGGACAAATTGGACAACAACTTTTGGGGTTCAATTTCTCCTGTTACCCTTGGGAAAATAAAAAAATTGGGGACTAATTGATCATGTTTGTGGAAAAAATACAATTTTTTTATTTTCATGCCCTGGCATTATAAACTTCTGTGAAGCCCTTGGGGGTTTAAAGTGCTCACCTCACATCTAGATAAGTTCCTTAGGGGGTCTAGTTTTCAAAATGGGGTCATTTGTGGGGGGTTTCCACTGTTTAGGTACATTAGGGGCTCTCCAAAGGCAACATGACACCCGCAGACCATTCCATCAATGTCTGCATTCCAAAACGTCACTACTTCCCTTCCGAGCCCCGACGTGTGTCCATACAGTAGTTTTCTCCCACATATGGGGTGTCAGCTTACTCAGGACAAATTGGACAACAACTTTTGGGGTTCAATTTCTCCTGTTACCCTTGGGAAAATAAAAAAATTGGGGAATAATTGATCATGTTTGTGGAAAAAATACGATTTTTTTATTTTCATGCCCTGGCATTATAAACTTCTGTGAAGCCCTTGGGGGTTCAAAGTGCTCACCTCACATCTAGATTAGTTCCTTAGGGGGTCTAGTTTTCAAAATGGGGTCATTTGTGGGGAGTTTCCACTGTTTAGGTACATTAGGGGCTCTCCAAAGGCAACATGACACCCGCAGACCATTCCATCAATGTCTGCATTCCAAAACGTCACTACTTCCCTTCCGATCCCCGACGTGTGCCCATACAGTAGTTTTCTCCCACATATGGGGTATCAGCATACTCAGGACAAATTGGACAACAACTTTTGGGGTCCAATTTCTCCTGTTACCCTTGGGAAAATAAAAAAATGGTGACTAAAAGATCATGTTTGTGGAAAAAATACGAATTTTTTATTTTCATGCCCGGGCGTTATAAACTTCTGTGAAGCACTGGGGGGTTCAAAGTGCTCACCACACATCTAGATAAGTTCCTTGGGGGGTCTAGTTTCCAAAATGGTGTCATTTGTGGGGGGTTTCCACTGTTTAGGTACATCAGGGGTTTTCCAATCGCGACATGGTGTCCGATCTCAATTCCAGCCAAAAACGTCAAATGGCGCTGCTTCCCTTCCGAGCTCTGCCATGCGCCCAAATAGTGGTTTACCCCCACATGTGGGGTATCAGCGTACTCAGGACAAATTGCACAATAACTTTTAGGGTGCTGTTACCCCTGGAAAAATAAGAATTGAGGGTGAAAAGATCATTTTTGTGGAAAAAATATGATTTTTTAATTGTACGGCTTTATGTTATAAACTTCTGTGAAGCCCTTGGGGGTTCAAAGTTCTCACCACACATCTAGATAAGTTCCTTAGGGGGTCTAGTTTCCAAAATGGTGTCATTTGTGGGGGGTTTCCACTGTTTTGGTACATCAGGGGTTTTCCAATCGCGACATGATGTCCGATCTCAATTCCAGCCAAAAACGTCAAATGGCGCTGCTTCCCTTCCAAGCTCTGCCATGCACCCAAATAGTGGTTTACCCCCACATGTGGGGTATTAGCATACTCAGGACAAATTGCACGATAACTTTTAGGGTCCTGTTACCCTTGGGAAAATAAAAATTGGGGTGAAAAGATCATTTTTGTGGAAAAAATATGATTTTTTAATTGTACCGCTGTACGTTATAAACTTCTGTAAAGCCCTTGTGGGTTCAAAGTTCTCACCACATATCTAGATAAGTTCCTTGGGGGGTCTAGTTTCCAAAATGGGGTCAATTGTAGGGGGTTTCCACTGTTTAGGTACATCAGGGACTCTCCAAATGTGACATGGCGTCCGATCTGAATTCCAGCCAATTTTGCATTGAAAAAGTCAAACGGCGCTCCTTCCATTCTGAGCTCTGCCATGCACCGAAACAGTCGTTCCCCCCACAAATCAGGTATCAGCGTACTCAGGACAAATTGCACAATAACTTTTGCAGTCCAATTTCTCCTGTTACCCTTGGTAAAATAAAAAAAATTGAACCTGAAGTATTTTTTTTGTGAAAAAAAGTTAGATGTTCATTTTTTTTTAAATATTCAAAAAAATTCCTGTGACGCACCTAAAGGGTTAATAAACTTCTTGAATGTGGTTTTGAGCACCTTAAGGGGTGCAGTTTTTAGAATGTTGTCACTTTTGGGTATTTTCTATCATATAGACCCCTCAAAGTGGCTTCAAATGTGATGTGGTCCTAAAAATAAAATGGTGTTGTAAAAATGAGAAATCGCTGGTCAACTTTTAACCCTTATAACTTCCTAACAAAAAAAATTTTGGTTCCAAAATTGTGCTGATGTAAAGTAAACATGTGGGAAATGTTAGTTATCAAGTTTTTTGTGTGCCGTATCTCTGTGATTTAAGGGCATAAAAATTCAAAGTTGGAAAATTGCGAAATTTTCAAAATTTTTGCCAAATTTCCGTTTTTTTCACAAATAAACGCAAGTTATTTGAATGAAATTTTACCACTAACATGAAGTACAATATGTCACGAGAAAACATTGTCAGAATCACCGGGATCCATAGAAGCGTTCCAGAGTTATGACCTCATAAAGGTACAGTGGTCAGAATTGTAAAAATTGGCCCGGTCATGAACGTGCAAACCACCCTTGGGGGTGAAGGGGTTAAAGACTTCACTACATGCATTGAAAAGGATGAAATCCATGGAGAATACCAACAGGATAAATTGACTTACTGTGGATATGAAATCCACAGCACTGGTGCATTTATACTGTAGGCTTTCTCTATAGTATGTGGATGCAATTTCCTAAGATCTGATTGGTACTTTAAAATCCAGGGGATTTGCCACACAATAATTCTGGAGCGAATCTACTGCAAATGCAATTAAGATACTGAGTGAAAAAAAATAAAGATCGTGCAAAAGGAACAGGATGGCAGAAAGAAAATAAATAAAATGGGAAATATCCATGATGAGATTAACTCAGGGGTAAAAATTGAAGATAGTGTTTAACTGCTTATTTTTTTACTAGTGAATAAGGTTTTTCTATGAAGGTACAATCCTCATATATTCAGAGTACATAAAGTCACAAGGATATACTAAGGCAAATACTAAATACACCATCGGCTTCAATATGAAATCTAACTTAAAATAATTTCTTATTATTTTGTGATCACATAAATTAGTTGAGAACTATTTGGAAACTTATAATAAAATAAATGCACTTTTTAAATTTCCAAACTTTTACTGAAATGATAAAAAAATAACATTTGCCTTTATTATGGGCACTAAATCATACTGGAAGTTATGTACCTAAAATATGACTATTGCATGAATAGGACATCTGCAACCATGGAAACACATTGAAGATCGCACTGTTTCCTTTGCTACATCTATAGCTAAGGACGGTCAGTTATTCACTACTGATCTATTCACATGGAGCAAAAGAACACTTCTGGAGAAATAATTGGAGATTTCAAGCCAAAATTCAAGTATGCAAAGTATCTTTTCTAACTGTAGAAGTCAGCATATACAGTTGTGGCCAAAAGTATTGACACCACTGCACTTCTGTCAGATAATACTCAGTTTCTTCCTGAAAATGATTGCAAACACAAATTCTTTGTTATTATTATCTTCATTTAATTTGTCTTAAATGAAAAAACACAAAAAGAATTGTCCTAAAGCCAAATTGGATATAATTCCACATCAAACATAAAAAAGAGGGTGGACAAAAGTATTGGCACTGTTCGAAAAATCATGTGATGCTTCTCTAATTTGTGTAATTAACAGCACCTGTGACTTACCTGTGGCACCTAACAGGTGCTGGCAATAACTAAATCACACTTGCAGCCAGTTGACATGGATTAAAGTTGACTTAACCTCTGTCCTGTGTCCTTGTGTGTACAACATTGAGCATGGAGAAAAGAAAGAAGACCAAAGAACTGTCTGAGGACTTGAGAAACCAAATTGTGAGGAAGCATGAGCAATCTCAAGGCTACAAGTCCATCTCCAAAGACCTGAATGTTCCTATGTCTACTGTGCGCAGTGTCATCAAGAAGTTTAAAGCCCATGGCACTGTGGCTAACCTCCCTAGATGTGGACGGAAAAGAAAAATTGACAAGAGATTTCAATGCAAGATTGTGCGGATGTTGGATAAAGAACCTCGACTAACATCCAAACAAGTTCAAGCCGCCCTGCAGTCCGAGGGTACAACAGTGTCAACCCGTACTATCCATCGGCGTCTGAATGAAAAGGGACTGTATGGTAGGAAACCCAGGAAGACCCCACTTCTTACCCCGAGACATAAAAAAGCCAGGCTGGAGTTTGCAAAACTTACCTGAAAAAGCCTAAAACATTTTGGAAGAATGTTCTCTGGTCAGATGAGACAAAAGTAGAGCTTTTTGGGCAAAGGCATCAACATAGAGTTTACAGGAGAAAAAAAGAGGCATTCAAAGAAAAGAACACGGTCCCTACAGTCAAACATGGCGGAGGCTCCCTGATGTTTTGGGGTTGCTTTGCTGCCTCTGGCACTGGACTGCTTGACCGTGTGCATGGCATTATGAAGTCTGAAGACTACGAACAAATTTTGCAGCATAATGTAGGGCCCAGTCTGAGAAAGCTGGGTCTCCCTCAGAGGTCATGGGTCTTCCAGCAGGACAATGACCCAAAACACACTTCAAAAAGCACTAGAAAATGGTTTGAGAGAAAGCACTGGAGACTTCTAAGGTGGCCAGCAATGAGTCCAGACCTGAATCCCATAGAACACCTGTGGAGAGATCTAAAAATGGCAGTTTGGAGAAGGCACCCTTCTAATATCAGGGACCTGGAGCAGTTTGCCAAAGAAGAATGGTCTAAAATTCCAGCAGAGCATTGTAAGAAACTCATTGATGGTTACCGGAAGCTGTTTTTTCGCAGTTATTTTGGCTAAAGGTAGTGCAACCAAGTATTAGGCTGAGGGTGCCAATACTTTTGTCTGGCCCATATTTGGAGTTTTGTGTGAAATGATCAATGTTTTGCTTTTTGCTTCATTCTCTTTTGTGTTTTTTCATTTAAGACAAATTAAATGAAGATAATAATACCAAAGAATTTGTGTTTGCAATCATTTTCAGGAAGAAACTGAGTATTATTTGACAGAATTGCAGGGGTGTCAATACTTTTGGCCACAACTGTAGATTCTAAAATCAGTTGACATGGCTCCTGCATCTTAAATTTTCTTGTACAATAAATATTAACTGATAAAGCAAATGTGTACTGCAAGTGCCATGAGGATCAATAGAAGGACAGCAGGAATTTAGGGAGTTAAATAAGTGGTTTAAAAATTTGTGCATGAAGACTCTGGGGCCAAGGAAATCTGGGACAACTTCTATTTTGGCTACAGGCTCTACAGAAGGGGCAGGCTGCACCTCATTGGGGAGAGGGTGCTGGGGGAAAGAATAGTCAGATTGATGGATGAGCTTTTAAACCCACATCTAGAAGTAAGGAGGTTTGTTGCGTAAAAAAGGAGATAGATAGAGTAGACAAAGTGATAGAGACATTAGGGGTCAATATGAATTTGTAAGGTGCAGGGAAAGCGGGGAGGTGAATAGGAGTAATAAATGTGCTAAAATTAATAAATGTCTGCTGGCGAATGCAAGACGTCTTGCAAGCAAAATAGATGAATTGGAGACTCTAAAGTCAGCTACAGATTACGTTGTGATAGGCATTACAGAACCGTGGCTGAATGAGAGCCATGACTGGATGACAAATGTGGAGGGTTACACTATATTCAGAAAGGACAGGAAAGACAAGAAAGGTAAAGGGGTGTGTATTTTCATTAAATCCAACTGACTTTTATAAATTTCTATATTTAATCCCTAAACACTTTTTGGATTAGCTTTATTATAAAATTGCCTACAATTCTTCCTATCCTGATAATCCCTGTATCTGTGTTTTAATTTACTTCCTATGATGTTTCATTTTATGGGATGTTCAAATGGGACGTCATAGGAGGAGGATGACTCCCCCACAGCTTCTATCCACCACCCTGAAACAGGACATCATCTGGGGCTGGCACTACGGTCTCTTACTACAACTTTGTCACAAACAAACATCAAAATAAAAAACACCAACAGACCTTTCATGTGTATTAGTAGAATGAAGCTGCTCCCCGGAACTGTCAGTCAAAAAGGAGCAGCTGCCTCCCAAGCAATCAGGAAACAAGAGGAAACTGCAGAGCTGTGAGCTGCTCAAACTAACAAAGATAACTACAGAGAAAGAAATCAACAACTTTAAATCTTCCCAAAATACTATAAAAATATTAATGCCAAAAAGAAAACACCCATAAAAGATAACCAGAGCAGCACAATTGTGGAGAACAAAGAGAAGGCAGCGATATTAAACAAGTACTTTTCAGCTGTGTTTAGCAATGATCTGCCAGTGCCAGGTACCAGGATAAGTACAGCTGTGTCTGAGCAAATTAAATATTGACAAAGCCCCAGGGTCAGATTGGCATTCATCCACAGATATAGAGGGAGTTAAGTTTAGTAATTAAAATACCACTATATTTCATCTTCTTAGACTCTCTTGTAACAGGGTCAGTGCCACAAGATTAAAGAATGACTGATATGGTGCCTATATTTAAGAAAGATACAAAATGGTGGGTCCATGTATAAATAGTGTGCAAAAGGTTTGAGGGCATTATAAGGGATGCCTTGCAAAAATATATTGCAGAGAACAGCGTAATAACTAACAACCAGTTTTGGTTCATTAACCCCTTCACACCAAGGGTGGTTTGCACGTTCATGACCGGGCCAATTTTTACAATTCTGACCACTGTCTCTTTATGAGGTCATAACTCTGGAACGCTTCCATGGATCCTGGTGATTCTGACAATGTTTTCTCGTGACATATTGTACTTCATGATAGTGGTAAAATTTAATTCAAATAACTTGCGTTTATTTGTGAAAAAAATGGAAATTTGGTGAAAATTTTTAAAATTTTGCAATTTTCCAACTTTGAATTTTTATGCCCTTAAATCACTGAGATACGGCACACAAAACACTTGATAAGTAACATTTCCCACATGTTTACTTTACATCAGCACAATTTTGGAACCCAAATTTTTTTTTGTTAGGAAGTTATAAGGGTTAAAAATTGACCAGCAATTTCTCATTTTTGCAACACCATTTTATTTTTACGGACCACATCACATTTGAAGCCACTTTGAGGGGTCTATATGATAGAAAATACCCAAAAGTCACACCATTCTAAAAAATGAACATCTAACTTTTTTTCACCAAAGAAATACTTCAGGTTAATTTTTTTTTATTTTACCAAGGGTAACAGGAGAAATTGGAGTGCAAAAGTTATTGTGCAATTTGTCCTGAGTACGCTGATACCTGATATGTGAGGGGGGACCCACTGTTTCGGCGCATGGCAGAGCTCAGAGGGGAAGGAGTGCCGTTCCCACAAGTGACCCCATTTTGGAAACTAGACCCCTCAAGGAGCTTATTTAGATATGTGGTGAGAACTTTGAACCCACAAGGGCTTCATAGAAGTTTATAACGTACAGCGGTACAATTAAAAAATCATATTTTTTCCACAAAAATGATCTTTTCACCCCCAATTTTTATTTTCTCAAGGGTAACAGGACCCTAAAAGTTATCGTGCAATTTGTCCTGAGTACACTGATACCCCACATGTGGGGGTAAACCACTATTTGGGCGCATGGCAGAGCTTGGAAGAGAAGCAGCGCCATTTGACGTTTTTGGCTGGAATTGAGATCGGACACCATGTCGCGATTGGAAAACCCCTGATGTATGAAAACAGTGGAAACCCCCCACAAATGACTCCATTTTGGAAACTAGACCCCCTAAGGAACTTATCTAGATATGTGGTGAGCACTTTGAACCCCCAAGGGCTTCACAGAAGTTTATAACATACAGCCGTACAATTACAAAATCATATTTTTTCCACAAAAATGATCTTTTCACCCTCAATTCTTATTTTTCCAAGGGTAACTGGACCCTAAAATTTATTGAGCAATTTGTCCTGAGTACGCTGATACCCCACATGTGGGGGTAAACCACTATTTGGGCGCATGGCAGAGCTCGGAAGGGGAGCAGCGCCATTTGACGTTTTTGGCTGGAATTGAGATTAGACACCATGTCGCGATTGGAAAACCCCTGATGTACCAAAACAGTGGAAACCACCCACAAATGACACCATTTTGGAAATTAGACCCCCCAAGGAACTTATCTAGATGTGTGGTGAGCACTTTGAACCCCCCAGTGCTTCACAGAAGTTTATAACGCCCGGGCGTGAAAATAAAATTTTTTTATTTTTTCCACAAACATGATCTTTTAGTCAACAATTTTTTTTATTTTCCCAAGGGTACCAGGAGAAATTGGACCCCAAAAGTTGTTGTCCAATTTGTCCTGAGTACACTGATACCCCATATGTGGGAGAAAACTACTGTATGGGCACATGTCGAGGCTCGGAAGGGAAGTAGTGACATTTTGGAATGCAGACTTTGATGGAATGGTCTGCGGGTGTCATGTTGCCTTTGGAGAGCCCCTAATGTACCTAAACAGTGGAAACCCCCAGAAATGACCCCATTTTGGAAACTAGACCCCCTAAGGAACTTATCTAGATGTGTGGTGAGCACTTTGAACCCCCAAGGGCTTCACAGAAGTTTATAATGCCCGGGCATGAAAGTAAAAAAAATCGTATTTTTTCCACAAACATGATCAATTAGTCCCCAATTTTTTTATTTTCCCAAGGGTAACAGGAGAAATTGAACCCCAAAAGTTGTTGTCCAATTTGTCCTGAGTACGCTGACTCTCCATATGTGGGAGAAAACTACTGTATGGACACACGTCGGGGCTCGGAAGGGAAGTAGTGACGTTTTGGAATGCAGACTTTGATGGAATGGTCTGCGGGTGTCATGTGCGTTTGAAGAGCCCCTGATGTACCTAAACTATTGAAACTCCCCACAAGTGTCCCCATTTTGGACACTAGACCCCCCACGGAACTTATCTAGATGTGTGGTGAGCACTTTGAACCCCCAAGTGCTTCACAGAAGTTTATAACGCCCGGGCGTGAAAATAAAAAATTCATTTTTTTCCACAAAAATGATATTTTTGCCCCCAATTTTTTATTTTCCTAAGGGTAACAGGAGAAATTGGACCCCAAAAGTTGTTTTGCAATTTGTCCTTAGTAGGCTGATACCCTACATGTGGGGGTAAAACACTGTTTGGGCGCATGGCAGAGCTTGGAAGGGAAGGAGCACATTTGACTTTTTCAACTCAGAATTGGCTGGAATTGAGATCAGACACCATGTTGCATTTGGAGAGCACCTGATGTGCCCAAACAGTGGAAACCCCCAATTCTAACTCCAACCCTAATCCCAACACACCCCTAACCCTAATCCTAGCCCTAACCCTAGCCCTAACCCTAATGGGAAAATGGAAATAAATACATTTTCTTTTAATTTTATTATTTTTCCCTAACTAAGGGGGTGATAATGGGGGGTTTTATTTACTATTTATAGCGGGTTTTTATGTTTGGCAGCTGTCATATGCTAAAAGACGCTTTTTATTGTAAAAATAGTTTTTGCATCACCACATATTGAGAGCTATAATTTTTCCGTATTTTGACCCACCGAGTCATGTGAGGTCTTATTTTTTGTGGGACAAGTTGACGTTTTTATTGGTACCATTTTCGGGCACGTGACATTTTTTGATTGCTTTTTATTCCGATTTTTGGGACGCAGAATGAACAAAAATTTGGTGGGGTGCGTTTACACTGTTCCGCATGCGTTAAAATTGATAAAGCGGTTTTCTTCGGGTCAGTACGGTTACAGCGATACCTCATTTAGGTCTTTTTTTATGTTTTGTCGGTTTTATGCAATGAAAACTATTTTATATAAAAAATAATTATTTTTTTGCATCACTTTATTCTGCGAGCTATAACTTTTTTATTTTTTCGCTGATGATGCTATATGGCAGCTCATTTTTTGCGGGGCAAGATGACGTTTTCAGCGGTACCATGGATATTTATATGAGTCTTTTTGATTGCGCGTTATTGCACTTTTTGTTCGGCGGTATGATAATAAATCATTATTTTTTGCTTCGTTTTTTATTTTTATTTTTTAAGGGGTTCACTAAAGGGGTTAACTAATGGAACAGCTTTATAGGGCAGGTCGTTACGGATGCGGCGATATCTAATATGTGTACTTTTATTGTTTTGTTTTTTTTATTTCCAAAAAATTGATTCTTTGGGGGAATTTTTTTTTTTTTTAATTTATTTGGCGATTTTTAAAAAATTATTTTAACACTTTTTTTTAACTTTATTACATAGTCCCAGGTGGGACATCACTGTCCTGTGACAGATCGCTGATCTGTCACATCACAGATCACTGTGACAGATCAGCGATCAGTCACAGGCACTGCTGCAGACTTCCTCATGCCCGCGCTTTGGAGGCACTGAGGAAGTCAGCTCCCTACAGGCCTCCGAAGGCCCCCGTTGCCATCTTGGATTTGGGAGCCTGCAGGGAAGGAGCCCCCCGCAGCAGTGCTGCACATTGCGCTGTCGTGGGGGGCTCAGGGAAGCACGGAGGGAGCCCCCTCCCTGCCGATGCTTCCCTTTAACCCCCGGTACACCGTGATCATGTTTGATCGCAGTGTGCAAGGGGTTAACTTGTCGGGGGCGGTCTGTGACCACCCCTGACACATTCTGCCGGGTGTCAGCTGTAATAATCAGCTGACACCCGGCCGCAATCAGCGGCGCTCACCACGTGGGCGCCGCTGATCGCGCTAGACGTACTATCCCGTCCGTGGGCATAGGGGCCCAGGTCCCATGGACGGGATAGTACGTCTGATGTCAGAAAGGGGTTAAAGATAACCAGCATGCTGTGTATTTATCAGATGATAAACGCTAAACTGTATGTTGTTCATGCAGTTGATGTGATGTATCTGGACTTTGCAAAGGTATTTGATACTTTACCACAACACAGCCTTGTACTGAAGCTTCAGAAGCAGCGATCAGGGAACAGTTTACGCACTTGTTTAAAAAGTAGTTAAGGGACAGGAAATAATGAATCATTATAAATGGTACATGCTCTAAATGAGAAAAATCAGCAATGGGGACCACAGGAAGCTGTGTTAGGACTATTTTTTTGTATTTTCTTTATAAATGACCTTGTGGATAAGACTGAAAGTAAAGTGTCATGCTTTCATGCTTTGAAGAATAAAAACTGAGCTTGACAGTAGAATATTACAAAACTAATAAGATGTCTGCTTGGGCAAAAACTTGAGATTCTGGAAAGTAAGAGATTCAAGAGTCTCCTTCCCAGAGTTCAGAGACTACTGACCTGGCCGATAGACGGGAATTCAGTGAATCGATCTGCCTGTCTTTAAATGGTTATTGAGAAAACGTAAAAGAAAATTTTAATACATATGCAGGCAGTATAGAAACAAAGCAGAATCACACAAGTATGAGGGGGAAATTCCCTACTACCACCACATGTGTATTAGGGACCAATTAGAGACTCATCGGTAAACATAAATACAAGAAAGAAGAAAAAAACGACAACAAAAGTCTAAAATGAATTAAATAAAATTAAACAACTTTTAAAACTTTATTAATCAAGAATAAAAACATAGTGGGGTGGGAAAAATGACCAAATAAGACAGCGGATGCGATTCCAAGATATATCAAGGATAAATCTAGATTAGCACAAAAATATATATAAACATTGTCTGGTATAACTCAAATAAATAGATAACAATAAAATAATTAATTTAATTGATATTAGTAGGCTATTATAAAGTGCAAAAAGTGCTTAAATACAAAACTAATATAGGTGCCTCTGTCTTTAGATGGGTTGTCCGTTCCAAATAGATCGGTCTGCAGTCACTATGCGTCACTGCAGATTTATGAATCCATTCAGTCATGACTGGGAGAAGAGGGTTGCCTTGGCAATACAACACAATGGACAGCACTTTGAACACATTTTATAAGTGGTGATAAACTTGTAAATACTCATGAAAGAATAAAGTTACGTTAAAACCAAGCACACCATTGTTTTTCTTGTGAAATTCTCAATAAGTTTGATGCTTACAAAGCCATCCACAACCTGTCTCCTCCATACATCTGTGACCTCGTCTCCTGGTACTTTCCTGCACGCAACCTCCGATCCTCACAAGATCTCCTTCTGTAGTCCCCTCTTTTCTCCTCTTCCCACAATCGCATACAAGATTTCTCTCGCGCATCACCCCTACTCTGGATCTCTCTACCACAACATATCAGACTCTCGCCTACCATCGAAACCTTCAAAAAGAGCCTGAAGACCCACCTCTTCTGACAAGCCTATAACTTGCAGTAACCACCGATCGACCAAACCGCTGCATGACCAGCTCTACCCTCGCCTACTGTATTTTCACCCATCCCTTGTAGATTGTGAGCCTTCGCGGGCAGGGTCCTCTTTCCTCCTGTACCAGTTATGACCTGTATTGTTTAACATTATTGTACTTGTTTTTATGTATACCCCTCCTTACATGTAAAGCGCCATGGAATAAATGGTGCTATAACAATAAATAATAATAATAATAATAATAATGTGTCACATGACCCTCTTTCCATTGAAAAAAAATAAATTTGGATCCAAAATGGCCACCATAATCACCACCCATCTTGAAAAGTTTCCCCCCTCCCATATACTCATGTGCCACAAACAGGAAGTTGATATCACCAACCATTCCCATTTTATTTAGGTGTATCCATATAATTGGCCCACCCTGTAGTTTCCGGTCACATACGATGTATGGCATACTCAGAAGAAATTGCATAACAAATTGTACAGTTATTTTCTCCTATTATCCCTTTTGAATATTAAAAACTAGGGGCCAAAGCAACATTTTAGTGGAAACAATAGTAATTTTCCATTTACTCAGCCCAATGTTATATAATTTTTTGAATCATCTGAGGGTGTAAAATACTTGCAACACCCTATATGAATTCCTCGAAAGGTGCAGTTTCCAGAATGGAGTCACTTGTAGGGGTTTCTACTACTTTGGCATATCAGAGGACATGGCTCCGCAATTTATTCAAGCCAAAATTGCTCTCCAGAATTCAACTGGCGCTCCTTCCCTCCAAGCTCTGCCATGTGCCCTAACAATAGTTTTCTACCACTTATAGGGTATTTGTGTACTCAGGAGAAATTGCAGAACAAATTGTTTGGTCCATTTTCTCTTTGTTAACCTTGTGAAAATATAAAAACTGGGGCTAAAGCAACATGTTTGTGGGAAAAGATGAAATGTAAATTGGTTTTGAGCACTTTGAGGGCTGCAGTTTAAAATAATGTCACTTTTGCATATTTTCTGTCAAATAAGCCCCTCAAAGTCACTTCAAATGTGATATGGTCTCCAAAAAATGTTGGAAAAATGAAAAATTGCTGATCAACTTTTCACCCTTCTTACTTCCTAACAAAAAAAAATATTTTTGAAAAATGATGCTGATGTAAAAGTGGTGGAATTATTTGTTAACTACTTTGTGTGGTATACCCATCTGATTTAAGGGCATAAAAGCTCAGTATTTGAAAATTGCAAAATGCTTATATTTTTTGTAAATTTGTTTTTAAATATTTTCATAAATAAATGCAAATCACATCAACCAAAATCGACCACTATCATGAAGTACAATGTGTCATGAAAAAACAGTCTGAGAATCACTGGAATATGTTTAAGCGTTACAGAGTTACTAAAGGGAACCTGTCAGCTGGATTGTGCACAGTAACCTACACACAGTGTCAGGTCGGTGCCGTTATACTGATTAAAATGATACATTGGTTGATGAAATCCATCTTGTGATTGTTGTTTAATCTTTAGTGACAGTTTTGAGTTAATGAAATGCTCATGCTTCAGGGTGATGCTGTGGGGGATCTTCATGTGGTGCTCTGATTAGGTATTCATAATGCAGCCTGCTGACAGGTCACTGATCCCTCAATGACCTGCCCCATAATTTACATAATGAATATAGGTCCACCTGAAAAAAAACGTTCTGCTGGCAGGTGCCAGCTGTGGTACCTGCACTGCAGCATAATCGCATGTTTACTGTGCTGTTAATAAATGTGTTTGATGTTATCTTGAGAATTATAATGCCTTGCCTGCGGCCCCATCTTGGAGAAGGAAATTTTTTTTTTCTCTAGTAAGATGGTGCCGCCTGTGCAGTGAACGCTAACAGATCACCTCTATACACATCTAATACTGTGGGTGCCATTTTAAAATAGTTTTTTTTATACTCCCCAGGATAACCTCAAACACATTAATTAACAACACAGTAAGCTGTGGGGGAAGTCACTGCGGGATCAGTGACCTGTCAGAAGCCATTATGGTGAAAACTAGATATGAGCGACTTTGCCTTTTTTCGGGTCGAGTCGGGTTTCACGAAACCTGACTTTCGCAAAAGTCGGGTCGAACGAAATCGGCCGATTATCGTGAAAAGTCGAAGGCCGACTGAAACACGAAACCCAATGTAAGTTAATGGGGAAGTAATGTCGGCAGTGAGTGGAGGACAGGAAACACACCTAGAATGCCCATTTTAATGCCAAAAACATCAATTCTTATTCCTTAAGCTTGTCAACCTTAATTTACTTTATAATAATAGTTAGGGGGTAGTGCTGGTTCCAGATTTTCGTGGGCCCAGGGCCAAAGAGTGTCACTGGGCTCCTTTAACACATGACACAATTCATGATTCTTTGATACGGCAGAGAAATAGCGGTACAGTACAATGAAAAATACTTCAATTCTTACATCACATGCCTGATATCCATTTTAAATTCTCCAATAGCTCCAAAAGCAGACAGTATATTCCTCCATACAGTATTATGGTCACCGCATAGTGCGCCATACAGAGTAATGAGTTACATATATTTCTCCATAAAGAATCATTGGTCCCATATAATGTTTGATACAGTATATGATGAGCTCCACATAATGCTACAGTATATGTTGTTCACCATGGATGAAGCTCCAGTATCTTATGGGCCCAAATAATGCTCCATATATAATGGGCCCAATTTCTAATGCTCCAGTGCATAATGGGCCCTGTAAATGCTGCTCCAGTGACTGATGTCTACCTTTGGAATGCTTCAGTGTATGGTGGGCCCCAGATATCATTCTTCAGAGTATCATGCTCCCCAAAAATTGCTCCCAACCTTTAAAACAATTAAATAAGTCTCCTCGCTATGGAATCCCTGTACTCTGGACTCCTCGTCATCCCCATTTTCCATCTCTCTGCACTTGGACTGTTTAGGCAGAGGGCGTACAGACGTGATGTCATCGCGCTCTTTGACCACAATGTCACTGTCAGGAAAAGTGTTTGGTTTCCAGGAGCAGTATGGTTGCAAAGCTGAACCTTAAAGGAATGTCCAGAAGGGCACCACCAGGAGTGGAGCCTGCGGCTTAATTGGACTGAACACGGGCAACCACAACCTTGCCATCCACAAAAAAGCTGCACAGATTGCAAGCTTAATTCTGTTAACGAACGAGACTCAGGCATGCGGTCCGCGTCCAGCTTACTAGAGGGACACGCGAGGCTCTGGCACGTGAGATCGGCCAATAACAGGTCTGTCATGCCCTTACATGTCCGGGGCTGCACGCGTACTACAATGAAAGGACCAGCGTGTATCGCTTACAGGTGCGGATAACACGCTGAACCCCGTTAGTGATAGGGATCTGGGATTACAATTCTTCCCCGCGAACAAGCATTTCCCAGTAAGTGCAGGTCAACCGTAATTCCGGAATTAGGCCTAAACGGCATTCCAGAAAGAATGTGAAAAAATTAAGTGTCCAAACCTCAGGTGCTGTAGCTTGCTTAACAGCTGGGCTCCTCCGCTGAGTAGCACACAGTTCTTACATTAACAGGCGGCATAGCTTGGTTCACGGGTGGCCAACTCTGCTGAGTAGCATACACTGTTACTAGGCCCAAAGTATTAAGTGGTGTAAATGAGTCAAAAACTGGTTCTTTCATAAACAGGCGGCATAGCACGGTTCACGGGTGGGCTCCTCTTCTGAGTAGCAGACACAGTTACTAGGCCCAAAAGGATTTTCAGGACAATATGCGGTAAAAAATTATTAGAAACACACACGGTGTAGCTACTTCACAGGTGTACTACACCGCTGGCTACCAGACACCGCTACTATGCCCTAAAACTGTCTATTATCATTGAAAACCATTATTAATGTGAAAAAAAGATACGCTTTTGTTTAATGAAACGTTCTCGAACGGAAACTTGAACAGCCGAATTTTAATCAAAGTGTTGTAGTTCGATGAACGGATCTAACACCGCCCAAAACAGCTAGAATTTGAACTTGGCCAACAGTTCCACTCAAACACCACTCATCTGTAATCAGGAGGCAGACTCAGACGGTCTCAGGCACAGAATGGATTCGACAAGATTGCAGAAAGTTGAAAAAGGGTACAGTATCACCAGATAACAGGTATATATAGCATAGTTTAAACATTTAAAATCTCTGTGTTTATTTCCGGAGTACGACAAACACACTCACAGCCTCAGTATGGATTAGACAACAATCTAAAAAGTAGAAAAAAGGAAATGTTTTTGAAGCGTACACCAGTATACACTGTTGGGATATTTTTAAATCTTCATATATATTTCTGTCTCAGTAAGACAGTCCAGACTCTCCTCAAGAGGAAACGAGATGGATACAGACATAAAGCCGAGGGATTGCAGAAATTTAAGAATTACTAATCAGGGGAAAAACTCCCGGGAGAATTCTCAGAGGCGATGCTGACCCTCAATTACTTTGTGTGTGGAGACAGTGAAAACAGTTCTTTGTGAAGAAAGGGTTGCTGTATCGCAGTACCGTGGATCCCATCACCGTTACTCATCTCCATCAAATTTTGATCACAGGGAGATATGTAGACATGGTCCTCACTGCCTATCATGATCTGTCAGGTAACTTTGGAGTGCAAAAGACAGGAGCCACAGGCTGTAGGCGATTCTAATGGATTGGCATGAGAGAGCACATTTGAAAATGTGGGCAGGAATGTCACACGTCTGTGAGTAGGAAAACTGTGAAAGCTGATGATAAACCATCACTGCATCTCATTGTGAGTCGATGTCCATTAGAAATGGAAGCCATTGATCATCTGAAGCTAGAGCCCGGGCAGCAGGACAGGGCATAGCAACGTCTTAACTATCATCTATCAGTTCACCAAATTTGTAGTGGCAGTCCCAGGGAAGGATTTGACAGCCCAGACTACACAGCGGAGGAGCAGGGAGAGGTAAATATTGCAAATGCTGGGGCCCTGCCCAAGCAAGGGGGGCCCACTCATGGGCGTCGATACTGGCACTGGGCCCCTCATAGTACGCCGGTGTGTCTGACGGCGGGTGTGCACCCCCAACATCAGAGACACTTGATTGCACTATGAGGGACCCTGTGCCAGTGCTGGCACCCAAGAGTCACCCCACCCACCTGTCCATGGCAATGGCACTCACATAGTTGCGTGTGCTAGGTGGTGACCCCGGCCATGGGGGGGAGGCAGCCCAGTTAGGGAGGTTTAAAAAATGGCATATGTTGATGTTCGACATACAGCAGCTGCAAATGGAGGAATTGGAGAAGTCCGAGGAAGAGGACAAAAGCGAGCCTTTTTTCTGGCAACCTATGTGTCATCAGGGGAAGGTGGGACAAAATCCTTTGAAACCCATGCATGGTTCATTTTAATGAAGGTTAGATCATCAACATTTTGGGTCGACAGACGGGTCCTTTTTTCTGTCAGGATTGAGCCAGCAGCACTGAAGACTCATTCCGATAGCACACTAGCAGCAGGGCAAGCGAGCCCCTGTAAGGCATATTGTGCCAATTTAGGCCAGACATCCAGTTTAGAGGCCAAATAGTCAAAGGGGAATGACCTGTGAGGGAGAACATCGATATGGGATGAGAAGTAGTTTGTAATCATAGTTGACAACTGCTGTCTCCTGTCACTTTCAATCTATGCAGTATTACCAGTCGTGTAAGCGGGACTTGAAAAATCAGTCCACAACATGGTCATGAAACCCCTGTCTCCAACGCCACTTCTGATGTGTGCACCACGAACACCTCTTCCATGTTGCCCCTACGGCTCGTTGGAGAACCATCACCACTGCTGTGTGCTGGGAATGCCTCAAACATACGGTTTACCAGAGTTGCTTGTTTGTTAGCCAATATTAGGTCAAGGTTCTCCTGTGGCACGATGTTTTGGAATTTGCCTTTATTTCATGGATCCAGGAAGCTGGCCAACCAGTAGTCATCATCGTTTATCATTTTGGCAATGCGGTGGTCCCTTTTTAGGATCTGCAAGGCATAATCTCACATGTGGGCCAATGTTCCAGGTGTCAATGATGCACTGCGAGTGCTGGGTGGAGTACTATCTGGCAAATCCACATCCCTCCAGTCACGCACAAGCCCTGTACCAGACCTTGCCACGCCAACATTTTCTCTTGCCCCACGAGAAGCATCCTCCTCTCCTAAATAATCATCCCCATCCTCCTCCTCCTCTTCCTCTTCTTCCTCCACCTCGTCCAGGAGAGGTCCCGGAGCAGACAATGGCTGACTGTCATCAAGGCTTCCCTCCTCCTTTTCCTCATCCTCCTCGGCTGCAGACGCCTACTCCTTAATGTGCGTCAAAGTTTGCATGAGCAGACGCATAAGTGGGATGCTCATGCTTATGATGGTGTCGTCTGCGCTTACCAGTCGTGTGCATTCCTCAAAACACTGAAGGACTTTACAGAGGTCTTTCAGCTTCGACTACTGCACACCCGACAACTCCATGTCTGCCCTCAAAGTGCCTGGCCGTGTATCCTCCCACAAAAGCATTACAGCCTGCCTCTGTTCGCACAGCCTCTCAACCATGTGCAGGGTGGAGTTCCACCTTGTTGCAATGTCGATAATTAGGCGGTGCTTGGGAAGTTGGAGCAATCGCTGCAGCTTCTGCATACGACTGGAGTGTACGGGCGACCGGCGGATGTGCGAGCACAGTCTTCGGACCTTCTGGAGCAGGCCTGTTAACTCCGGATAATTATTGAGGAAGCACTACACCACCAGGTTCAAGGTGTGAGACAGGCAAGGTATGTGCCAGAGTATTGAAAGGGCTATGGCTGCCACAAAATTCCGGCCGTTATCACTAGCTACCTTGCCTGCCTCAAGATGTAGACTGCCCAGCCATGACTCAGTTTGTCGCTGCAAGTAATCAGCCAGTACCTCCGCGGTGTGTCTGTCACCCAAACACATCATCTTCAGCACAGCCTTCTGACTCTTACCACTAGCTGTTCGATAGTGGGACACCGAGTGTGCAACACTGCCAGCTGCGGATGGAGTGCTCATGCGACTGCGCTCTGTGGACAAGCTTTCGCTTCTGGAGGAGGAGGAGGGTCGAACGCCTACAGCCAACTGTTTCCTATACCGTGGGCTAGGCAGCACTGTCCCACCGCTGCTGTCCCCTGTGGACCCTGCATCCACCACATTAACCCAGTGCGCAATGATGGACACGTAACGGCCCTGGCCATGCCTACTGGACCATGCATCTGTTGTGAGGTGCACCTTTCCACTCACTGATTGCTTGAGTGCATGGACAATGCGGTCTTTCACATGAAGGTGGAGGGCTGGGATGTCTTTGCGAGAAAAGAAGTGCTGACTGGGTAGGTCATAGCGTGGTACTGCGTAGGCCATGAGTTCGTGGAAAGCTTTGCTTTCAACCAACCGGTAGGGCATCATCTCTAACGAGATTAGTTTGGTAATGTGGGCATTCAAACCCAGTGTACGTGGATGAGAGGATGAGTACTTTCATTTCCTACTCATAGTCTCTGGTAGGGTGAGCTGGACTTGAGAGCTGCATATGGTGGAACTAGCGGTGGACATGGTGGACTGAGAGAGGGTTGATGATGGTGATGGCATTGGTGTTCTTTCTGATGGCCTAGATTCAGTCTTTCGTAGCAATAACATTGTGATTCCCTGACTGCTTTAGCCTTGCAACGACACCTCAACATTTGCTGCTGGTGGTGTGCTAACTGGTGCGCTTCCAGTGGGGGAAACGATGAAGCGTTGCTGACTACCTTCATTGGGAGCAGTTGAACATGAGGTTTGGTAGTCCGTCCATGATTGCAAGTGCATGGTGGTTAAATGTCTAAGCATGCAACTGGTATTCAAATTTCTCAGATTTTTCCCTGGGCTAAAGGTCTTTGCGCACTTCTTGCAGATAACCTTTGCCTGATCATTAGGATTTTGTTCAAGAAAGTGCCACACTGCACTCTTCCTACTATGGAAGACATTTTGAGGCCTTGCATGCTGTGCTAATTTGACCGTCTGGCTTAGCTGTCCTGCAACTCTTTTGGTTTTTGTAACCCATTTTTGGACTCCTCCGGGCCTGCCAGATAACAGCTGTTGCGATGTCGATGCCTGCTGTGGATGCTCCTCCTCCTCTTCTGAGCTATTGGCAGCGACACCCTCTTCCCCCAATGGATGCCAATCTGGGACAACAACTGGGTCATCCATCACCTCCTCTTCAATATCATGTGCACCTTCCTCTGTGTCACCATGTAAGGTGATATAGTATGCGGGAAGGGGCACCTGAGTTTCATCAGGGTCAGATTCTGGCTCAGTAAACTGCGAGGACAATGTAGTGCTCTGAGTGAATGTACCAGCAGATAAATCTAGCAGTGGCTGTGCATCAGTGCACTCCATGTCAGATTCTTCTTGGACAGGGTAATTCACGATTTGACTTGATAACCCAAGCATGGTATGTGAAAAGAGCTCCATGGAGTAATCTGTAGTGTGGCCTGCCACATCCTTTACTTTTGGTAGGGGTGAAGGACACAAGTAAAGGTGTGGTTCCTGACCATGAGCCTCCAATGACGACTCAGTGCTTTTATTTTCTGAAAGTTCAGAAGAGGAGGCGATAGAGCTGGAGGCTGTGTCAGCAATGTTAGCCAAAACTTGTTCCTGAAGCTCCGGCTATAAAAGTGGTTTACCTACTCCCAGAAAAGGAAGCCTTTGAGGCCTTGTGGAGCCAGATGATGACGCAGGCTCAACACCTCCTGCATTAGGTGCTATTGTACTTTTGCCACTACCAGAAGATCCACCACCAACACCATTATTACCAGCTGGCAACCCCCGCCCACTTCCATGGCCTCTTCCAACACACTTCCTCATTTTTGGGAAAATGTACCCAAAATACCACCAGCAATATGTTACTGTAAAACAAGGTACAAGGTGTATATAGTATTGGGGAGAATTTGAATCTCCCTACAGACTTGAGGACACTGAACTATTATCTCAGGCCCAGTGTAGATTATACCTCAATATAACAGGATGAAATTGGATGGTGTAAAAAAGGTCTATATAGGACTAGGGAGAAGTTGAATCTCCCTACAGACTTGAGGACACTGAACTATTATCTCAGGCCCAGTGTAGATTACACCTCAATATAACAGGCTGAAATTGGATGGTGTATAAAATGTCTATACAGGACTGGGGAGAATTTGAATCTCCCTAGAGATTTTAGCGAGCTGACAATGATGCTCTCAGTCCCAAGTATGGCAGCAGGCAGCCTAATAAGCAGGACTGCTGCACACAAAAGTGTCGAAAAATAAACGCTTGGTAACTGGGCAAAAAAGAGGATGAAAAGTATTTTTGCTTTTAAAAAGCAGTTTGCACAGCAGTGTAAAAACTGCAATGCAGCTATCAGGGAGCCTTATAAGGCAGCCTAATAACCAACAGAGCTGCTGCAGCAAAATATAGCCTCCCCTTGCACTGCACACTAACTGGTGTGTTGTACAGGCAAAATCGCTAGCAGCAGAAGCAGTTTTTTGTATCTTCTTCCCTGCCTAACGCTCTCCCTACAGAATCAGCAGCAGCAGCTCTCCCTATTCTGAGATCAGCAGAAGTAAGATGGCGGTCGGCGTGCACGCCCTTTTATAGCCCCTGTGACGCCACACAAAGCAAGCCAATCACTTGCATGCCCTTCTCAAAGATGGTGGAGACCGCTGCCTTTGTCATCACGTTGCCCACAGTGTGCGTCCTCCATCATTGGCTGAAAAAGGGCGCTAGAAGCATCTTTTGAAACGCGACTTTGGTGCTCTTGTCGCCGACCTCGTGGCCGACCTCACGCTATGGTCGGGTTTTGTTTCATGAAACCTGACTTTTGCGAAAGTCGGTGACTTTTGAAATTGACCGACCCGTTTCGCTCAACTCTATTGAAATCCTAAGCTGAGTACCAAATGAAGACCCCCCACAGGTCTGCCCTGAAGAATGAGAATCTTATTAACTCAGAACTGAAAATAAAGATTAAACAACTGCAAAATGGACTTCATCACATCAGGGGCTCTCCACACATGACATGGCATCTGATCTCAATTCCAGCCAATTCTGCGTTGAAAAACTCAAACGGTGCTCCTTCCCTTCCGAGCTCTGCCATGCAAACAGTGGTTTACCCCCACATATGGGCTATCAGCATACTCATAGAATAATAGAATCATAGAATCGTAGAGTTGGAAGGGACCTCCTGGGCCATCTGGTCCAACCCCCTGCTCAAAGCAGGATTCGCTAAATCATCCCAGACAGATGTCTGTCCAGCCTCTGTTTGAAGACTTTTTTTGAAGGAGAACTCACCACCTCTCATGGCAGCCTGTTCCACTCATTGATCACTCTAACTGTCAAAAAAAATTTTCTAAAATCTAATCTGTGTCTCCTCCCATTCAGTTTCATCTCATTGCTTCAAGTCTTTCCATGTGCAAATGAGAATAAAGATGATCCTTCTACAATGTGACAGCCCTTGAGATATTTGTAGACAGCTATTAAGTCTCCTCTCAGTCTTCTCTTTTGCAAGCTAAACATTCCCAAATCATACAACCTTTCCTCATAAGACAGGGTTTGCAGACCGGTCACCATTCTGGTCACTCATTTCTGAACTTGCTACAGTTTGTTGATGTCTTTTTTAAAATGTGGTGCCCAAAACTGGACACAGTATTCCAGATGAGGTCTGACCAAAGAGGAATAGAGGGCAATAATGACTTCACGTGATCTAGACTGTATGCTTCTGTTAATACATCCTAGAATTGCATTTGACTTTTTTGCTGTTGCATCACACTGTTGACTCATATTCAGTCTGTGATCTATTAGTATACCCAAGTCTTTTTCACATGTGCTGTTGCTTAGCCCTATTCCTCCCATTCTGTATATGCTTTTTTCATTTTTATTGCCCAGATGTAGTACTTTTCATTTTTCCCTGTTAAAAACCATTCTGTTAGTTGCTGCCCACTGCTCCAGTTTATTTATATCTTTTTGAATCCTCTCTCTCTTCTCTAGTATTAGCTATCCCTCCTAGCTTTGTGTCATCAGAAAATTTAATCAGTTTACCCTCAATTCCTTCATCTAAATCGTTGATAAAGATGTTGAACAATACAGGGCCCAGGACAGAGCCCTGTGGTACCCCACTTGAGACATTTTTCCAACTGGATGTGCAGCCATTTACGACCACTTTTTGGGTCCGATCACTAAGCCAGTTATGAATCCACCTAACAGTTGCCTTGTCCATTCCATACTTAGTCATTTTTTTAGTAAGGATTGTATGAGATACTTTGTCAAATGCTTTGCTGAAGTCAAGATATACTATATCTACAGCATTTCCTTGATCCACCCAATCAGTGATTCCGTCATAGAAGGAAATTAAGTTAGTCTGACATGACTTATTAGTTACAAACCCATGCTGACTCTGTTTAATCACTTCATTCTTATCCAGGTACTGACATACATGTTGTTTAATAAATTGTTCAAAGATCTTTCCTGGTATAGAAATCAGACTCACCGGCCTATAGTTGCCTGGGTCCACTTTCTTCCCCTTTTTGAAGATAGGAACATTTGCTCTTCTCCAGTCTTCTGGGACTTCTCCTGTTCTCCACGAATTTTCAAAGATTATGGAGAGCAGTTCAAAAATTTATTCTGCTATCTCCTTCAGTACTCTGGGGTGTAATTAACCTGCACCTGGAGACTTGAATTCATTTAGGATAGCTAAGTGTTTCCTCACTGTCTTTCTGTTTATAGATATCCTGGATTCTTCTATTCCCTTAATAGGACAGTGAAGAACTCAGGACAAATTGCATAACAACTTTTGTGGTCCAACTTCTCCTGTTACCCTTGGGAAAATAAAAAATTTGGGGCAAAAAGATCATTTTTGTGACAAAAATATGATGTTTTTATTTTTACGGCTCTACATTATAAACTTCTGTGAAGCACTTGGGGGTTCAAAATGCTCACCACACACCTAGAAAAGTTCCTTAGGGGGTCTACTTTCCAAAATGGTGTCACTTGTGTTTAGGCACATCAAGGGCTCTCCAAACGCGACATGGCATCTGATCTCAATTCCAGCCAATTTTGCGTTGAAAAGTCAAACGACCCTCCTTCCCTTCCGAGCTCTGCCATGCGCCCAAACAGAGGTTTATCTGCATATATGGGGTATCAGCATACTTAGGACAAATTGTACAACAACTTTTTGAGTCCAATTTCTCCTGTTACCCTTGGTAAAATAAAACAAATTGGATCTGAATTAAATGTTTTGTGAAAAATAGTTAAATGTTCATTTTTTTAAACATTCCAAAAATTCCTGTGAAGCACCTGAAGGGTTAATCAACTTCTTGAATGTGGTTTTCAGCACCTTGAGGGGTGCAGTTTTTAGAATGGTGTCACTTTTGGGTATTTTCTATCATATAGACCCCTCAAAGTAACTTCAAATGTGATGTGGTCCCTAAAAAAATGGAGTTATAAAAATGAGAAATCACTGGTCAACTTTTAACCCTTATAGTCATTAGTTAAGATAATTCAGACCTAGATAAGTTTGCAATTTAACACTCTCTCTTTTCCATAAAGTACTGGAATAAGTTTAAAAAATTATCCAGTTTAGACTATAAATACAATTCTTATGGAAAAGTGACTTTTTTTTCTAAATTTCTCTAAATTTAATTGGTTTATTTTTCGGATAAAAGGACTGAACATTTCAATAACAAGTAGTGAATGGTCTAATGCATAAAATGTCAAGAAAATAGAAATATGAGAATCCAGTTGACTACCAGGCTGCTTCCAAATTTTAATTTACCTGAGTATCTATCTTGCAGTAGCTGAAAGCATACTAATGAGCATAAATTGTGAACAATAAAATATCTTAATGCAAGTTAGACTCTACTGGGAATAGCACAAGCTAAGTAGTTAAAGTCTTTAACCACAAATATTAATTTGAATCTAAATATAGCAAGGAAAGCAGTCGGTCATCTACTTTCTATAGGAAAAGGAGGAAAAACACAAAATCAAACAATAGTTTATTATTTTCCATTCAGCAAGAAAAATGAAAGTCTCTGTTCTTTTCAATGTTTCCTGAAATTATTTACCCTAAATCTCTCCATGCTAATGTTTACAATGCTGTTTTAGAGCTAGAAGATTCCTACATAGAGAGGACCATTTATAAGATTACCAATTGTACATATTTTGTTCATACTGCATTACACACATACAAAACAAAAAGAATCTTAACTTGAGTCAAACTATATCATAAAGGAAACTATTTAGAATGTTCTTGGTACTTTGATCGTGGGCACCAGTTTTACACAATATACAGTCTAAATATATGTGTGTGTGTATATATATATATATATATATATATATATATACACAGTATATATATACAGGATGATCCATTTATATGGACACACCTGGGTGGGCCATTTCTAAAGTTGGATCCAAAATGGCTGACTTCAAAGTGGCTTCCATGGCCACCACCCATCTTGAAAAGTTTTCCCCCTCCCATATACTAATGTGCCACAAACAGGAATTTAATATCACCAAACATTCCCATTTCATTTAGGTGTATCCATATAAATGGCCCACCCTATAAAGCTAATATGCATGACCATTAATCCAGGTATAGTCCTAACAGGATTGGAGCATAATATGTAATAATACCATTATAGAGCAAAAAGGCATTTAAAGTGCAGAAAAAGTTTTCAGCAATATGCCTCAATCACTGAGAAAAGAGTAGATGAATGCACAATTCTGAATAGAAATAACTTGATGATAAGTAAATGGTCACCTAAAAGTACAATAACATGGCTTACCCATATAACAGATTGTTCACATGTGATTCTGTGGGCCCCGATGTGCGTTTCATGTGAGCTTTCTCTGGGGCTATGTGGGATCATGTGTAATGTGTGTTTATATACACCTACCAACAGGTGTAAGTGTCTCCAGCTGTACTAAATAAGCGCATGTGCAGTAAATCTCACGGCCACCGGTTGAGTCACATCCGACACTCCCAGTGACAGCGCAGGTCTAGGGAAAGCTTACTATGATGTCAATGACCCACTATGTCCTGTGTGGATGCCATCAACAACACAGGAAGGTCAGAGCCTCAATGCACATATGCAAGTAGCGGTGGCTATTTTTGTTGAGGTAACAAATATGGGCAGACGCAACAGTATAAATGTAAATGGATGATAAATAACCTATAACAAGGGTATGTGATGTGAGTGTGAAAAAAATGATGAATATAGAAAGGAAAAGTAAGGACAAAGAAAAAAAAGTTGAAAGACTTGAGGAAAATAAGAAAACTAAGGAAAAAGTGTATAAATGGTAATGATCAATATGAAAATCTAGTTATAATAAATATAAATGTCAAAAGGTGATAATAGTACAAGCAAATTGTAACGCCAGTGTGTTTGTACTTTGCTTCACCGGCATTACTCTGCATGTCTGCATTAACCCTTTGCTCCTCTGCTCCTAATTAGCAGGGATACTGTTGTCTGTTACCTTTATGGATGCTGCTCAGTTCCCTGCCCCGCTGCGTAGCTGTACATGCGTGCATGGTTCTGCTGCTTTGCAAGACCACCCGCTGGTGTGGTCACTGGCTGCTACTATGGAAAGCTATCCATGGGTATAGGTCCTCTGCATTATGTATGGCTTACCATGTGTTTTCAGGCTTGCAGCTCTCGCCAGGTGTCCTCTGCAATGCTGATTTCTGTTTGGCCTTGCTTTGGGTGCGTGCGGTCACACCTCCCCTGCTTTTATGAGGAATGGGTGTGTGCTACAATTGCTGCTCCAGCCTATCACTGTGAGGCAGCTGCTATATAAAAGTTCCCTGCCCTGTGGGGCGTTGCCAGAGCTTCGCATTGAGTTCCTGAACCTAGCCATGTGAGTGTGTGTTCAGCTCCTGCTCTGATTCTGATCAGTTCTGGGGGAGCTGTTGCTCTTTGTCCCTGTGTGAACTGTGTCTTGTTTTTCCGCCTGCTCTGGGGGCAGAAATACCCAGACCGCCCTTCCTGGAGGCTGCATATCCAGGCCCGTCTGTTGTCAGCTCATTTTCCCCTTCACCGTCGATGTCTGATGAACTCCCTCTTCTGGTGAAGGAAGGTAGTGAGGCTGATTACCAAACACCTGATCTGGTAGATGATGACTGGGTAGCAGGAACTTCTGACTGGATATAAGGCAGCCGATGCCCTTCTGAGTCGCTGGTGATTTCTCTGCTGGATTCTTGGAGACCAGTCTGATTCCTGCTTCCCAAAGATAAGTTTTTGCTCTTCTATTGAACTTATTAGTTTTGTTTTGTTTACCTTGTTTTTTAGAGTTCAGCCATCCCCGGTCGGGGGTGTGCTGAGTGTCATTTTTGTCTCTGATCAGTTTGTCTCTTTGCTCTGTCTTCAGAATTTACCTGAGTGCTGATATAGTCATTTTGAAGTCCTAGCGACTTCAGGGCCTGTTTTTCCTATCAGACGGTTGGGACATTTTTTGGTAGGGTTTCTTACGGATTGCAGACAGCAGCTTTTCTATCCTGTCCTTTTTAGTTAGCTTGGGCCCCATCGTTTGCTCAACCTATCTTTCTATCTGTGTTAGTGTTTTCATCTTGCTTCACCGTCATTATATGTTGGGGGCTGCCTATTGCTTTGGGGTCTGCTCTGGGGCAGTTTAGATTTCCCCTTTCTTTCTTAAGGCCTATTTAGTTCTCCGGCTGTGATCGAGGGGTCTAGGGCATCGTAGGAACCCCCCACGACTACTGTTAGTTGTTGTGGATAGGATCAGGGGTCTGCAATCCGATAGCTACCAACCTCTCCGGTTTTCTGGACTTAGCTTGTATTTTTGTTTTCTCCTCCTTCGGTGACTCAATCATAACAGAATCACCAGCCATACCGCAGATCCTAGGGTACTCAATAGCAGGAAGGAATTGTAAAAAAAAAAAAAAGAGTTTGTCAGAATTTTTTTTTTTGTGTATATTTTTTCCTCTATGTCTCTGAGGCCGTAGGGGGAATTTTTTTTCTTTCTCAATGGAGATGAAGCAATTGTCTGATCGTGTGGAGCAGCTCACTGTTGAAGTGTGGGGAATTTCGGCCTATCTTGCTCATTCACATGCTGCTGAACCAAAGATCCCTACTCCTGATGTGTTTTTTGGGGATCGGTCTAAATTTTTGAACTTTAAGAATAATTGTAAATTATTTTTTGCCTTGAAGCCTAACTCGTCGGGGAGCTCCGCGCAGCAGGTTAAAATTGTCATCTCTATGCTGAGCGGTGATCCCCAGGATTGGGCGTTTTCTTTGAAACCTGATGATCCTATTCTTACTAATGTGAACGCATTTTTTCAAGCCTTGGAGTTGTTGTATGATGAACCTAATGCTATTGATCAGGCTGAAAAGGCCCTGCTGGCATTGAGCCAGGATCGGGATTCTGCAGAGTTGTACTGTCAATTGGGCGGTCCTTACTACCTGGAAAGATGGTGCCTTGGCAGCTCTCTTTCGGAAGGGTTTGTCAGAAACCATAAAATATACTATGGTTGGATTTCCTGTTCCCTCTGGTCTTGACGATTCTATGTCATTAGCCATTCAGGTTGATCGGCGTTTGCGTGAACGCAAAACCGAACGAGAGGTGTTGCCACCTGTTGAACAAATGTCTGAACCTATGCAATGTGATGGAGTTTTGTCTGGGGCGCAACGTCGGGAGTTCAGAAGGCGTAATAAGCTGTGTTTCTTCTGTGGTGATGCCTCGCATATTATTTCTGTCGGCCCTAAATGAGAGAAACGTTTTGCACACACATTTGCTGTGGGTGGTGTTCAAACTAAGTTTCTTCCGGCAATTACTCTGATCTGCTCCCTGTCCACATTTTCCGCTAAGGCTTTTGTGGATTCGGGAGCAGCTCTGAACCTGATGGACTTGGATTTTGCTAAACATTGTGGATTTCGTATGACACCTCTGCGGACGCCTATCCCTTTGAGGGGTATTGATGCTACTCCTTTGGCGAAGAATAGACCTCAGTTTTGGACACAGGTGGTAATGCGGGTCGCCCCAGACCATCAAGAGAATTGCAGATTTTTGGTGTTGCATAATTTGCATGATACCATTGTTCTGGGGTTTCGCTGGTTGCAAATCCATAATCCAGTTTTGGATTGGAAATCTGTGTCTGTGGTGAATTGGGGTTGTCGGTGTGCCCTTAGTGATGCTCCTGTTTTCTCCACCTCTCCCCAGTCGCATGATGTTCCTGACTATTTGGCTGATTTTTATGATGTATTTAGTGAGAATGAGTCTGCGTCTTTGCCTCCTCATAGGAGTTATGACTGTGCAATTGAGCTGAGCCCTGGGTGTAAATTTCCCAAGGGTCGACTTTTCAATTTATCTGTACCCAAGCATGAGGCTATGCGATCCTATATTAAGGAGTCGTTAGAGAAGGGTCATATCAGACCATCCTCTTCACCCTTTGGTGCTGGGTTTTTTTTTCGTGGCTAAGAAAGATGGGTCATTAAGGCCTTGTATTGACTATCGTTCCCTCAACAAAATTACTGTTAAATATCAGTATCCGTTACCCCTGATTTCTGATCTATTCTCCAGAGTTAAAGGTGCTTGCTGGTTTACAAAGCTTGACCTCAGGGGGGCGTATAATCTTATTCGCATTAAGCATGGGGATGAATGGAAGATGGCGTTTAATACTCCGGAGGGACATTTTGAGTACCTGGTGATGCCTTTTGGGCTCACGAATGCCCCTTCTGTCTTCCAGTGCTTCATGAATGATATTTTCCAAGACTTGGTGGATACATTTTTTATCATCTATCTGGATGATATTTTGATCTTTTCCAAGGATTGGGACTCTCATGTGGAACATGTTCGGACTGTGTTCCGGATTTTGAGGGAGAATTCCCTGTATGTCAAGGGATCGAAATGCCTTTTTGGTGTACAGAGGATTTCATTTTTGGGATTTATTTTGTCTCTGTCAACTATTGAAATGGACCTGGCCAAGGTACAGGCCATTTATGATTGGGTTCAGCCCACTTCTTTGAAGGCCCTCCAGAAGTTTTTGGGTTTTGCTAATTTTTATCGTAAATTTATAGCTAATTTTTCTGGTATTGCCAAACCATTGACTGATTTGACTAAGAAGGGTGCTGATGTGCTGAATTGGTCTCCGGAGGCTGTTTCTTCCTTTCAGGAGCTGAAGCGAAGGTTCACTTCTGCTCCGGTTTTGCAGCAACCTGATGTCTCACTCCCGTTTCAGGTAGAGGTGGATGCTTCTGAGATTGGTGCAGGAGCTGTTTTGTCCCAAAAAGATCCTGTAACATCTAAAATGAATCCCTGTGCTTTCTTTTCCCGAAAGTTCTCTCCATCCGAACGTAACTATGATGTAGGGAATCGGGAACTGTTAGCCATGAAATGGGCATTTGAGGAGTGGAGACATTGGTTGGAGGGAGCTAAACATCAAGTCGTGGTCCTTACTGACCACAAGAATTTGATTTACCTGGAGTCGGCCAAACGCTTGAATCCAAGACAGGCTAGGTGGGCCTTGTTTTTCACACGTTTTGATTTTGTGGTCTCTTTTCTTCCGGGCACTAAGAATGTCAAGGCAGACGCCCTCTCTAGGAGTTTCTTTGCTGATTCTCCTGTTGTGACCAAGCCTGCTACCATCTTAGGTGAGGGGGTAGTTCTTTCTGCCATCTCGCCCCTGATTTGAGACGTGCTCTGGAAGAGTTTCAGGAGGACAAACCTGAGCGTTGTCCTATTGGAAAATTGTATGTTCCTGACCAGTGGAGGAAGAGAGTGATGTCTGAAGTTCATTGCTCTGCATTGGCTGGTCATCCAGGTATTTTTGGTACTAGAGATTTGGTGAGTCGGTCTTTTTGGTGGCCCGCCTTGTCTCGTGATGTCAGGAATTTTGTGCAGTCCTGTGGGACTTGCTCTCGGTCTAAACCTTGTTCTCGCTCTAGTGGGTTGTTGATGCCTTTGCCGGTGCCCAGGAGGCCATGGACCCATATTTCAATGGATTTTATCTCTGATATGCCTGTCTCTCAGAGAATGACTGTTATTTGGGTGATTTGTGATAGATTCTCTAAGATGGTCCATCTTGTACCAATCCCTAAGTTGCCATCTTCCTCAGAGTTGGTGCCCTTGTTTTTGCAACAGGTGGTTCGCTTGCACGGGATTCCTGAGAACATTGTATCTGACAGAGGAGTTCAGTTTGTGTCTAGATTTTGGAGGACTTTCTGTTCCAAGCTGGGAATTCAGTTGTCCTCCTCTGCGTTTCACCCTCAGACCAATGGGCAGACGGAGAGAACTAACCAGACTTTGGAGTCGTATTTGAGATGTTTTATTTCTGCTGATCAGGATGATTGGGTTTCATTTTTGCCCTTGGCCGAATTTGCTTTAAATAATAGAGCTAGTTCTGCCACTTTGATGTAACTTTGGGTTTCATCCTCTCCTCGATTCTCTTCAGGGCAGGTGGAGCCTTCTGCTTGCCCAGGTGTTGACACTGTGGTGGAGAGAATGCACCAGATCTGGGACCAAGTGGTGGATAAGTTGTCTCTCTCCCAGGAAAAGGCCCAGCGGTTTTCCAACCGGCATAGGACCATTGGTCCCCAGTTTAAGGTGGGTGATATGGTTTGGTTGTCATCAAAGAATATCGCTATGAAGGTGGCTTCTCCAGAGTTTAAACCTAGATTTATTGGACCTTACAAGATTTTGGAGATTCTTAATCCAGTCTCTTTTCGATTGGCTCTTCCTGTTACATTTAAGATCCATAACATGTTTCATAAGTCTCTGTTAAAGAGGTTTGTTGAGCCAGTAGTTCCTGTGGTGGCACCTCCTGACCCGGTATTGGTTGAAGGTAATGTGGAATATGAGGTTGAGAAGATACTGGATTCTCGCCTGGCTAGACGGAGACTCCAGTATTTGGTTAAATGGAAGGGTTATGGCCAGGAGGATAATTCTTGGGTCCCTGCATCCGATATTCATGCCGAAAGATTGGTTCGTGCCTTTCATCGGGCCCATCCTGATTGCCCTGGTGGCATGGATGAGGGTTCGGTGACCCCTCCTCAAGGGGGAGGTACTGTTGTGAGTTCATTTTCCCCTTCACCGTCGATGTCTGATGAACTCCCTCTTCTGGTGAAGGAAGGTAGTGAGGCTGATTACCAAACGCCTGATCTGGTAGATGATGACTGGGTAGCAGGAACTTCTGACTGGATACTGTAACTCTTTGCTACCTGACTTGCTGTGATTTAACCTGGGTTCATCTTGGAAGTAGGAGTCCGGTGTGTCTGCTGAGTTTCTGCTACTCTGTGCTCAGCTGGGGATTTGGTGCAATTCCCTGCCGATTCCAGTCCAACCCGGCGGGGTTTGCACCAGACGGCTTGGGTTCCTTTCTAGGTCACTGCCAGATGTCTGGAGCCTGATGACCGTGGCATCTCGTCCGGAGCCTGATGACCGCGGCCTGATGTCCGGTGTCTGACAACCTCTTCCAGATGTGCTGTGCCTGATGTCCTCTGCCAGATGTTCAGATCCTATGCTTCCCTGCCCGATGTCCGGAGCCTGCTGATCGCTGCCAGTGGTCCGGAGCCTGATGACTGCGGCCTGATGTCCAGAGCTGATGTCTGCAGCCTGATGTCCGGAGCCTCTCGATCGCTGCCAGATGTCCGGAGTCCGATGCTAGTGTGCTGATGCTCTATCTGAGATCCGAGTCCTGATGCCCTGCCTGTGTCCTGATGTCCAGTCCATATTCCTGGTGTCCTGATGTCCTGCATGGTGTTCCTGATGTCCAGTCCATGTCCCTGGTGTCCTGATGTCCGTGTTCCTGGTGTCCTGATGTCTGTGTTCCTGGTGTCCTGATGTCTGTGTTCCTGGTGTCCTGATGTCCGTGTTCCTGAAGTCCTGATGTCCGTGTTCCTGATGTCCAGTCTGTGTTCCTGATGTCCTGTCCGTGTTCCTGATGTCCAGTCCGTGTTGCTGTTGTCCAGTCCGTGTTCATGATGTCAAGTCCGTGTTCATGATGCCCTGCCTGTGTCCCGATGTTCCGCCAATTCCCTGAGGTCCACCCAGTGATGACATCCTTCTGGGATCGGTGTCTGATGTTCTGCTGAGCCAGTGCTACGCCTGAGGCCTGAGAGAGAGGCCGCATTAGTATGCCCATGCCAGAGGATCCTGGACTGCATCAACCCATGATGACTCCTGCCATCGTCACATGTCTGTCCTGGGTATGTGTCTGATGTTCTCCTGCTGAGCCAGTGCTATGCCTGAGGCCTGAGAGATAGGCCGTCCTGATATGCCCGTGCCAGATGACCCTGGACTGCATCAACCCGTGATGACCCCTGCCATCGTCTGAAGCCTGTGTGAGGTCAGTGTCTGATGTTCTCCTGCTGAGCCTGTGCTATGCCTGAGACCTGAGGAAGAGGCCACCCTAGTATGCCCGTGCCAGACAACCCTGGACTGCATCAACCCATGATGGACCCACTGGACCACAGACCCTGGTCGCTACTCTTTCCTCGTCTGGGTAGGCCCGGGTCCCCCCTGTGGTCCAGTGGGTCCACATTCTGTCCCCACCTGGGAAGCTCACCCCACGTCGGCATGGCCGGTCGACGTGGAGGCGCAGGCTCGGCCGCGAGCGCGGTCGCAGTCGTGACACAAATAATGTATGTGTTGCTACAGATAAAGCAGCACAAAAAGCAGGTCATCCTCATGATGTAGAATAAAGATGGTTCTGGAGGTCCAGCAGTGAGTAGGGGAAGAAAGAAGATGTCCCAGATAATGCCAAAAATACAATTCCTGAATTGCTGGTTTTTGTTTATTCTGCCTCCAAAAAATTAAAATAGAAAGTGATTCAAAAACTGTATTTGCCAGAAAATGGTACCAATAACAAGGGCAACTCATCTTGCAAAAAACAAGCCCTCACATGACTGATAAATGTGATCCAAAAAGTTATGTAAAATGTTCCAAACAAAAACTTCAAATCAATCCACAAAAAAAGCAAATCCTCACTCAAGTTCATAATCTGTTAATGAAAATATAGGAAACTTCCACATTACTGGTAGTACAAAGGCTCTAGAAAAGTTAAATGGCTACTCGCCATCCAAAAGAAATCCAGCAAATCTAAATGCCCCCTTCCTTCTGAGCCCCAAGGTGCCTAAACAACATTTAGAGGCAACATGTTTGGCATTTCTGTAGTGATGACAGCTCACCTAATTTAAGGATGTGGGTCTCCAGAAGCATGAGCTGGGCACTACAACATACTGAGCATTACAATGTACTGGGCACTACAATATAATTGGGAGGGACTACAATGTACTGGGCACTACAATGTCAGCTTTCAATTTTCACTCAGCAACATCATCTGCTGCCTGTTTCTGGAAAACACCAAAAATTGTCACCACTAGAGTTGAGCGAAACAAGTCAGCCAGATTCATAAGTCGCCGACTTATGGCAAAGTCGGGTTTCGCCGACCAAAACCCGACCACAGCGTGAAGTTGGCCATGCGGTCGGCAAAACGAGTGCCAAAGTCGGATTTCCCAGAATGCTTGCACGTGACTTTTTTCAGCCACTGAGCAAGGACGTGCACTGTGGGCAACGAGATGACATTTGTAGCGTCCGGGGAGAGAGCGAGAGATTTTGCGCACTTTAAAAAAACGGTCCGGCATGTAGGTGTGTTTACTGTCCTCTACTCCCTGCCGACTTTGCTTTCCTATTGACTTCCATTGGGTTTCGTGTTTCAGTCGGACCTTCGACTTTTCCCGATAGTCGGACGATTTCGTTCGACTCGACTTATGAGAAAGTCGGGTTTCATGAAACCCGACTAGACCCTGAAAAAGGCAAAGTCGCTCATCTCTAGTCATCACACCAGTAGATAAATTCCAAAAGGAGTATAATTTCCAAAATATGGTCACTTGAGGTGGAACTTTGCTCTTTTAACACTAAGGGTCTCCGCAAACTACAGTATTTTAGGAAAATCTTCATTCCTGTAGGCAAATAGTTTGGAAAGGTGGGCAATATCCCTAAGGGTATGTGCACACATTGCGGATTGCAGTGCGGAATTTTACGCATGGAATCTGCATCTTTTGGCAGAATCCACAGGTCAAAATCCGCGCGTTTTTATGCGGATCTCCTGTTGATTTCCTGCTGATTTATTGCGGATTTTGTGTGGATTTGGCATGCATTTTTACACCTGTGGATTCCTACAATGGAATGGGTGTAAAAACGCTGCGGAATCTACACAAAGAGTTGACATGTTGCGGAAAGCTGTGCACAGTTTTTTTTTCCCCATAGAATAACATTGTACTGTAAATCACTTGCGAATCTGCAGCAAATCTGCTGCAGACCTGCAGCAAATCCGCAATGTGTGCACATACCCTAAAGGTTCACAGGCTATTAATATGGGGGAACCTTAGAAAAAAACATGGTGTAGGGTCCTCCTCATAATTTCAAAACAGCAAAGGCTAAACAGACAACTGTAGACTGATATTAATAGCCAGGGAAGGGGCCAGGGCAATTGGCCCTTCTCCCAGGCTAAGAACATCACCCCTTAGCCACCCCAAAAATGGCACATCAATAAGATGCTCTTTCTACTTGCCCTGTGGTGGTGGCAATCTTCAGTAACGAGCAGTGGTGTCTCAGAAGTTACTGCCACTTACTGAAGGTGCGTTCCCATCGGCACTTCACTGTGAGCTGGGATGATGAACTGCAGTGACCTCAGTGAGAACACCGAAATCACCATGAGAAAATTCTCACAGTGCTCACGGTTATCTAATTGAGGTCACCGCAGTTCATTACCCAGGCTTACAGTGAAGTGAGCCTGGGAATGCAGCTCACTGATTGGCAGTAACTAGTGATTAGCGAGCACTAAAATGCTCAGGTACTCATTATTTGATTCGAAAAAATCAAAATGCTCAGGTTCTCGACCTGAGTAGCAAGTATAATGGAAGTTAAGTGCTGAAATCGCATGGTAACAGCATGGGGAAGACCCCTGGAAGGATCTCTGAATCTCAGGTCGCTGCTGAGAACAATGTTATCAGAGTATTATGCCACTTTTACTGATTGACAAAACATACAAAACCGCACTTAAAATGGATTTCATTGGAAAAAAATGTTAAGAAACATTCTTAAAAGGATAATGAATTGTATATTAGGCAAAATAAATAGTAAGGAAAAAAAGATCCTCCACACTTTGGGCTAAGTTCACATGAAGTGTTTTTGCTGTGTTTTTGAACGTTTGCATTGTTTTCAATGGTGAAAAAAAGAATTCCACAGGAAATGTAATTTTATAATTTTAATAGCTTATCTGGCCATGTGGTGTGTGAGACATGATCAGACACATTGAAAGTCATTTTTTTTTGCATGGCCATTAGCTGGCCACAACTATTTGTAGACGGCCATCAGGCAGTCCTTTTTATTGTTAGAGGGACAGCAGATGTCTTGTGGATAGATGAGACCAAGATAGAGTTTTTTGGTAAACCACATAAGTCTACTATTTAGTGTAAATGGAATGAGGCCTACAAATAAAAAAAAATAGTAGTCACAGTCAAATATTGTGATGGTTCAAAAATATTTATCCCTGGGGGGGATACATATATATTTAAAAGAATGTTTGAGGTAGGCCTCTAAAAATTGTTAAAGCGAGCATCATAAACACCCTTAACAATTGATAGCGAGGGTAGGGTAGGGTGATCACCCAGTTGATATGGTGGTGGAGGAGAAGGAGGAGGACTAGACAAAAAAGACGAAATCCTGAAGCATATACCCATGTTTGGGTAGGAAAGGTGCATGTAAATAGACCACAAAAAAAGCCACTGGACTTGAGTTTATGTTCCACTGCCGTCAATCAGTGGTGTACAGAAGTCTGGCCCAATCTAGCTCTTGTTCATTTTGATAAGAGTCAGCCTGTCAGCATTTTCATTTGACAGGTAAATGCGCCTATCAGTTATAATACCCCAGTAGCACTGCACTCTGCATTTGTTTGGAGGCCTAGGCAGGTTAGCATCTCTGCATTTTTTCTGGTGTTTTTGAATAATTTTCGGAGGATTTCTAAGTCCTCTTTTTGTGGTTTTGCTGTTTAGTGTGAGGACCCTTGATGTGGGTTGTGAGCTTCCATATTTTGGCCACTATATCAACTAATACCTCACATATATTTATATGTGCTTTTTGCATTTTATTTATCTTTCAGGGTGCAGTTGGGCCCAGATGGCTCTCTAAACTGTGGGGTCTGTTCACACAGGATGCAATTTGGTTAGCACTGGGCAGTTCACCTGATCTAAAAGTATGGGTGTCACTAATAGCCTGTAAGGCAGATGCTATGCATTACCTGTATGTGAGCAGCGCCTCATACAGATTATTTTTTGTGCACTAATATGCCAGTCAACCAACTCCTCCATGGATTGGTAGGCTGAGAGTGGTTGTTTTATTGGTATTGTTGCACCTGTGTTGCAGCCATCTTTATTTGGGTCCACTGCACCCTGATAGTGCTTTTGTTTGGAGGCCTGGGCAGGTAAGTATCTCTGCCCTTTTCCTGGTGTTTTCTTGGATACCCAATAGTTGTAAGGCACAGAGGAATCATGGAGGATGTTAGTACAGGTAGCAAGGTATTCCTTCAGCATCTTCCAAAACTTTTCCCTCCCTGTCAGAGTACCCCACGCATACTTTCTTGCTCCATCTCAACTTGCTCCACCTGCAAAGCCTCCTCTTTAAATGTGACTAGTGAGCATTTCAGTAGACAGAGAAGTGGGATGGTGACATTGATTCTGGCATCATCGCCGCTTACCATCTTGGTTGAGTCCTCAAAGTTTTGGAGAATGGCACATCCATGCCCATTCATTAGCTCTTATGTGGGGAGACTGACTAGAATACCGATGTGCATGGTGTAGTTGGTATTCAACTATTGCCCTCTGCTGCTCACAAAGCATTGCACACCAGTTGGTGAACTGGAAGCTGCAAATGCTGCTGCAGCACTGCCAGAGTGGTGGCAGTTTTAGCCAACTTTGAGAAATGGGCACACACGTGGCATAGTTCCACAAGTAGCTCAGGCATATCTGAGTAGGTTTTGAGAAACCAATGATCCACTAAGTTGAGCATGTAGGGTAGGCATGGTAAGTGTGTGAGGTTACCAAGTTTCAGAGCTGCCACCAGGTTACGGCCATTATCATTGTATTTTCTTGCATGTGTCTTAGCATGCTTGTAGTGGTCAGGTTGGTTGTTTTGCTGCCCCTGCTGATGCTGGCATGGCAACTGGCCTTTTTGGGGTTAACTGGACTGTCTTTTAAAAAGCATCAAACTTGTGAATACCTAAAACTTGGCTTCGCAGCATCACCCATGTTGGTGCTCTGGGGATCAGTTACCCCCCTGTGGTGCTGCGGATCCCTCTTCCTGTGTGCAGCTGTCCTCACTCTGCATGTCACCTTCCCAGGTTAGGTCAGTGACTTCATCGTCCTCCATCTCGTCTTCCACTTCCGCACCCTGGCAATGGTGACTAATCATCATCCAGCTCTTGCGACAGTAACTGCATTTTCCTACCGTCGACTTATTGTGAGTGTGGCTGTTCAAATATTTGAGCATCACTACATGCGATCTCCTCATGTCCCGGTTGGAACGGGCAAGGCGAGAGGCCAGAATCCATAAATGGAAATGTGAACAGCTCTTCGGAGTGTTCAAGTGTGGGATCACTTGTCTCCAGGCACTTGGCATGGTGGGAGGAAGGAGGATCAGGGTGAGAATTATGTGGTCCAGAATCACGACTACTGAGACTGGACCGTGTAGTAGACAGGGTAGTGCTGGTAGAGTGGCTGGAAACATTATCTGCTATCCATCCAACAACCTTTTCACCCTGGTCTGGCTTCAAAAGTTGTGTTCCACACCCCCTTACAAAGTAGGACAGACCTCTTTGCTCACCATAAGCACCACATCTACTTCCCAGTCCCTTACCACGCACCTTGCCCATTTTAAATTACGTATGATATATCCCTGTTCAGAAAACGGTTTAGACAGTATTACAGCGCCATCAAGATTTGCCCACTACAGATGGATGTATACAGTCATGGCCAAAAGTATTGACACCCCTGCAATTCTGTCAGACAATATTCAGTTTCTTCCTGAAAATGATTGCAAACACAAATTCTTTGGTATTATTATCTTCATTTAATTTGTCTTAAATGAAAAAACGCAAAAGAGAATGAAGCAAAAAGCAAAACATTGATCATTTCACACACAACTCCAAAAATGGGCTGGACAAAAGTATTGGCACCCTCAGCCTAATACTTGGTTGCACAACCTTTAGCCAAAATAACTGCGACCTACCGCTTCCGGTAACCATCAATGAGTTTCTTACAATGCTCTGCTGGAATTTTAGACCATTCTTCTTTGGCAAACTACTCCAGGTCCCTGATATTTGAAGGGTGCCTTCTCCAAATTGCCATTTTTAGATCTCTCCACAGGTGTTCTATGGGATTCAGGTCTGGACTCATTGCTGGCCACCTTAGAAGTCTCCAGTGCTTTCTCTCAAACCATTTTCTAGTGCTTTTTGAAGTGTGTTTTGGGTTATTGTCCTGCTGGAAGACCCATGACCTCTGAGGTAGACCCAGCTTTCTCACACTGGGCCCTAAATTATGCTGCAAAATTTGTTGGTAGTCTTCTGACTTCATAATGCCATGCACACGGTCAAGCAGTCCAGTGCCAGAGGCAGCAAAGCAACCCCAAAACATCAGGGAACCTCCGCCATGTTTGACTGTAGGGACCATGTACTTTTCTTTGAAAGCCTATTTTTTCTCCTGTAAACTCTATGTTGATGCTTTTGCCCTAAAAGCTCTACTTTTGTCTCATCTGACCAAAGAACATTCTTCCAAAATGTTTTAGGCTTTTTCAGGTAAGTTTTGGCAAACTCCAGCCTGGCTTTTTTATGTCTCGGGGTAAGAAGTGGAGTCTTCCTGAGTCTCCTACCATACAGTCCCTTTTCATTCAGATGCCGACGGATAGTACGGGTTGACACCGTTGTACCCTTGGACTGCAGGGCAGCTTGAACTTGTTTGGATGTTAGTGGAGGTTCTTTATCCAACATCCGCACAATCTTGCGTTGAAATCTCTTG
The DNA here is from genome assembly GCF_039654945.1 of Dendrobates tinctorius. Classification (NCBI taxonomy): domain Eukaryota; kingdom Metazoa; phylum Chordata; class Amphibia; order Anura; family Dendrobatidae; genus Dendrobates; species Dendrobates tinctorius. Next base: position 62,334,117 of record NW_027361675.1, read on the forward strand.
TCAATTTTTCTTTTCCAGCCACATCTAGGGAGGTTAGCCACAGTGCCATGGGCTTTAAACTTCTTGATGACACTGTGCACGGTAGACACAGGAACATTCAGGTCTTTGGAGATGGACTTGTAGCCTTGAGATTGCTCATGCTTCCTCACAATTTGGTTTCTCAAGTCCTCAGACAGTTCTTTGGTCTTCTTTCTTTTCTCCATGCTCAATGTGGTACACACAAGGACACAAGACAGAGGTTGAGTCAACTTTAATCCATGTCAACTGGCTGCAAGTGTGATTTAGTTATTGCCAACACCTGTTAGGTGCCACAGGTAAGTTATAGGTGCTGTTAGTTACACAAATTAGAGAAGCATCACATGATTTTTCGAACAGTGCCAATACTTTTGTCCACCCTCTTTGTTATGTTTGGTGTGGAATTATATCCAATTTGGCTTTAGGACAATTCTTTTTGTGTTTTTTCATTTAAGACAAATTAAATGAAGATAATAATACCAAAGAATTTGTGTTTGCAATCATTTTCAGGAAGAAACTGAGTATTATCTGACAGAATTGCAGGGGTGTCAATACTTTTGGCCATGACTGTAAGACTGTAGTATTAATATAGCAATGTTATTTGAACCCAATTTTTTTTGCTATGATATGAGGCTCAACTCTTTTACTATATGTAAGGTTGGAGAGCTCCAGGAGCTGAACCCTTAGGACCGCGACGGCAAACCTCCCTAGGGCGAGCTGACCAGGTGTACCACCCCCTATACAGGGAGCGTCAGGGGCAGACCCAGGGGAGACTATCGCCGTGGAAGCTGATACCTGGGGACAACCGGAGGGAGACACAGGCAGGGGACGTGCAGGCGGCCAGACGGGAGATGGCAACGACCACAGAGGAGACTGCTGTAGCCGCGAGGATGGTGGTGGACGGCCAGGGAGCCGGCAGGAACGGGTAGCGGGTGAGGCACAGGAACAGGCAGATGAAGGCAGGAACGGACTGGACCTGGAAGGGAACACAAGAGGGTAACAAGGAGGGAAGCTAGCGGGAAACCAGAAACGCTACAAAGCGCGGAGACAGAAGGAACACAGGAAAGCGTGGACCCGATATCAGAACGTGAAACACAATTGATAGTCAGGCAGCAAGCATAGGGAGATGCTGCCTGATATAGGGCATGGTGTAGAACTTCTGGGTCAGGGTGCGGCAGAGTCATAGGACCAAGAGATAGGGTGCCTTGTCTAGGGGGCGTGCATCTGCGTACCTGGGAGGGAGCAGAGGGCGGCCGCAGGACAAGAGGAGAAGCAGCTGATGGACAGTCGCCAGCAGAGGGGGCAGGCCGAGAGGACCAGAGGTGCTGGCGAGAGCAGAGCAGCGTGGAGGCATGGGAGGCAGTGGGGGCCAACGGTGTCATGACGGAGTGAGCCACAGCAGAGACTGACAGAGCGGCGGTGGCAGGAGCTTGAACAGGGAGAGCTGCGGCGGTCAGAGCAGCAGCCGTCGAAGCCGCAGGATGAGTTGGCGCCGGGGAGGTAAGCGTGACAGTATACTGTAAATGCTGTATAAAATGTCAATGCTGAAAAAAATTGCAGTATGACAATGCCATCAAAATGTGCCGACTTCAGATGGATGTATAAAACTGCAGTATCAGTATAGCAATGCGATTTTTTAACAAAGATTTTTGGGGGACTTTTGAGGTCCACTCTAGCACAATAATTGTCATATAAAACGTTAAAGCTAAAACAAAAGGCTGTATTACAATGCCAGGCAAATTTGCACACCTCAGATGGATGTATCAGAGTGTAGTATAAATATAGAAATGCTATTTTTTAACAAAACTATTTCTTTTTTGGGGGGTTTGAGGCACACTTGTAGCATGCTAAATTCCATATAAAATTTCACTGCTCAAAAAAATTGCAGTATTACAATGCCAGGCAAATTTGCCCAATTGAGAAGACTTATGAGACTCCAGAATCAATACAGCAATCCTATTGAGATCCAAAAATGTCTGGCTGTTTGCTGTTGACACTCAACAGCCACAGTAAAAATGGTGTATAATATTTCCCTGCTCAGAACAATTTTCAGGATTAAGAACAAAAATAATTTTATTAGCCCTGAAAAGAAGTTTTGGTATCAGTTACAGGCTGCAGCATAAAGGACTTGCAATTCACCCTATCCTGTCCTATTTGATCCCTTCAGCTCATTCTCTCCCTAGGTGCTACTAACAGCAGTATGAATATGTATTATAATTAGCCCTAAGAAGTCCTGCTGTTGTACTTTACAGAAATATAAATGTGATTGAATCTCTGGCTAATACGCAGCTATAATTCTGTCCCTCTCTCACCAGCACCTCTCCCGACACTGCCTGTGCCCAGGGCACAGTGTGCTGAGCGTGGTGTCACAGGTCTTATTTAGATGTGATGACTCCATGCGGCCAGCCAATCACAGTAATGCCACGACCAAGATGTTTATGGCATTACAGTGACTGGAAAGCAAACCCCACATGATCATTGGCTGTCTAAAAAGTGACAGATATGCAGGGCAGGGACTCAAGTTCTTGCTGTTTTCAGTGACATTACGAGTAGGCTGATGGGGTAGTACTCTCTCATCAGCCAATGCGTGTGAAAGGAGGTAACCTTTTTACTGCCGGTAAAAGCTAATGGCTCACACTGTTACCTGACAGTTTTGGAACCACAGCTGGTTTAGAGCGGCCAGTGGTTCTCACACTGTCATGCAGATGACAGTGTGGGAAACATCAGATGTTCAGAAATGAACATTAGATGTTCCTGGAGAAGTCCGTCTTTGGGGTCCATGCCCGAACACTAGGTGTTTGGTGCAGACCCCAAACTTTACTGTTCAGGTTTGACCATTGCCATTCATGACAAATTTTAGAAAACCTTACTCCAAAAATCTTACCATGGAATAAGATTTGTGGTGAAACGAACAGAGAAGATCACCACTTTTAAGACATACTGTCATGGACTAAATTGTTGACACCCTTTAAATTGTCACCGGAAATAAAGTATTTCTCCCAGAAAATGATTGCAATTACACATGTTTTGTTATGCACATATTCATTTCCTTTTTGTGCATTGGAACAACACAAAAAACAGAGGAAGAAAAGGCAAGTTGGACATAATTTTACACAGAACCCCAAAAGTGGGCTGGATAAAATTTTTAGCACCCTCAATTTAATATTTGGTTCCACAATCTTTGTAATAAATTCTGCAATCAATAACTTCCTATAACCATCAACAAGCTTCTTACACTTCTCAACTGGAATTTTGGACCACTCTTCTTTTAGAAACTGCTCCAGCTCTCTCATATTTGAAGGATGTCTTCTCCCAACAGCTTTTTTAAGTTATTTCAACGGGTGTTCAACGGGATTAAGATCCAAACTCATTGATTGCCACTTCAGAACTCTTCAGCGCTTTGTTTCCACCCATTTCTTGGTGCTTCTTGAAGTATGTTTGGAGTCATTGTTCTGCTGGAAGACCCATGATCTAGGATGCAAATCCAGCTTTCTGACTTTGGGCACTACATTAGGACCCAATATCTTTTGGTAATCTTCAGATTTCATGATGCCTTGCATGCAATCAAGACATTCAGAGCAAGAGACAGTAAAATAACTTCAAAACATTTTTGAGTGTCCACCACTGTAGGTTCTGTGTTCTTTTTTTTAGCAGTCTCATTCCATTTTCGGTAAACTGTAAAATTATATGGTTTACTAAAGAGTTCTATCTTGGGCTCATCTGGTTACAGGACGCTTTCCGAGAAGGAGTTAGGTTTACTCACGTATATTTTGGCAAACTGCAGTCTAACTTTTTTATGTCTCTGTGTCAGCAGTGGAGTACTCCTGGGTCTCCTGCCATAGTGTTTAATTTCATTCAAATGTCGACGGTGTGACAAGCGTCAGCATACGCTGACTTGTTTTTCTTGAATGAGTGGACCCTCTGGGCCGTGGCACCCACCCACCTAGGGCAAGCTGACCTAGTGAGGAGCCACCCCCTATACAGGGGGTGTCAGGGGCAAGACCAAGGGGGTGAGCCACCACGGCAGCTGGACCAGACAGCCGGCTCAGGGAAACAAGACAAGGCGAGACAAGACGTTAATTCAAAGTAACTTCATTAAAGAACACTTCAGGGTAATAACAGGTGCCAAACGTAAATACACAGGGAACACATAGCAAAGTGCGTGCAAGGGCACGCCAAGGTCCAAAGCATGGTACGTGCAAGATGGTAGGCAGAAGCACGATGATGTCAGACTCCAGACGGCAAGCAACGATCAATTAGGACATTAGGTTCAGTAGCTCTGATGGTGATCGGCAGGATCCGGCCTCCGGTAGGCAGACCAGAGTTCCATGCAAGGAGACAAGAAAAAGTTAGAGACATGATGCGTGTCAAGAAACACGCCAGGGTCCAGGATAGGGTGCCGTGGCATCGGGATCCGGAGTGCTGGCATCGACCGACAGGATCTAGGAATCAGGCTGCTTAAGTCAGCTTCGGACATCAGGCCACAGTCATCTAGGTCCGGACCTCTGGCAGCGGTCGGCAGGTTACGGAATCCGGCAAGCAGGACGGGGTTCAAAGCAGAGCAAAGTAAGCAAAAGACTTGTGCAAGAGTAGCACGAAAACGCACAGTGCGTGAACCAGCCTGAGTGCAAGGGAGCATGGAAACCACGGCTGGGGCACTGGCAGGCGGTATCGGCGGGTGGCACAGGCAGGCGGGCACGACTAGAGGTGGCACGGCTGATGCACACACAAGCGGTAACTACTATAGCACTGGATGGCGGGAACGGCTGAGGCACACAGGCGGGCACGAGAAGAGCGGCATGGCTGAGGCATAACAGGCAGGCAATGGGCGACCAGGCACGTGCAAGAGGGCATGGAGCCACAAGGCAGGGCTAGGCAAAGGTACAAGACAGAGACTCGTGCGAGCCAGCACGGCAAAGCCTAGTACGAGAGGTGCAAGAGCGCATGAAATATCAGAGACAAGGCATAGAGTACGAGGCAGAGTCCTGCGCATGCAGAGGGCATGCCAGGGGCAAAGTACAAGGCGAGACCTGCGCATGCCGAAGGGCACACCAGGGACAGGTTCAAAGCAAGGCCTGCACGTGTAGAGAGACACGCCAGGGACAGGGTGCATGAAGCAGCGAAGCAAGGCAAGACAGGAAACCAGGCGGAGCTTAGGCAGAGGACAGAACCAGGAACGGAAGCATAGGCAGAAACACGGAGTCAGGACAGAGCTAGCAGCGGAGCGTAGGTCGAAGCCCAGAGCTGGGCCAAAGCAGAGCCTTGGGACTAGCCATGGAAAAGAGCACAATAGGACAGAGTCTAGCAGTGGAGCGTAGGCCAAAGCCCAGAGCCGGGCCAAGACAGAGCCTTGGGACTAGACCTGGAAAAGAGCACAAAAGTAAACTAGGAGGAATAGTGCGTGTGCCAAGGAGCACTACAGAGCACCATAGGGGAGAACGAGGCAGAGCAAGCAAAGCAGAGACCATAGGGAAGAACAAAGCAGAGCAACGCAAGGTACGGAACAAGAAACGGGAGCTTGACAGGAGCACAGAACGGAATCAGAGCAAGGAAGGACTACAAGGCAAAGCAGAGCAGAGACAAAACATGACACAAAGGACAAACACTAGACAAGGCACGGGACAACAGACGGAGTACGAGCACGGAGCGTGTGCAGAGACGCACGACAGGGCAGAGTGCAAGGGCACAGAATAGAGGGAGCAACCCAGCAGACCAAGCAGCCATGCAGGGAAGCAGCACAATACTCAGGCCCTGAGCATAGGGAGGGGTGGTCAGATATAGGGCAGTAGCACCTCCACTTCCGGGTCAGGACCAGGGGAGAACTTCCAGTTAAGATCCTCCAGGATCACAGAGAGCAATCACATGACCAGGGATTCCAGACATGCAGAGATGATTGCAGAACCAGACAATGCTGGACCCTAGGAAAGGTCACATGATCAGGGGTTTCAGACATGCAGAGATGATTGCAGAACCAGACAATGCTGGAACCTAGGAAAGGTCACATGATCAGGGGTTTCAGACATGCAGAGATGATTGTAGAATCAGACAATGCTGGAACCCAGGAAAGGTCACATGATCAATGGTTTCAGACATGCAGAGATGATCACAGAAGGCATAGCAGAAACGCAGGCATCTTGCAGCCCAACATTCATGAGGTGAGTGTGCACACTGCTCTAGGGAACATGCAGGATAGCAGACATGAGATGCGCGTGCACACCGCTCCAGGGGTCATGAGGCAAAACAGACATGGCGGACATGGCAGACATGGCGAGCATGACAGACGGATAGCTCATGTTGACATTGATACACCCTGAGCCTGGAGGACAGCTTGAATTCTTTTGGAACTTGATTGGGGCTGCTTGCCCACCATCCGGACTATATTTCGTTGTAACCTTTCATAATATTTTCTCTACCATGTGTAGGGAGATTAGATGCAGTGCCATGGGTTATAAACTTCTTGATTATATGGTGTACCATGGACAAAGGAACATTAGGATCTGTGGAGATTGACTTGTAACCTTGAGATTGTTGACATTTTTCAACAATTTAGGCTCTCAAGTCTTCATACAGTTATCTTCTCCTCTTTCTGTTCACTATGCTTAGTGTGGCACACACAGACACGCAATGCAAAGATCAAGTCAACTTCTCCCTTTTTTATCTGGTTTGATTTTCATATTGCCCACACCTGTTACTTGCCGCAGGTAAGTTTGAACGAGCATTACATGCTTTTAACAAAATTGTTTACCCACAATTTTGGAATAGTGGCAACAATTTTGTTTGGTCCACTTTTGAGTTTTTGCCTTTTTTTCTGTTTTATTTCTGTGTTGTTCCAATATACACAATGGAAATAAATATGTCTATAACAAAACATAATTTTCTTGGAGAAGTACTCATTTTATGGAACAATTTCAAGGGTGCTAACACTTTTGACCATGACAGTATGTGCCTTTCTTTTAATAAATTAGATACCTCTCACTCCAAAACACCCCCTCATCAAGACTGATGTGAACAACTTTCTTGAAAACAAAATATTATTGTTTCCCTACCTTTGTTTTAAACCTTGAAGGAAAGAAACAGTGCAGATGCAAGGCATAAGTTGCATATTTGTATGAGTGCTTTAGAATAAACTTTAGTTGTGGAAGATCAGACAACCTCTTTAAAGAATCACTAAACTTTAATTTTTATTTTATTTGTTATAATGGTATCAAGAAACATTACAAAACTTTGCAAATCACTCTACTAGGGGATTTGTCTGTATTTCTGTAAAATAAATGCATGTACCTTGCTTAAAAACCCCTGCTTTTTCCCTGTCTTCAGATGCACTGATATTAGAATGTACACATTTGGAGTACTGAGTGCTGACGTTCTAATTAGCACAACACTCAAAGGTGGAGACAAGTATTAAACTTTGCACTGCATGCATCAGTACTCCAATGAGTACATACTTGTATAAATACAGTTAAATGCAGGAAAGTAGACTGGGGAAACCCACTAGGATGCCACTTGCATACATTTTACAGGAGTAAAGACAAATTGCCTAAAAACATGATTTGCTAAGTTTCATAACTTTCCACGCTGGATGCAATTATTTACAATACCCTTTAAATTTACTAGAAAAAAATGCCACTGCTACATGTGCCCTTTACAAAACAGAATTTCTGTCCATTTTTTATTATTAATTGAATTTCTAGCAAGTCCAAGCTTTAGAAAATATGAATCTATTTCCAGCCTGATAAAACTGTGAAGGGCAATAGTAAAGTCACAGTATGATTTTAATTTTATATCAAAAGGTTCACAGACATTATAGTATCTAAAGTAAATTTATTTGACATCTTTCTAGCATTTTTGCACTTATAATTAAATCGTAAGAAAAAATCATCGACCTCTTCATAAATTGTAGTATCTACAACTGACCTGATTTTTAATTTATTGACCCTTTGATTTCTATGCACATATCGCATTGGCGCATACTGCCGCACATCTAAAAATACGAACTCTGACATAATCTGCAAATGTTTTCAAATTAGCATGCACAAATTTATGTTCTTCACATACAGTATATGTTTCTATTATGTATTTTACTTACATAGTACCATCATAGTCCAGTGCTCTTTACAGTCATTATCATCACTGTCCACATTGGGAATCCAAATTTCCGATCAGTACAGTGGTTTGTGAAAGTATCCACCCCCTTGCTTTTAACCTATTTTATTACATTACAACCTGTGTTAAAATATTTTTGGATTCTGATTTGTGTGTGATGCATCAACACTAAATAGTCTAAGTTGGTGAAGTAAAGTGAGAAAAATATAAGCATAAATTAACCCCTTAATGACCATCAATACGACTTAAAACTGACCTTCCGGATAAGTTAATAGCATCCTCTGTCGGGTGACAATACAGCAGCTGTCAGATGTACACTATAACTGACAACTTGCTGCATCAGCCATAAAGAAACCATAAAGAATTGCTTACCCAAAAGATTACAGTGATAAATAATTTCTAAAGCAAGCTCAAAGGGTTTTATCTTCAGATTAAATAAAATAAATAGATATAAACAGGCTATTTATTTATAGAACATATTAGATGTAGCAATAATCAATATAAGAATAAATAATATTATTGCACATAGCCCACAGTGATTGACAGTAATCCCTTACCGTGAAGGTGCAGGAATGCAGAATATCTGTCAAAGAATCAATTCGGGAAGATGTTTATATATATAAAAGGGGCATAAAGTGCCATCAAGAAGGAAAACCCAGTGTGAGAAACAAGGCCGTCAATATTAGATGTGAAATTAAAAATGTACTTAGTCAGCTGCAACACCTATCACCCCTCTTACCTGTTTCTACTCCTTCACTTCAAAGGATTACTGTTAATCAGTGTGGACTTTGTGCAATAATATTATTTACTAGCTGAAGAGCCCGGCGTTGCCCGGGCAAATTAACTAACTATGGTTAGTCATAACAAATGATAATGATTATATCTATATATATAAAGCTGAGTGTAGAGCCCCATCTGTTATGAATGAGTCACCGTAGAAGGCAAAAACAGAAATACTAGATAAGTCCAGAAAACCAGAGAAGTTGGCAGCTATCGGATTGCAGACCCCTGAACCTAACAACAACAACTAGCAGTAGCCGTGGGGGGTTCCTTTGGTGCCCTAGACCCCTCGATCACAGCCGGAGAACTACACAGCCTAAAGACAGAAAGGGAAATCTAAACTGCCCCAGAGCAGACCCCAAAGCAATAGGCATCCCCCAACATATAATGACGGTGAAGCAAGATGAAAAAACACTCACACAGATAGAAAGATAGGCTGAGCAAATGATGGGGCCCAAGCTAACTAAATAGGACAGAATAGAAAAGCTGCTGTCTGCAATCCGCCAAAACCCTCTCAAAAACAAGAGCCAACAGACTGATAGGGAAAAAAGCCCTGAAGACGCTAGGCTTCAAAAAGACTATATCAGTACTCAGGTATTATCTGAAGACAGAGCAAAAAGGAATTCAGCTCACCCAGCAGGGAAAGGCAGAAATCCAGAAAACAAGGCAAAACAAATCCAAAACTCAAATGCAAAAAATAGAGCAGAAAACTTAGCTTTTGAGGAGCAGGAATCAGACTGGTCTGCAAGAATCCCTCAAAGTAATCACCCGCAAGGCAGAAGGGCGTCGGCTGCCTTATATCCAGTCAGCAATCCCAGTCACCCAGTCATCATCATTCTGCTCAGGTGCCTTGTAATCAGCCTCACTACCTTCCTTCACCAGAAGATGGAGTTCATCAGACCTCAATGGTGAAGGGGAAAATGAACTCACAACACCCGTCCATTCGCATAGCCACATTCACTATAATATCCCACATCATCCCGTCAGCCAGAGCTACCGGACTACTACCCATAATATCCCACATCATCCCGTCAGCCAGAGCCACTGGACTACTACCCCTAATATCCCACATCATCCCATCAGCCAGAGCCACCAGACAAATACCATTAATATCCCACATCATTCCGTCAGGCAGAGCTACCGGACTACTACCCATAATATCCCACATCGTCCAATCAGCCAGAGCCACCGGACTACTACCACTAATATCCCACATCATCCCATCAGCCAGAGCTACCGGACTACTACCCATAATATCCCACATCATCCCATCAGCCTGGAGTCAGAACCAGAGCACTGAGTGGAACGGTCCTAACTTCCATACTGGCGATCCCTTTAAGAGAGGCCTGGCATCATACCAGAGTGCTGAGTGGATTTGCCCTGACTTCCATACCAATGATCCCTTTAATAGAAGCCTGGGGTGAGAATCAGAGCACTGAGGGATTTACCCTAACTTCCATAATGGAGATCCCTTTAAGAGAGGTCTGGGGTCAGTACGAAAGTGCAGAGTGGATTCTCCCTCACTTCCGTACCGAGGATCCCTTTAAGAGGGGACTTGGGTCAGAACCAGAGCACTGAGTGGATTTGCCCTAACTTCCATACCAGGGATCCCTTTAAGAGAGCCTGGGATCAGAACCAGAACGCTGAGTGGATTTGCCCTGACTTGCATACCAATGATCCCATTAATAGAACCCTGGGTTCAGAATCAGAGCGCCGAGGGATTTGTCCAGTTCCATACAGGAGATCTGTTATGAATGAGTCACCGGAGGAGGAGAAAGCAAAAATACAAGCTAAGTCCAGAAAACCGGAGAGGTTGGTAGCTATCGGATTGCAGACCCTTGATCCTATACACCACAACTAACAGTATCCGTGGGGGGTTCCTAAGGTGCCCTAGACCCCTCGTCACAGCCGGAGAACTACATAAGCCTAAAGAAGGAAAGGGGAAATCTAAACTGCCCCAGAGCAGACTCCAAAGCAATAGACAGCCCCCAACATGTATTGTCGGTGAAAAACAGATGAAAACACAAACACAGACAGAAAGACAGGCTGAGCAAACGATGGGGCCCAACTAACTAGATAGGACACGACAGAAAAGATGCTGGCTGCAATCTGCAAAAAACCCTACCAAAAATGTCCCAACCGTCTGATAGGGAAAAAGGCCCTGAAGTCGCTAGACTTCAAAATCACTATATCAGCACTCAGGTATATTCTGAAAACAGAGCAAAGAGATCAACTGATCAGAGACAAATGTGGAATTCAGCCAGTCCCAACAAGGACTGGCTGAATACAAACACTAAGGAAACCAGACAAAATCTCATGGAATAATAGCAGGGAAAAACGTAGCTTTTAGTAGACAGGAACTAAGCTGGATGCAAGAGCTCAGAGCAGAAAGGATCACCAGCAGCCCTGCAGGGCGTCGGCTGCCTTATATCCACTCAGAAATTCCAGATGTCCAATCACACTCCGCCAGTTCAGATGACAGGTTCTTCCCATCCCAATCAATTTCACTACCTTTCTTCACCAGCAAAGGGAGTTCATCAGACATCAAAGGTGAAGGGAGAATGAACTCAAAACAGAGATCCCTTTAAGAGAGCCTGGGGTCAGTACCAGAGCATTTGAAGGCAATTGCCCTGACTTCCATACCGGGATGCCTTTAAGAGAGGACTGGGGTCAGAATTAAAGCGCTGGATGGATTTGCCCTAAATTCCATACCAATGATCTCTTTAAAAGACCCTGGGGTCAGAAACACAGAGCTGAGTGGAACTGTCCTAACTTCCATACCAGAGATCCCTTTAAGAGAGGCCTGGGGTCAAAACCAAAGTGCTGGATGGATTTGCTCTGACTTCCATACCAATGATCCCTTTAAGAGGAAAGATGTGCCTACGGGATGGAGGATGAGTGATGGGTATATGGGCACGGGAGGGGGGATTCCTTTCTGTCATGTGCTCTCTGCTCCTTTCAGGGGGGCAGACAATGGCTGGGAGCTTATGTTCCCAGGGATGCTATATTTCTCCCACCATGTCAGTGTCTGCTGAGGTGTTGTCAAGTGGGAAAACTGTTGATCATAGCAATCAATCACAGCTCAGCTACTTTTCATCAGCTCTGGTGAAATGAGAGATGCTTAGTGATTGTTTGCAAGGAAACTTTTGCTCATAGCAACCAATCACAGCTCAGCTTCTTTTGAACAGCTCTGGTGAAATGAGAGATGCTTCGTGATTGGTTGGTGATACACACACATTCATTTTTATATATAGAGATTCTTATATTGATGATTATTACATCTAATATGTTCTAATTGAAGTAAACAGCCTGTTTATATCTATTTATTTTATTTAATCTGAAAATAAAACCCTTTGAGCTTGCTTTAGAAACTATTTATCATTATAATCTTTTGGGAAAACATTTCTTATGGTTTCATCTACTATATAAATATTCAATTACATTTCTGTAATATATTATACCCACTGGGGCCCTAACATTGGCATATTACTAGCGGTTTTGGAATCTATTGTAAAGATATTGGTAACATTCACAATACCATCAGCTTCAGTGTCTTTAGAAATATTTCTGTTGTTTTAGCGCTGTTATATATAATTTTATTCTTTTAATATTCAATAAAGATTGATAGTATTTTAACTTTATGGATCTCTTTGTTGTTTTGGGGGTGTTTCCTCATCCCCTTAAAAAGTAGGTATATTTAATTGGTGAAGAGCCATAATACTATGTTGTTAATAAGTTGTAACCTGAGCAGTGTGGGCTTCCCAGGCACTGTGGGTTTTGGCATTTGTCCGGCCTTGCTTGGTGTTTGGGACTTCCCTGCTTATACCTATAGGTATTATATTTATACATTGCTTCTAATATATTCTACTATTACCAAATTTGTTTTATTTTTTTTAAATAAAATTGGAAGTTTATTGGAACACATGGAATCCATCATTTCCTGATATTCACAACTAATGTCTGAATGTACAAATCTAAAAACAGTCACAACAGCTAACAACGATTTGCAGCAATGACTCTAGAACTCGTGTGCCATCATTACTGATCGGATTTTCCCCTCGAACACAGTCATTACAGATAAAAATCACAGTGCCTTGTTGGACAGCACTTGTCTGGTAGGGGTAGATCACATCTCTGCAGATGGGACACATATGGACTGAGACATGAAAAACCACAAAGCAGGGTTATTATAGATTTGGAGGGGCACAAGCTAATAAAGTCATACAAAAAAAATGCAGTCATCGACTCTCTCACTGGTCCTACTACCCTTAAAGGATAACTTATCATTTGAACAGATTTTATAGAGCATGATTGATGGGGATCCAGGTCCTGAGACTACCACCGATCACACAAAAGTGAGCCTATGGGTCCATACCCCAAGCTCTGCCAGACCTATAGAGTACGCCGATCTGTGCGAGTTTCTGCAGGAGATGTGCATGCCAGAGCAATGTTCAGACTGATCAGTGGCTGTTGCAGGACCACCCCTCTAGTTGCACTGATCAGCAACACATTATATATAAAAGCTTTCAAATTATATTTACCTTTTAAGGACATTTAAAAAAAAAAAAAACAATATAAATGCATTCCCTTTAAAAATTGATCCATGTGACTCAGCTGCAGAGAGAGGAGGTGGAAGAACCTAAAGAGGTTGTAGATTTCAGCACCACTATCGACAATGCAACATGTGTGGTATAGCAGCCCTAAAAACAGTGGACAGGAGCGGCAATATTAAACTCTCCAAAAACCAAAGTTTTGCATGATTGCATTCTTCCATCAGTGCATGCTGGGCTTTGTAGTTGCACATCAGTAGAAAGATCACAGGCTGGAGTGCGTGTTAACATTGGCCTCAAATCTGCAGCTCTTTAGCTGCTGTAACACTAAAATCCCAGCATAGCATGATTGCATGCATTTATCAGGGCATGTTGATGTAAAACTGCAACCCCTAACATGTTGTAAAAATTGTTTCCAAAAAGCTGTTACAGAACTACTGTTCCCAGTGATTTCTTACAGCAGGCATGTTGGGAGATGTAGTTTTGCAACAGCTAGGAGGTCATATGGGCGGAAGACCAGTGCTATAAAAGTTTGTAAAAGCATAAGACAAGCATGTAGGCAGCCACAATCCCATTAGAGCACATACCTAACCCCTCTAATAGCAGGATTAACCCTCTATAAAAATATAAAAATAATCAGTGCAATTGATGGAAAATAAGTGTCCTGCACAGAAAAAAAACCAAAATGGTTAACTATGAAAAAACACCAGAATATGCATAGATTATGACACCTGCACTACAGAAGAATATATATAAGAGATATGAAAATACAGAACTGGATACAGAGGTAGCAGCAAGTCTGGAGCGTCAGGACAAAAACAAAGGAAGAAATACAGGAGGAATTACGCCCCAACATGGGCAAGAAACTTTATGGCCATATCCTGGACTGCGTAGTCTCTGGTGTGATCTACCGTCCACTCTCATAACCCGGGAAGAGCTGGCCGAGGACACTCTGCAGGGGTTTGTTCACCCGCATTTCGTAGTTCTTGGCCAGGTCATATCAGCACGCTGGACAGCTGTACACGGAGGCCTTGAAGGAGTGGTCCAAGCAGCTCAGCTCTTGCAGATGTTGTGCAGACCTCCTGGCAGCAGATGTACAGGAAGAACTCCTCCACCAAATTTATTTTTACCATTACATTGACCGATTGTGTGACTTCTGCAAGAGCTGAAGTTTTAATTATCTCAAAGTATCAGTAATTGGTAATCTCAAAGTATCTCAGTATTGTTCATCACATATTTATTAGCTGTCAGGTGACAAACTGGTAATAATAACTCTAAGATGTCATAATTACATGGCGTAAACAGTGACATAATAAAAACAATTAATAAATTAAATATATTAACCCATATGCTGTTCATGATGATAGAAAATAGTTTCTAAGTTCAAGGTTACCAGTTTATCATTAATTCTCATTTTAGAAAAACAATAGAGAAGAGAATTCTAAATGATCAGGATATAGTGCTTACCTGCCAGAATATACTATCTATTGTATTGCCCAGGAATCCATCCCGACCCTCTGTGGACACCAGTTTAGGACCGAGAATTGTCATAAATTCGTCAAAGTCCACTTGACCATCCCCTACAAAAAAGAAATTCATATACCATTTTTTTGCAGTTCATTTTATGGCATTGTCATGTGTTACAGGATTTTACATTAATCTTCTGTCAGCAGTTTACCCAACTAACATAAAATTACTCAAATTAAAAACACAGTAATTCTAGTGAAAATATTCTAGAAAACTCTGGAAAATATTTTAATGAAAAATAAATTGTCAATGCAGAATCCAAGGATCCAAGGCAACAGGGGTTTTGGTTAACAAAGATCGGATGAAACCAGAACATTTTAATGTGTTTTTTCAGTCAATACCTTAGATACTTGGACGTGGATTTTTGGACCCTACATGTAAAATTGGCTGAGTGGAAAGTTGAACCAAGAAAGTACAGAGTCTAACTAGTGGTGCATGGGATCGCTTCATAAGTTCATGTAAATCAAATATGTAGACAAATATACAATATTAATGTATCTAGAACTAAGAAAAAATGATTGACAAAGGAAAACATTACTACATTTAGGGGAGGTTTAAATTTAAGGACGTTTGAGATGAGTCTTTTCATGTTAATTTTGAGGGGGATGCTCTTCAAAATCCTAGCCGATAATATATATCCTTAATGTAAGTTTTTGTAGCCTAAAATTGGGATAGCCTGTCAAACCAATGCAGATTTCCCACCTACAAGTAGCGGGTAAAGTAAAATTGCATAACTGTAGGGATAACAAGCATACCAAACAGATATAAGGTCAAATAAGTGAGGGGGACATCTATGACATATTGTTCGGATATGTCCAATGTTTTTCAAGAAAATAGAGGTCATCCGGTACATACACTGTCTGGGAGAGAAAGATTGCTACTCTCTCCATTATTTTCTGTAACATTAATGCTATGACCCTGTGTGAATACCGGTGAGGGGTAATAAGGTGCAATCTCATCTATTTATCTAATATATAAAGCTCAAGTGTGTGTATGTATGTATGTAAGTGTGTATGTCCGGGATTGGCATCCGCACCGTCGCAGCTACAGCCAGAAAATTTGGCACAGGCACACGTCTGGACCCTGAGAGTGTCCTAGGCTATGTTGTGAGGTGAAATTTTAACCCCGCGCGTTCCAATTCACCAAACAATTTTGCCCCTATCTACATAATGGGGAAAAAGTGTGTGTGTATAAAGCCCCGCCCCTCATTATGATGTCATAATGGTTGCCATGGCGACGCTGATGTCATCATAGGTTGCAAGCCCCGCCGCTCATTATGATGCCATAATGGATGACTATGGGATGGAGGATGTGTGATGGGTATATGGGCACTGGACTATGGGATGGAGGATATGTATGACGGGTATATGGGCTCGGGACTATGGGATGGAAGATGTGTGATGGGTATATGGGCATGGGACTTTGGGATGGAGGATATGTATGATGGGTATATGGGCATGGGACTATGGGATAGAGGATGTGTGATGGGTATATGGGCACTCGACTATGGGATGGCGAATATGTATGATGGGTATATGGGCATGGGACTATGGGATGGAGGATGTGTGATGGGTATATGGGCATGGGACTATGGGATGGAGGATGTGTGATGGGTATATGGGCACTCGACTATGGGATGGAGGATATGTATGATGGGTATATGGGCATGGGACTATGGGATGGAGGATAATTATAATTTGTTTTAACTAACCACAGTTAGTTACTATGCCCGGGCAGCGCCGGGGTCTTCAGCTAGTTTAAAATAAATATATAATATATTTAAAAACATGCTGTATTTAAGCCTGCGTCAGGCGCAATAGGTCTGCCAGGCAAAGCTCATAAGTTTTTTTTCCCCCTTCCTCTCCAAGGTGGCAGGGGATCCCACTCCTCCAAGTAACTTCCTATCTTTAGGTGCTGCTTGAAACTCTCCACTCAGTTTTACCGCTGTCCTTGTGGAAAGCAGGTGTGACCTACATGGCCTCTGAGGCTCAATGCGCCTGAAGGTTCTCACTTTTGAATCTTCATACATTGTGGGTTTTTTCATCACAATTGTTTATACTGCTCATTTTATGAATGAATAATGCAAAGTTTGTGAATATTTTGTAGCATTAAGAGGGTTTTCTTATAAATGGCACATTGCGCTGGAACATGTAAAGATAATTTCTGACATGATCTGCCTACCTTCCTTTTCTCTCTGCCAATCTGTTTCTTCAGCTGTACTTTAAACTTCTGAATCTGAGTGAACTTAACTGCAGTAGCATCTAAGTGCCTTACAATTAAGCTTTTTACCTAGTTTTAATGTTTAGTAATAGTTATGTTCTGAAAACTGGTGGCTATTTGGCAGTGGTTGCTAAATTTGGGTATTTTTTGTTTTATTACTTCTATGGTTATTAACCCCTTCACCCAGAAGCCTGTTTTAGCCTTCCTGACCAGGCAAACAGTCCAAGTGCAGAGAGATGGAAGATGGGGACGAGGAGGAGTCCAGAGTACAGGGATTCCCTAGTGAGGAGACTTATTTAATTGTTTTAAAGGTGGGGATCAATTTTTGGGGAGCACGATACTCTGGAGAATGATATCTGGGGCCCACCATACACTGGAGCATTCCAAAGGTGGACATCAATGACTGGAGCAGCATTTACAGGGCCCATTATACACTGGAGCATTAGAAATTGGACCCATTATATATGGAGCATTATTTGGGCCCATAAGACACTGGAGCTTCATCCATGGTGAACAACATATACTGTAGCATTATGTGGAGCTCATCATATACTGTATGGAACATTATATGGGACCAATGATTCTGTATGGAGAAATATATGGGCCTCATTACTCTGTATGGCGCACTATGCGATGGCCAAAATACTGTATGGAGGAATATACTGTCTGTTTTTGGAGCTATTGGAGAATTTAAAATGGATATCAGTCATGTGATGTAAGAATTGAAGTATTTTTCATTGTACTGTACCGCTATTTCTCTGCCATATCAAAGGATCATGAATTGTGTCATGTGTTAAAGGAGCCCAGTGACACTCTTTGGCCCTGGGCCCACGAAAATCTGGAGCCAGCACTACCCCCCCACAACTTTAGCCAAATAACCCCCAGTTTTCAATGCCTAACTATTATTATAAAGTAAATTAAGGTTGACAAGCTTAAGGAATAAGAATTGATGTTTTTGGCATTAAAATGGGCACTCTAGGTGTGTTTCCTGTCCTCCACTCACTGCCGACTTTTCTTCCCCATTGACTTGCATTGGGTTTCGTGTTTCAGTCTGCCTTCGACTTTTCACAATAATTGGCAGATTTAGTTTGACCCGACTTTTGCGAAAGTCAGGTTTCGTTCGACTCGACTCGAAAAAAGGCAAAGTCGCTCATCTCTATGTGCAAGTTCTACCACGAGCCATACTGGGCAACATGGAAGAGGTGTTCGTGGTGCACACAGCCGAAGTGGCGTTGGAGACAGGGGTTTCATGACCATGTTGTGGACTGATTTCTCGAGTAATGCTCACACGACTAGTAATAATGAATCAATTGCAACAGACAGGAGACAGCAGTTGTCAACTATGGTTCAAAATTACCTCTCCTCCCCTATCAATGTTCTCCCTCACAGTTCATTCCCCTTTGACTACTGGGCCTGTAAACTGGACACCTGGCCTGAATTGGCACAATATGCCTTACAGAAGCTCGTTTGCCCTGCTGGTAGTGTGCTATCAGAAATAGTCTTCAGTGCTGCTGGATCAATCCGACAGAAAGAAAGACCCGGCTGTCGACTCAAAATGTAGGTGATCTCACCTTCATTAAAATGAACCATGCCTGGGTTTCAAAGGATTTCGTACCACCTTCCCCTGATGACACATAGGTTGCCAGCAAAATGGCTCGCTTTGTCCTCCTCTTCCTCTGACTTCTCCAATTCCTCCAATTGCAGCTGCTGAACGTCCAGCCTACACCTCAACATATGCCAGTTTTTCTACCTCCCTAACTGGACTGTACCCCCCCCACAACTTTAGCCAAATAACCCCCAGTTTTCAATGCGTTACTATTATTATAATGTAAATTAAGGTTGACAAGCTTAAGTAATAAGAATTGATGTCGTTGCCATTGAAATGTGCACTGTAGGTGTGTTTACTGTCCTCCACTCACTGTCGACTTTTATTCCCTATTGACTTGAATTGGGGTCGGGTTTCGGGGGAAATCCGACTTTTGCCGATAGTCGTCCGATTTCGTTCAACTCGACTTTTGGAAAAGTCGGGTGGTCCGAAACCCGACTCGACCCTCCTGGAGGCAAAGTCGCTCATCTCTACCCCAAATGTTTCTGTACAGTACTAGTTTGCAATACAGAGTGACTCGGAGAGACAGAGCGCTATTTGCCTCCTGAAGTGCAGATTTTCCTAAACTAGTTTGAGGATTCCATATAAAGAGCCCCTAATTGCTGGAATAGCAGAATCCCCCTTCAAGTGACTCCATTTTGAAAATTACCATATATACTAGAGTATAAGCCGACCCAAGTATAAGCCGAGGCACCTAATTTTGCCACAGAAAACTGGGTAAGCTTATTGACTTGTGTATAAGCTGGTTACGTATTGTCCCCTTATTCCTGTCCTGCTATGCGTGGCTCCCCCCATCTTGTTTCCTGGTATGTGGCTCTGTCTGTCCTGTCCTGCTGTGTGACTCCCCCCATTTTGTCCTTCTATGTGTGGCTCCTCCGTCCTGTCTTGCTATGTGTGGCTCCGCATCCTGTTCTACTATGTGTGGCTCCACCTGTTGTATGCATGGCTCTCCAGTCCCTCATGGCTTTCCGGTCCCACATGGCTCCCCTCGCTCTCACATTGCTCTCCTGGTCCTGCAAGGCCTCCCCTGGTCCCACATGGCTCCTTCAGTCATGCATGGCTCGGCTCCCCCGGTCCCACATGGCTCACCCCCATCCCATCATATGTATTGCTCACATACCCCTGTCCTACTCACCCTCCTCGTGCCATCGCTGCATCTCCGTTGTCCCAGCGCCAGCAGCTTTTCCTGTGCTCAGCGGTCACTTGGTATCGCTCATTAAGGTAATGAATATGCGCTCCACGCATAAGCCGAGGGAGGCATTTTAGGCACAAAAAAAGCACTGAAAATCTTGGCTTGTACACGAGTATATACGGTATACCCCTTTGGCAATTTATCTACAGATGTAGTGACAATTTTGACTCCATGTGTGTTCTCCAGAAACAGGCAGCAGTGGATGTTGCTGCGTGAAAATTGAAAACTTCCGTTGTAGTCACCAGTGCAATGTAGTGAACAGCATGTTGCAGTCACCAGTATGTTATGCCCAGCCCGTGCTTCTAGAGACACGCACCTGTACATTAGGCGGGCTCTCATCACTACAGAAATGTAAAACATGTTGGCACTAAATGTGGTTTAGGCACACTGGGACTCAGAAGGAAGTCCCATTTGGATTTGGATTTTGGAGCGGAGAATTTGCTGAATTTCTTTTGGGGGGTGAAGAGTCATTTTGCTTTTCCAGAGCCTTTGTGCTACTAGTAAACATGAAAGCCCCCTATATTTCCATTAACAGATGAAAGATCTGAGTGGGGACTTGCTTTTTTGTGGATTGAGTTGAAGCTTTTATTGGGAACATTTTACATAACATTTGGAATCACATTTATCTGGCGCTAAACACTCACCGCTTACATTGGGGTTTCCATCTAAATCTCACAGTGATGTGACAGATGAAACCCCTACAGAATAATGAAGCAGCAGATTTACTCTGGATTCCGTCTAGTTTCTGTTCATCCATGTCCTTTTCAGAAGTGCACAAAACTGGCCGATGGCATATTTATGCAATCCTAAAAAGACGGACATCGCCGGATCACAGGGCAGACAGCGACCACAGTGCCTCCATCTGCCTCATTATAGGGAATCTTCCATCTAGGGTTCCGTCTGAATCACGTACTTCAGAGATTTACACGGAAACCCCGGTGTAAGCGCTCAGTCAAAAGCGCAGGATAAATGTGAGCCAAGACTTACGGCGATCTTTGGGAGGAAGAATCAAAAAAACAACAGTAGGTGAGGAATTTTATTTATCTTTTACGCCGTTCCTCGTGTGGTATAAGTGATTAGCCGCCTTTATTCTTCGGGTCGTTGTGATTACAGCGATACCAGATTTATATCGGGTTTTTATGTTTGGCTGCTGTCACACAATAAAAGACACTTTTAATTGCAAAAACTAGTTTTTGCATCACCATATTTTGAGAGCTGTAATTTTTCCATATTTTGACCAACAGAGTCATGGGAGGGCTTGTTTTCTGTGGAACCAGCTGACATTTTTATTGGTACGATTTTCAGACACATGACATTTTTTAATTGCTTTCTATTCTGATTTTTAGGAGACAGAATGAACAAAAACACAGCAATTCAGGAATTGCTTTTTTTTTGTTTTTTATACCGTTCCACTTGTAGTTAAATTGGTAAGACAGCTTTATTCTTCAAGTCAGTACAATTACAGCAATACCTCATTCATATATCTTTTTTATGTTTTGGTACTTTTACACAATAAAAAATATTTTATTGAAAAAAATTATTATTTTTGCTTTGCTTTATTCTGAGAGCTCTAAATTTTATATCTTTCTGCTGATGGAGCTGTAAGGGTATGTGCAGACGGTGCAGATTCTTCTGCAGTTCTGCAGCAGATTTGGCCCTGCAGAACTGCAAGTGATGTACAGTACCATTTAAGGCTATGTAAAACAAAAAATGCTGTGCACATTATGCAGATTTTTCCATGCAGATTTGGTGCAGATTTAAAACTGCAGCATGTCACTTCTTTTGTGCAGTTCTGCTGCAGTTTTACATCTGCTCCTTTATAGAAATCTGCAGGTGTAAAACTGCAGGGGAAATCCACACAAAACTGCACTAAATCTGCACTAAAATTTTACCTGCGGATTTAGCAAAATCTGCGCGGAAAATTCCACAGCAGAATCTGCAACGTGTGCACACTCCCTTAGGGTGTGTGCACACGTTGCAGATTCTGCTGTGGAATTTTCCATGCAGATTTTTCTAAATCCACAGGTAAAATGACCTGCGTTTTACCTGCAGATTTAGTGCGGATTTCCCCTGCAGTTTTACACCTGTGGATTTCTATAATGGAGCAGATGTAAAACTGCACAAAAGAAGTGGCATGCTGCAGTTTTAAATCCACAGCATTTTTTGTTTCACATAGCCTTAAATGGTACTGTACATCACTTGTAGTTCTGCAGGGCCAAATCTGCTGCAGAAGAATCCACACATACTGGTGGCTTGCTTTTATGCAGGACAAGACATTAGGCACCAGGATTCTCCTGCAGCATAGGATGGATCTCAAGCCTTGTCTAGTGCTGTGGTCTCCCATTCATGCTCAGCCGCTGGGATGACCACTCAGCACAGACTTGGGTCGTAACACCATGCTCAGGCTTGTGCTGCATGTGGAGCTATTGCTAGCTCTCCAGCTAAGCCTAAGGTGACTACTAGTTTACACGTGCAACGCTGTGCTCTGGGGCCTAAGTCCAGATTTCACACTACTGAGCATGTCCAGCATATGGTGCCTTCCCATTGGTGCTCGGATGTCAGGTGCTCTGGTGATGTGACAGCTTCAGATTGGTCCACAGGCAAGGTCCTGTCTGTTTGCACTTGAGCAAGGTATAAAAAGCTCTCAATGGCGCACGCCTATGTGCTAGTATCATGTGTGTTTGGTGGCTGCCTTACCACCCTCTGTGCACGTGTGCTGCTAATAGCACTGTGAGTGTTGGTCTGGGCAGGCATTGTAAGGAGGGAACTCCCGCTTGAACTTAACCTCTGCACCGGGCGTCCTCAGGCACGAATGCTAAAGCACACCATGTGTCAGAGCAGTGTCAACCACCAGCTTAGTCTTCTCTGGGGGGTTAAATTATAGGGACCCCAATTAGTATTTTTCTATATGCCTACGCAATCTAACAGGGTATAGTCCTTTTTGCTTTGCTTCATAGTACCACTCTTTGGTGTAACACAGCTTGTTACTTTGCGCTCTGTGCACACTGAGTGACATTTAACCCAGTGTGCTTTAAGTGTCTACTCACAGCCTTGCTCCTCCATTGTGCTAGTGGGTCGCCCTTGCACACCCAGGGCAGCGGGGTACTCGGTACCGGGCCGGTGTCAAGGCGGGAATGTGTCACAGCAGCAGTGACCCAGTCCATGGCCCTGGGCGCCCAATATCAATGGCGGTGATGTTAATGGTGTTAAAGTTTATATGAATAGTTCGTGACACCACCCGTGGTGTTTGGCAAGTAAGATGGTAAGCCAACGCTGCATACAGATCCGCTGGGACTGATGGTGTGGTGCAGCAGAGATGGTATAGCTCCCCACAGGTGGAGCTGTAGTCCCAGGGCAGTGTAAGTGCAATGGATGAGGAGAGGCGCAGAATGGTATGGAGGCTGGTACCCAGGTGTAGTGGTGCGGGTATAACTGGAGGACACCAGAGTATGCGGTTCCAAAGCTTTACTCACTGTTTGCAGTTCACACACATGCCTGCCTCCGTACTGTGTTCTCCAGGTCAGGGCTCCAACCAACCTCCAGGCAGGATAGGATTCTCCCTTCCACACTCCGCCAACATGTACCTTACTGAACGACTCCTCCAATGCGCCTTTAGGTGCGAAGCACTCCAGTACTTAGTTACCGTAGAATGCCTCTCTCTAGGTGTTCCTAGTCTTTACTTGTATGACAGACAGCTGTAGCCTGCTTCGGGGACTCCACTCTGCGTCCCGGCTCTCTATTCAGTTGTTGTTGTGTCCCAAGTCTATGATGGGAGCAAGGCGTTAGCGGCTCACTACTCCTCTGGTGTCTGTTGCCGGACATAAAGATCCAATCAACCTCGGGGACCGGGCCCCGGCCTTTGCGCTCTCTGGACTGGAAGGATTCTCTCTCTTTCTCAACCTGCTTCTTCCCACCGTCCTTCTATTCTCCTTCGTTCCGATCTGTTCTTTCTCTCTTATGGAAGGTTAGGTTATCAATCTTATCAGTTTCTTTCTTTGGTTTTTCTCGTGCCAGCAGCCCAGATCACTGGGACCTACTGCAGCACGTCCCTCAGACAACCATCTTCTCTCTTCTCTCTCCTCTAACCAACTAACCACTAACTCTCACTCTTCCCACTCTTTTATATCTAACTCCACCCGCCTCCCCAGCACCTCTCATGTTACGAAGCCAGGAACCACAAAAGGCACCCTATGACCTTTCCAGCATAAAGCATGGATGGGTCCCTGCTGAACTATCCTGTGTGTGGGGTGCAGGTGTTGGAATGCGTAAAGGAGTTCCCAGCCTACCTGGATGGTGGGGCACTACACCTTATGAGAAGGTGCAGTACCTCTGTGGCGACTGAAGCCTCAGGGGTGCCACACTAGCTACGGTTTCTCCATCACTGCACGGTGGACCACAGGTTGCGTTCTGCCAATCCTAACACAAGATGACATTTTCAGCTGTACCATTTTTATTTACATCCATCTTTTTGATTGCGTTTTATTGCACTTTTTGTTTGGCTGTATAATGATAAAGCATTGTTTTTAACCGCGTTTTTTATTTATTTTTTATGGTGTTCACTGAAGGTGTTAACTAGTGGGACAGTTTTATAGAGCAGATTGTTATAGACACGGCAATACCAAATATGTGTACTTTAGATTTTTTTATTTACAGAAATAAATGTAGTCATTGGAAAAACATTTTTTTTTCTTTATTTAGGGATTTTTTTAAAATATTTTTACTTTGTAATTTTGTTTTACTTTTTTACATTGTCCCAGGATGGGACAGTACTATATTGTATAAGATCGCTGATCTAACACTCTGTACTGCAGAATTTCAGATCAGGATCTGACATGCAGGGAAGGAGGCATGATGGTGCATGCTCCCAGCAGGCGCTGACAAGCCACCTTCCTTTCAGGAAGGTGCCGGGGGTCTCCATAAAGACCATCAGGTCAACATGATCGTAACGCGTTGGCCTGATAGAAGCACGCAGGGAGCCCCCTCCCTGAGCGTTGCCTCATCAGAGGGGTTAAAAGCCCACGATCGGTGCTAGCACCGATCATGGGCATTGCTGTGTGGTGTCAGCTGTCACATACAGCTGACACCTGCACGCAATTGCCGCGGAGCTCAGCGTGAGGCTGCGCAATCGGGCGCGCCATAGATATAATGATCTTTGTGGGAACGCACCTCCCGCAGAGCAGTATATGTGCTGAACATGTCGGGAAGGGGTTAAGTGAGTTTTTTGCATATGATTTCATATACTCTCTTCTATTTCATCCCTTTGAAGATAACTGAAGACTTTTAGAGCCCTGAAATTGAGATAACTAGATATTATAGGTGATTTTATAACCTGTGCCTGTCACGCGCATTGCGTCCAAACTCTGATGCGTCAGAGATGCGCCTGACGCAGGGTTAAAATGGAAACTTTGATCGTGATTGATATATATTGAAAATAGATGGACAAAACCATGTGATTGTTACAGTTATCCAGTAATGACCATTAAAAAATAGAGTATAATTTATAAAATATTTAAGTTTGGTTAATTATATTCCATGAGAAGTGACAAAGGTTTATAAGCATAAAATAGTGGTTTAACTGACACATGAATGACGGTTGTGAATACTGTTATGTTAGCTGTCTACAGCTTTCTGAATTCCTTTCATATGAATCTTCACAATTTGTGCATTTAAATGATAAATTTGGTGAAGAAATTACCTGCTTCACTCAGCTTCTTTACAAAAGCATTATTTGGACATCTGTGTCTATATCAAGCAGCTTCTGAGCATTACATAAAAATGATTTATGAGTCTATTAATAGTTGAATTTTTCATTTTCAAAATTGTGATTATAAGAATTAATACATTGAGTAAGTGCCAACAACAGTTGCAACAGGAAAATAGTTCAGCTTCAAGTAATTAGGGCATCTGTTTTGAACAACCCTGAACAGGGAAACACATATCCTTTAATAATATCTTAATTAGCAAAGTACCACTTATACAATTTTCAACGTTTAAATAATTGCCCAAAACTACTCTTGGAAGCAAAGAAAAAAAAAATCACTGGGTCAAAGACTGTTGATAATTATTCAAAAATCTAATTAAGAAAAGGCAATGCAGAATTCTGTTGGAGATTATTAATGAGGATGTCTATTACAGCTTCATAATAATAGGTGCAAAAAAAAGAAAAACAAAACAAAAAACAGAACTATAGCTTTATTTAATCCTCTTGAGAAGTAGTACAAATGCTAAAGAATAATGGAGCTCACATGGCAAAGACATCAAACAGTACAGCATCTACAATGAGAAGGCAAATGATTTGGCAAAATCTCAGAAGAATCAGTGAACTCTGTCATTAAAGGAGTTTTATGATGATATTAATCCCATTCTGTTTAAAATTTTGTAGAAAAACCATTCCCAAATGCATTTTTTCTTCTTTGGTAGGTTTATCTATATAGCACGAACAATATTTTTTGTTATATGTTTTTAACACTATAGTTCATCTAGTAGTAAGTTTTTTTAGAATGTTTTCCTGTAGTGGTTAAGTATGCGCAGGAGATTTGTTGACACCTAGTGAGTTAAATTTTGTTAATTCCAAATGCCCTCTGACAGTACTATAGTGCATACATCCTATTCCTGATCAGGTGACGCAGTTCACGCATTTCGCACTGGCTATTGTGAGTATCATATACTCACTCCTCATTACAACATCACAGCACGTATCTGATAAAGGTCCACGCTCTTCAGACTCATCTATCGTGAATAAACTTACATCTTTTTGCCACACATCCCACTGAGTGCCAAGTGTTACTGCTGAGACAAACACATGCAGTTAGGGCCAAAAGTTTTGGCACCCTTGAAATTGTTCCATAAAATGAAGTATTTCTCAAATAAAATTATTATAATTACACATGTTTTGTAATACACATGTTTATTTCCAGTGTGTGTGTTAGAACAGCACAGAAAAAAAACTGAAAAAAAAAGGCAAACTGGACATAATTTCACACAAAACCCCCAAAACAGGCCAGACAAAATTGTTGGCACATTTATAAAAATGTGGATAAACAACTTTGTGTCTAGCATGTTATGTTCATTCAATCTCACCTGTGGAAAGTAGCAAGTGTGAGCAATATGAAAATCACACCTGAAAACAGATAAAAAGGAGAGAAGTTGACTCAATCTTTGCATTGTGTGTCTGTGAGGGCTACACTAAGGGCTCATACTCACTTGCAAGAAAAATGGACGAGTGCAATCCGATTTTTTATCGGATTGCACTCGGACCAATGTTATTCAACAGGTGACATCTCATCTGTGATTTTTTTTCTCAGCTGAAATCGGACTGAGAAAAAAAATCGCAGCATGTTGCATACTGCTGCGTATCTCGGACGACACTCGCCAATGCAAGTCAATGGGTGCGAGAAAAAAATCGCACAGCACTCGCACCATATGAGTGCTGTCCGATTTTTACGCACCGGTGTCCTTTGAAAAGCCGGCGATTCATGTACGGCTACTGTAAAATCACACTGACAGCTCACAAAACATTAGATATATACACATAGAATGTATATATATATATATATATACATATATATATATATATACAGCTCAAAAAAATAAAGAGAACACCAATTCTGTTAAAATAATCTGAAGCAACCCCAATTTTGAATTGATTTTTCCTGCTGTTGTGCAAAAGGAACAGACAACCCCTATAAATGGGTATGCAATGAACAAAGTTTTGCAACTGGAATATTTCATTCAGTGGTATCTAGGATATGGTATTTTATTGTACCCTTTATTTTTTCAGCAGTATATATATATATATATATATATATATATATACAGGGTGATTTATATAGATACACCTAAATAAAATGGGATTGGTTGGTGATATCAACTTTCTGTTTGTGGCACATTAGTATATGGGAGGGGGGAAACTTTTCAAGATGGGTGGTGACCATGGTGGCCATTTTGAAGTTGGCTACGTTGGATCCAACTTTATTTTTTCCAGTGGGAAGAGGGTCATGTGACACATCAACTTTATTGAGAATTTCACAAGAAAAAAAATGGTGTGCTAGGTTTTAACATAACTTTATTCTTTCATGAGTTATTTAGAAGTTTATGACCACTTAAAAAATGTGTTGAAAGTGCTGCCCATTGTGTGGGATTGTCAATGCAACCCTCTTCTCCCACTCTTGACACACTGATAGCAACACCACAGAAGAAACTGAACTACAGCAGAAAGGGCATGTATTGGTTGGTTTATTATTTTTATTTTTATTACAGGAGATCAAGGGCTTCGGGGACTAGGTGATTGGTGAGTATGTACTCTATGTTATATGTTGTGTGTACTGTATGTACTGTCTGTGTATATGTACAGTGGGGAAAAAAAGTATTTAGTCAGTCAGCAATAGTGCAAGTTCCACCACTTAAAAAGATGAGAGGCGTCTGTAATTTACATCATAGGTAGACCTCAACTATGGGAGACAAACTGAGAAAAAAACATCCAGAAAATCACATTGTCTGTTTTTTTTTCATTTTATTTGCATATTATGGTGGAAAATAAGTATTTGGTCAGAAACAAGCAATCAAGATTTATGGCTCTCACAGACCTGTAACTTCTTCTTTAAGAGTCTCCTCTTTCCTCCACTCATTACCTGTAGTAATGGCACCTGTTTAAACTTGTTATCAGTATAAAAAGACACCTGTGCACACCCTCAAACAGTCTGACTCCAAACTCCACTATGGTGAAGACCAAAGAGCTGTCAAAGGACACCAGAAACAAAATTGTAGCCCTGCACCAGGCTGGGAAGACTGAATCTGCAATAGCCAACCAGCTTGGAGTGAAGAAATCAACTGTGGGAGCAATAATTAGAAAATGGAAGACATACAAGACCACTGATAATCTCCCTCGATCTGGTGCTCCACGCAAAATCCCACCCCGTGGGGTCAGAATGATCACAAGAACGGTGAGCAAAAATCCCAGAACCACGCGGGGGGACCTAGTGAATGAACTGCAGAGAGCTGGGACCAATGTAACAAGGCCTACCATAAGTAACACACTACGCCACCATGGACTCAGATCCTGCAGTGCCAGACGTGTCCCACTGCTTAAGCCTGTACATGTCCGGGCCCGTCTGAAGTTTGCTAGAGGGCATTTGGATGATCCAGAGGAGTTTTGGGAGAATGTCCTATGGTCTGATGAAACCAAACTGGAACTGTTTGGTAGAAACACAACTTGTCGTGTTTGGAGGAAAAAGAATACTGAGTTGCATCCATCAAACACCATACCTACTGTAAAGCATGGTGGTGGAAACATCATGCTTTGGGGCTGTTTCTCTGCAAAGGGGCCAGGACGACTGATCCGGGTACATGAAAGAATGAATGGGGCCATGTATCGTGAGATTTTGAGTGCAAACCTCCTACCATCAGCAAGGGCATTGAAGATGAAACGTGGCTGGGTCTTTCAACATGACAATGATCCAAAGCACACCGCCAGGGCAACGAAGGAGTGGCTTCGTAAGAAGCATTTCAAGGTCCTGGAGTGGCCTAGACAGTCTCCAGATCTCAACCCTATAGAAAACCTTTGGAGGGAGTTAAAAGTCCGTGTTGCCAAGCGAAAAGCCAAAAACATCACTGCTCTAGAGGAGATCTGCATGGAGGAATGGGCCAACATACCAACAACAGTGTGTGGCAACCTTGTGAAGACTTACAGAAAACGTTTGACCTCTGTCATTGCCAACAAAGGATATATCACAAAGTATTGAGATGAAATTTTGTTTCTGACCAAATACTTATTTTCCACCATAATATGCAAATAAAATGAAAAAAAAACAGACAATGTGATTTTCTGGATTTTTTTTTCTCAGTTTGTCTCCCATAGTTGAGGTCTACCTATGATGTAAATTACAGACGCCTCTCATCTTTTTAAGTGGTGGAACTTGCACTATTGCTGACTGACTAAATACTTTTTTTCCCCACTGTATGTACTCTATGTTCTGTATGTTTTTTTTACTACTAAACACATGCATTGTCTGATTTGATCTACTTGCCCATCATCAGCAATGCTATCACTGTACGCATTCATAGCCGGATGGGAGCAGTAGTCCCATCAGACATTGGCTGCTTACACAGACATGTACACACACAGGGACACACACAGACACGCACACACACTACACGCAGACCCCCGCACACACAGACACGCAGACGCCCTCAGACAGACATGCACATAGTCTCAACCCAAACTCTGCCCACACACTTCCCTCCTCCCAATCAGCAGCATTTCTAGCACCCACATCTGCAGCAAATCTGCAGATTTTTCTACAGCTGCGGTTTTGCTGCGGATTTGCCTGACTCAATGAAAGTTAATGCGTACAGAAACGGTGCAGATCCGCAAAAAGAATTGACATTCTGCAAAAAAAAATGCTGCAAATCTGTACGGATTTTTCTGCAGCATGTGCACAACAAACCCTAATTTCCCATTCACTAACATTGGCTGTGCATTACTCTGTGGATTTGATGTGAATCCGTGCAGCCAAAAACACTACGGATCCGCATCTAGATCTGCAATGTGTGCAGGCAGCTGAATACTTCCTGCCCATGAATTCCTTGGTGATACATTTCCTCTAAAAAAATATCCCATGTAAATAATAATTGCAAACAGGGAACATGATGATCTTTTGATATTGAATCAAGTGCTAAACAAAAAGTAAGTCAAAGAACAACATAGAGGAAAAATCCAAACAGAATGTTTTTAATAACCCTATAGACAGGGCGGGTATCAGCACCCGGGCAAGTGCCGGGGCCCTGGCGAGAAGGAGGGGCCCACTCACACTGTCTGGGATACCGCCGCCACGTCCCCATGCACCGACCCCATTCTCGCCCTTCCACCACAGCCAGCAATAAGTCATCGCTAGACTGTGTTCTCTTCTGGCACAGGACCTGTGATGAGGTCACAGGAGGGGTGGAGTCAGGGGTCACATGAACAGAAGCCTCCGTGTCTTCAGGACTCTGCATTGCTGTCCTGGTGGTCGTCATCATGGTGCTGGATGAAGGAAGTTTACGTGTGGGGTCAGGAGGGGTTTACAGGGGCGATGTAGCAGAGCTGTGTGTGCACAGAGCAGAGCCGTGTGTGTACGAGGTGAATGGAGCGGAGCCACATGTGTACGATGTGTACAGAGCGGAGCTGTGTGTGTACAAGGTGTACGGAGTGGAACCACATGTGTATGGAGCGGAGCCACATGTGTATGAGGTGTAAGGAGCAAAGACGTGTGTGTACTAGGTGTTCCGGTGCGTAGCCGTGTGAGTAAGAGGTTTGTGTAGCGGAGCCGTGTGTGTATGAGGTGTACAGAGCGGAGCCATGTGTGTACGAGGTATACGGAGCAGGAGCGGAGCCACGTGAGTACAAGGCATGCAAAGCGGAGACGGATGTGTGCGGAGTGGAGACGGATGTGTACGAGGTGTACAGAGTGGAGACGGATGTGTACGAGGTGTACGGAGCGGAGACGGATGTGTACGAGGGGTATGGAGCTGAGCCGGATGTGTACGAGGTGTGGGGAGCGGAGCCGTGTGTGTACAAGGTGTATGGAGAGGAGCCTTGTGTGTATGAGGTGTATGGAGCGGAGCCGTGTGTGTACGAGGTGTACGGAGCGGAGCCGTGTGTGTACGAGGTGCACGTAATGGAGCCCTGTGTGTACAAAGTGTATGGAGCTGAGCCTTGTGTTTACGGAGCGGAGCAGAGCCAGGTGTGTACGGAGTGAACCCGTGTGTGTATGGAGTGGAGCCATGTGTGTACGAGGCATACAAACTGGAAACATGTGTGTGTGAGGTGTTCAGAGCTGTGCGTGTATGAGGTGTATGGTGGGAAGCATTCATACCTCCCAACCGTCCTGGATCCAGCGGGACAGTCCCGATTTTGAAAGAGAGACTGCCCCAGCCGGGAGCTTACTTTTCCCGCAGACACAGGAGTACAAGGCGGAGCCCCAAGGAGCAATTTAAAACTTGCACGTGAGGTTCTACCGGAAGTGACGTGTTGGAAGCTGACCAGAAATGAGGTAATTTTGGGAGGAGATTTTGATGGAACCATGGAGGCACTTTAGGGAATGCTTCAGTTCCATCACCGTGTCCTCCTCTGACAGCGCAAACAGCGGGATCGCCTTGAAATCGGGGATGCCGGCCATGTGAGTGGATCATGATATGTCCTGCATCGGGAGGCTCAGGTGGGCACTAAAATGGGAGCCGGGCTGCTGTTGTATGTTTATAGGATATTTCTTTCTCTCTTTCTGTTTCTTTCTCTGTTTTCTTTCTTTCTCTCTCTGTTCTTTCTCTCTAATCTTTTGTCTTTCTTTCTCTCTGTTCTTTCTCTCTCTCTGTTCATTCTTTCTATGTTCTCTTTCTTTCCCCTTTCTTTCTTTCTTTCTTTCTCTTTTCTTTCTTTCATCTCTTTCTCTCTCTGTTCTTTCTTTATCTTTCTTTCTCTCTCTGTTCTTTCTTCATCTTTCTTTCTCTCTCTGTTCTTTCTTTCCCCTCTTTCTTTCCTCTCTGTTCTTTCTTTCCCCTCTTTCTTTCTCTCTCTGTTCTTTCTTTCCCCTCTTTCTTTCTTTCTCTCTGTTCTTTCTTTCCCCTCTTTCTCTCTCTTTTTCTCTGTTCTTTCTTTCCCCTATTTCTTTCTCTTTCTCTTTTTCTCTGTTCTTTCTTTTGCTCTGTTCTTTCTTTCTTTCCCTTCTTTCTTTCGTTCTTTCTCTCTGTTCTTTCTTTCTTCTCTTTCTCTCTCTGTTCATTCTTTCTTTCCCCTCTTTTTTCTCTCTCTCTGTTCTTTTTTTCTGTCCACTCTTTCTTTCTCTCTCTGTACTTTCTTTCTCTGTTCTTTCTTTATTTCTTCCCCCTCTTTCTTTCTCTCTCTGTCTCTGTTCTTTTTTCCCTCTCTTTCTCTCTCTCTGTTCTTTTTTCTGTCCACTCTTTCTTTCTCTCTGTTCTTTTTTTCCCCTTCTCTGTTCTTTCTTTCTTTCCCCTCTTTCTCTCTCTGTTTTCTTTCTTTTCCCTCTTTCTTTCTGTTTCTCTGTTCTTTCTTTCGCTCTGTTCTTTGTTTCTTTGTTTCTTTCTCTTTATTTCCCCTCTTTCTCTCTCTATTCTTTTTTCCTTTCTATCTCTGTTCTTTCTCTTTCTGTTCTTCCTTTCTTTCTCTCTGTTCTTTCTTTCTTTCTCTGTTCTTTCTTTCCCCTCTTTCTTTCTTTCTCTGTTCTTTCTTTCTCTCTTTCTGTTCTCTCTCTGTGTGTTTTTTTTCTTTCTCTCTCTGTTCTTTCTTTCTCATCTTTCTCTCATACATACACTACTAATCAATAGCCTCCTTCACATGAATGTGTTTTGCCATAGAGCGTTTGTCCATGTGATCCACATGGAGACAAGTCCGCTTTTGGCCGGCACCACGGATCGTGGCATGTGTTAAAGGGGGGGCCCACTGAGACTATTTCACCTGGGGCCCTCAAAAGCCTGGACCGGCCCTGCCTATAGACTTTGAATATAGTGGCAGAGTGCCATCTCTGAATAGGTGATAAATGTTTCTTAAATGTTATCATTCAGCTTCAACTCATCTTTTATAATTTTATACGTTGCTATATATCTGGACAAGGTACCACTCAATCATACACCCTACTGGGTACTCTGTAAGATATATCCTGTCTCACAATGTTTTAGGATGCTGCTCCTCCTCAGGCACTACCACAAGCTCACTATTAAAGGATTTAGTGCTTTTGTTTCATTGAAATGTTTGTATTTTTGGCATTTTTGCAATAGGGCTTTGTGAAAACTATGGGGAGTTTTAATGTCATTCGAATTAACTGTATCATATCTGGTCTGAGATTACAATCCTACTTCAGCATATGTAGTTGTAACAGGACACCTACTGTAGCTCAGCAGGTGATCCAGCCTTAAGGGCTTCAAAGGAAAACTCCAACCCCAACTATTTTAGCTTATACTTATTCTGACAGGATAACCCCCTGCAAAGCCCATGCTGTGTAGCTGCTTCATTCAAATTCCCTGTCAGATGGAAGTTATGTAAGGAGATTATGGAATTATCGTACATCATAGCTGTATAACGGTTAAATTTTAGAGATCTTTGGAACGGGCCAAACCCCTGTCAGGATCTCATTCTAGCACCCCATTGTGGGGAGATATGCAGAACGACTAGTAGAAACCATGTAGCAAAGCCGTGTTTGATCTCCATGTGTAACGGGAACCTGGCTGATATTGAAATAGCTCTTCATAACATAACCCTTAAACAAATGTCCACTAGTCTAGGGTAACAGATGCCACTATTAGGCATTTATCACATTCATCACCCATAGGTTCTAATGGCAGGCATTGATTTCATGGAAACCTTATGAAATCCTATTTAGGTTTATGCACACGTTGAGTATTTGATTGCAGAAATTTCTGCAACATTTCTGCATCTCTAGGAATTTGTTAGCAGCAAAAACGCAGTGGAAATAAAGCGTATTTTTGCATGTTTTTTATGCGTTTTGTACAGCAATAAACGCTTTTTGGAGATAAATAAAGATATTGGAAAAAGGAAAAAAAAAGTTTTGGAATGTAATTTCCTTGTTCAAAACTTTCTTTTTCATTCTTATTTGCCCCATCCCAGGCTAAAAATACCAACTGCCCCAGAAATGGCACTTCATATTTGAAGCACCAATTCTGGCACTTAGCCCAGGCTCTTCCAGATGCCCTGGTGCAGTCACATTGGGGTATTGGGATTAGGGATTGGTGTCAGCAGCTGTTGCTGACACTAAGCCCTAGTTTTAGTAATGAAGAGCGTCAGCCAGACACCCTCATTACTAAACCTGTACGTAAAGGGTTAAATAAACACACACCGAGAGTAAAACAATTTTTTTTAATCATTTAAATTAACCCAATATACTTACCACAGGTCCGACAGTAATCCAAGGGTTAAAGCGATGTCCCACATTGTCACCAGGTTATGTAGGAGCATTCACAGAATGAACCTACATAGGCTGCAACTAAACAGCAACTGGCAGAACTCAGCGTGCACTGCGATACCAGGCAGCCATGATGCATGTAGGGTTATTAGGGTTCATACTCATATGTGATAAAAACGGACGAGAGGAATCCGATAAAAAAATTTGATTGCACTCTGACCAAAGTTAATATATGAGTCTCTGCTTGTCTGCGATTTTTTTTCTCAGATGAATTCTGACTGAGAGGAAAATTATAGCATGGTGCGACTGTTCTTGTATCTCTGATAAGACTCACCAATGTATGCCAGTGGGCACGAGAAATAAATCGCACTGCTCTTGGAACATGCCAGGGCAGTCCGATTTTTACACACCCCTGTCCTTGAAAACCCAACATTTCATTTTCTGCGTACCATAAAATCACAGCGTGATCCACCACAATAGAATAGATGGAGTACTGTAGATATATACACATAAAACAGATAGATATAAAGATATCAGCACCATGGAATTAATGGTGCTATATAAATAAATAATAATATCAGTCACTTATATAATTATTACAGTGCATGTGCAGCTTACTGTACATGTATTTAATTAATAAATTATTATTTTTCTAAAAAAAAGTGGGCTCACATGTAATTTTTAAAGCCAGCAGAGGGAAAGTGGACAGCTAGGGGCAGAGGTTTATAGCCTCGAAAAGGGGTAATACCCATGTATTCCAGGCTATTATTATCAGCTCACAGATATATACTTAGCCTTTCCTGGTTATTAAAATGGGGACCCCCCAAATAATGACGTAGGGTCCTCCTATATTTAATAACCAGCAAAGGCTAGGCAGACAGCTGCGGGCTAATATTAACAGCTTGGGAAGGGGCCATGGATATTGATCCCATCCCAGACTAAAAACCATCAGCTATCAATTGTCCCAGAAAAGGTGTATCCATAAGATGCTCCAAATCTGGCACTTAACCCGATAGTGATATTATAAAAACAACACACACACAAAATAAAGTCCTTAATTTGAAATAATGACATAGACTCCTTTATTAAATCTAAATTAAACTATACTCACATCATCACCCCATCTACAGCAGCCAACTTCTCCTGTAAACGAATTAAAATAATAAACAGCAATATTCCTCACCTGGGGCATGAGGGACTTTCCAGGAAGCGCCACCAGTTCATGGCATGTTATAGTACTCACACGTGTGTTTATTATGGGTCACTAGGTTTATGTAGGGCTAAGCATGGGGTTTTTTACTGGGGGAATATTGGAGGATAGAAATGTCCCCATGCTGCTGGATATGTCTGAGGATAGTCAGTTTATGAGCATGGAAGAAGCAAACCATGTTAACCCCTACTAGTGATACTCAACATATGAGACCCTATTTTCTTATAACGAATGTTCTATGGTGTGGTGCTCCTATGGAGTTTTTTGTCTCTCATACTGGTCTAGCACCTTCTTCTTAAAGATTGTTAAACTGCATTGTTTATAAATAAAGATTTTTTTAAATGTACCATTATGTGTGGGACCTTCTTATGGTACAATGGATTTAGGTTTTTAGGTTTCCAATAAAGGTGTTCATTATTGTCGTGTGGTACATTTCCCAATATGGGGATGTTGTAAATTGATTGGGCAATTTGGTGAATATAATATTCCTCACCTGCCTTAAGTGAATAGATAATCCATAATGTTCCACAACAATCCTTATGACTTTGAGAGCAGTCACTGCTCTGGCAGTGCTGCAGCAGCACAAGCGCCAGGTCAACGACTGATGTTTGACATCACCATGCGCTGGAAATCCACACTGCCCATGCTGGCAAGGCTTTGTAAGCAGAACAGGCCAGTGATTTACTAACAGCTCCAACATGCCATTCTTGTCAGCCTCCGCATATAACAGCTGAAGAGTAGTCATGGATGTCTGACATTTGTGCGGTTCTCCAAGATTTTGAGCGCTCCTCAAAAATGGTGGCCAGTGAAGATGCAATAGTCAGCGCAAATATCCCACTTCTGTGCCTATTTAAATAGTTCTGCTCACGATTAAACATGAAGTTTTGCATACGGATCAGGTGGGAATGGAGGAAGACATAACACAGCGAGATATTGTAGCCAGGCCAGGCTCATCTCATCTGCTCAGAATGAATTGAGCATCAATGAGGAGGTGAACACTGAGGAGCAGGAAGAGTAGGAACAGGAGCGCAAAAGAGTATAGTAGCTACACAACCTTTGTTTCATCTCTCTTACATGGATGGGCATAGGATAGGAAAGAGGAGGAAGAGACGGAGGAGGGGCAGCAGATGGACAGTCTTCATGGTGGCGAAAGGAAAGCATTTGCTGTATGGAGCTTGGCACATATGGCCACTGTCTTTCATGTCACCCTTACATTACATTCATCTTGTCCAACAAAGAGTACTGGTTGATCACTCTGCTAGACCCATGCTATGTCGCGTCAGTGCCCATTTCCACAAGTTGGCTACAGCTACCACTGCTCCAGCACTACTGCAGCAGTGCGTGCAAGTGCCAGCTCACCAACTGGTGTGCGATGTGCACTTATGGCCAACTTTATGTACCGCTGCCTTTCCAGTGGCCAGTGTACATTCATCTTGGCCAAATAAGAATACTGGTTGTTCACCTTGCTGGACCCATGCTACAAGGAGAACTTTGCATCTCTTCTTACTGAGGTGGAGAGGTCTTCTAAAATGATACTATACCAGAAGGCCATTCATTGTGGAAAATATGTAAAAAAAAATTCCCATCAGACAATGCCACCGGCAGGAGGCAAGCTTCCTTGCCATACCATAGAGGTGAGGCCAGGGAAACAAACAGCAGAGACAGATATACAGGGTCAAAGGCATGGGCCAATTTCATGACAACAACCCAGTGCTCAGTGCCTGATGACCAGATATTTTTGACAAGGAGGGAAACATTTTTAAAGGTGGTCAAGCAATACATGCTTCATCAAACCAGCATATTCCCTAATTCTTCTGTGACTTTCAACTATTGGGTCTCAAAGCTGAACACCTGACATGAGCGACAGCCTCTATGCCAGAAGTCTCAAAATACATTCCTCAAGGGCCGCAAACAGGTCATGTTTTCAGGATTTCCTTAGCATTGCACAATGTGCTGGAATCATTATCTGTGCAGGTAATTAAATTATCACCTGTGCAATACAAGGAAATCCTGAAAACATGACCTGTTTGCAGCCCTCGAGGAATGCAGTTTGAGACTACTGTTCTATGCCTTGGAGGTGTTGTGCTGCCTTACTGCTTGCATCTTGTCTGAGCTGGTTTTTAGTGATGCCGGGGGGCATAACACACAGGCACTTTCACCTGTCAACAGAGAATGCAGACAGGCTCACTTTCATTCAAATGAACTAAGGCTGGATTAGCCCCCACTTTTCCACACACCAGATGATTGCAGCACATAAAGAGTTTTAATATTCAGTATTTTAATGAGGCCCGCCAGCTATTGCCTTTCAATGATCTATGGATGACTCTCATATTTTCTATCTTACTTTGCACTTTCTGCAAAGCCTTTATGGCTTTCAAAGTATGTCAACAACACTTTTTTTATGGATTCAATGACTCATCCATACAGTTTAACACATTTATTGTTGCATTATGGTGGTATAGAAAACTTACAAAAGCGTAGAAAAATATTTCAGGATTAAATTACTCATCCATACAGTATTATGTGCCTTCTGTCATATTTTGGTCGTATATAACAGTACTCACGAAGTTTGCAAGTTTTGCTTGTGTATTAACATTTCTTTCACTCACACTATTCCATGTTCTGAGGTATATTTTTGTGATATATAACACTAAAAAATAAAAAACTTTGCTGGGTTACATTTCTCAGGCGCACAGTGTTAGGGTTTGCGTATCGCACCAAATGTAAATTATGAGAAGGTGCGATCGCAACCCGGGGTCAACCGTGCGGAGATGGAGAAACCGCAGCTAGAGAACAATGGCGAAGTGTAGCCACAAGTAAGCACTGTAAACACACCAAATTAAATGTCACTTGGTGTGAATAAAGTGCAATGTGACTGACTCTGTTACTCCACAGAGCAGCACTCTAAAATATGCCCTGTTTAATGTCACAGGAGAATAGTGGAATAGACGCTAGAGGGGTCCCTATAACTCTCCCTTCACTATGCTGGTGATTAAACCTGCTCTGACATATGGTGACTTTTGAGCCCATTGCTGTGGACACCCAGTGCAGATGCTAGGTTCAAGCGGGAGTTCCCACCCTACACTGCCTCTCTAGAAACACACTCGCAGT
This sequence comes from Dendrobates tinctorius, assembly GCF_039654945.1. Classification (NCBI taxonomy): domain Eukaryota; kingdom Metazoa; phylum Chordata; class Amphibia; order Anura; family Dendrobatidae; genus Dendrobates; species Dendrobates tinctorius. The sequence continues at coordinate 62,373,340 of NW_027361675.1, forward strand.
GCTATTGACTGCACACCTACACACAGCAAGTAAACATGATCTTAGTGCACCAACTGGCACAGCAAAGATACTTTTATAGACTGTGCCAATCAGACAGGACCTTCCTCGCAGACCAATCCAGAGCCGGCACAGGACCTGAGCAGCTGATGACTGACGACCAATGAGAGGTCGCCACCTCATGAGCATGCTCAGTAGAACGAATCCTGGACTTATGCTAAGGTATGACTGCTCGCTGCTGCCTATTGTTAATTACTATAACTGGACCTGGAGAGGCAGTGGTAACAATGTGCACAGTCCGAGTCTGAACAAGATGCTGATACCAACGTCTTTGCTAAACAGCATCCACTGTAGCCGAGACTGAATGGGAGACTGCAGGAGAAGACAAAGATTGGGATCGATCCTGTGCAGTGGGAGGATCCGGGTGCTTAACACACAGTGTTACATGTTTTTGGGTACATTTCATTGGTATGTACTGTAAATCTAAAAAAAAGTGTTCAAAATTGTATCGCTATTACATTGCTCACATATAGACTATTCTTTGATCTGAAGTCCATTTCTCTGGTATATAACCCTCAAAATAACTTGTTTAAAAATTTATTGGTATTATATTGCTCACCCATAGGGTATTACATCTACTTGGCTACATTTTGTTGCTATTAAATCCTCAAGAAATTGTTCAAAAATGTATCTGTATTTTATTGCTCACCCATAGACTATTCTGTGGTCTGAAGTACATTCCCTTGGTTTACAACCCTCAAAAAACTTGTTCAAAATTTATGGGTATATGCTGCTCGCCCATAGTGTATTACATTTTCTTGGGTACATTTTGTTGCCATAAAAACCTAAAAAAAGGCTTAAAAAATTTAGGTTTTTGTGCACATGTTGGAGATTTGGTGCATTTTGTCACATTTTTTTACGCAAGGATTTGTGACAAAACCTGAAGCAAAATCTGTTATCTGCAAAGTAAATTAGAAAGCTAATGTGTCATGTACACGTTGAGTATTTTTGACTTGCAGATTTTGGGCAAAAAATAATCTGCTGTATGTCAATTCTCTGTGCATTTTTGCCCTGCATTTTTCACTATTGACTTCACTCAAATCAATAAAAAAATGCAGGCAAAAACGCAACAAACATGGTTTTGCAGCTGAGTTTTTCCTGCCAAGAGATGCAGAAATAGGGCAGAAATTTTACTCAACACGTGCACATACCCTTATTGATATTATATTGCTCACCCATAGACTATCCCGTGGTCTGGAGTACATTTCCTTGTTATATAGCCCTCAAAAGTGTCATGTTCTGAGGTATATTTTTGTGATATTTGAGTACCAATACATGAAAATTTGAACAGAATATGTATGATTCCCTACTTTATGTCTAATACAGGATGTATCAGAGTCCCTTATTTTTGGCAGTCCTTGCTTCCGTCATAAATGAAACTTACATTTTTATTTTTTAATAAGAAAATAAATTTTGGTTTACTTAAAAAAATATACATATATATATATATATATATATATATATATATATATATATATATCCTTGTTAAATATTTTCTTATATACAAGTCATTAAACAGGAAAATATGTTTAACATTTTTTTCCTGTAAAATGTAATTTCTCGTTGGTTTGGAATGTTTTATTGTCATTTCTTAAAGTGGAGTAAAAGTGTGACACCCCTGTTCTAAGCATCACATCATCTGGGAGTCAGAGATGCTTCCAGGGATCTTCCCCATGCTGTTCTCCTTCCATTCAGCACTTTTTCCATCCTTTTGAACATTTTAACTACCCCCCAGATCTCTTTGTAGGGTCTGCTGGCAAAAAGTTTATCTTTCCCATTGACTTCCATTATACGTGTTTTGAATTGAGCATGAGAGTATTAGGAATTGCTTGGTTCGAGCAACGAGCATTTTAGTGCTCACTCATCTCTAGAGCTAATATCCTAACATACACTTTTTTACTGAATGCCACAGGATGGAATAGACTTTTATATAATCTCAAACTTTTTTCGTAGAATACTGACCAAAAGCAAGCCACTAGTAACATAGTAACATAAAATAGTAACATAGTCAGCCAGGCCGAAAAAAGACATTTGTCCATCCAGTTCAGCCTATATTCCGTCAGAATAAATCCCCAGATCTACGTCCTTCTAACGAACCTCATAACTGTAAGATACAATATTGTTACGCTCCAGGAAGACATCCAGGCCTCTCTTGAATCCCTCGACTGAGTTCGCCATCACCACCTCCTCAGGCAGGGAATTCCAGATTCTCACTGCCATAACAGTAAAGCCCCCCCATTACACATAGCGATATCGCTAGCAATATCGCTGTAACGTCACCGATTTTGTGACGTAGCAGCGATATTGCTAGCGATATCGCTATGTCTGATACTTACCTCCGACCGGCTCCCCCGCTGCTCATCGCTGGTTGCATGAGAACGTCCTGGATCATTTCTCATCGGGCGCTTCCTGCTGGGCTTCCTGTGGCGCCGATGAGGGACGCGTGGACGTGGGCGGGAGAATGTCAGGATCGCCGCGTCTGACAGGTAAGTAACGACCCCCGACCGCTGCTATGTCGCTGGTGAGATCTGCCTGTGTGGCAGCTCACTAGCAACCACTTAGCGATGCACCAGCAATCCATATCGTTGTCGGGATCGCTGGTGCATCGCTAAGTGTAACGGTACCCTAAAGAATCCTCTTCTATGCTGGTGGAAAAACCTTCTCTCCTCCAGACACAGAGAATTCCCCCTTGTGATTGTTACCTTCCTTGGTATAAACAGATCCTCGGAGAGATATTTGTATTGTCCCGTTATATACATATACTGTACATGGTTATCAGTCATCTTTTTTCTAGACTAAATAATCCTAAATTTGCTAATCTCTCTGGGATTAAAATGCTATTGATTTCTGGCAATATAGCCTTTTTACAAGTATGCCAGGAGTTTATTTGACATAAGTACTAAATGCAGGGTAAAAAATGTTGTATAAGCAGGGCCTCATAGGTGTAGTTGGCAATCTCTTTATGCTTTGATACTATAAAATTTATTAAGGTCAAAATTATTTTTGCCAGAGTCTGAAAATGCATCTATGATCACTGCTATTTTCAATATCTTTAACCAGGGAAATGTGCTTCCTAAGGACATGGAGGGTTATAACAGTGACAGTATGAGTTTCAATTTCTTTTACACCTGGTTTTCACTTTCCTCTTCTCTAATACAGATTTAATACTATGTGGTATATTCCATATTTACTGTAAGTTGTGATAAATTAAGTATCAGAGATTCAATGTAAAGTATTGGAAGGGGGTGAGATATAATGTCCTTCTTGCTTCCCTTCTTCTAATTGCCTTTGATTTGTTAATATGTACATACTAGATTATGGCCCGATGCTATCGCATCAGGAGGATGCGATAGCATCACACCTCTTGCTATGTTATCCCTCAACACACACACTCCTCTCACCTTTCACCATCTCCACTCACTCTTTCACTCCACATACGACCCCTTCTCTCACTCCGTCTCTCATAATCACGCCGTCATCGCCGCTGCTCCATGATCCCCGACATCTTCTTCCGCCGGCGCCATCCTGGATCCAGACGTTGTCCACGCCGGCGACATGTTCTTGAGTATCGTGAAATCCCGCGATACTCAAGATGGCGTCGCCGGAAGAACATGTCGCCGGCGTGGACGACGTTGGGATCCAAAATGTCGTCGGCGAAATCTCGCGAGTTTTCGGCGATGCCATTTTGGATCCCGACGTCGTCCTCGCCGGCGACATGTTCTTGCGGCGACGCCATCTTGAGTATCGCAGGATTTCGCTGATCCAAAATAGCGTCGCCGCAGGAACATGTCGCCGGCGTGGATGCCGTCGGGATCCAAAATGGCGTCGGCGAAATCTCGCGAGATTTCGCCGACGCCATTTTGGATCCCGACGGCCTCCACGCCGGCGACATGTTCTTGCGGCGACGCCATCTTGACTATAGCGGGATTTCGCCGATCTAAAATGGCGTCGCCGCAAGAACATGTCGCCGGCCTGGAGGACATCTGGATCCAGGATGGCGCCGGCGGAAGAAGATGTCGGGGATCGTGGATCAGCGGCGATGACGGCGTGAGTATGAGAGACGGAGTGAGAGAAAGGGTCGTATGTGGAGTGAAAGAGTGAGTGGAGATGTTGAAAGGTGAGAGGAGTGTGTGTGTTGAGTGTTAACATGGAAAGAGGTGTGCTGTGACGTCACCGGTTACAACTGGACGGAAGTTGTTACAACCGGAAGCTGCTTAGGGCATTTATTATTATAGATTGTTAATATTGATAATGTATATGTTGAATGCTTGCGGTACTGCTACATATAAAGATGTATTACCGCTCACCTTACTGATACTGCCACATATATATATGTGTTACCATGCTTTAGAGACTGTGTTCCTTAATGCTACACTGTATATAATATAAAGTGATGTATATTGATGTTCATGTGTAGTATAAAGTAAGTAAGTGCATCCTTTTGGGGACATTAGAGGAGGGCACTTTAGTAGATAGTTCTTATACATAGGGTAAGTGTAGTTAGCTGATAAGATGTTTATAGAGGGTTAATTGTAGGAGGGGCTGCAGGGTAGTAAGAGGGAAGCTTGTATGAAGTTAAGTCAGATGGGGCCAGGGTGCCCTAGTGTCCACATGGGCAATAGGCCCAGACAGCTTGGCAGCCAGACAACATTAAAGCGCTGCAGCCCACTTTACCCACGGCCACTGTGTGTAATAGCAGTGGGCAAGAACAAGAAAGGAAAGATGTGGCAACTTATGGCAACTTATCACCTGGGCAGATGCTTTTAGGGCAGGAGTTGGTTGGGCAAATGAGATGAAAGATGTTGGAGCTTAAACAAGATTGGTACAGACGGGCCGGATGCTTTACCAGAGGCAACCAAACCTGGTGACTGATGATTTTGAGTCTGGGACGAAACAGGCAGAAGGAATTGTCATCATGGCGAGGTCAGGCCAGGAAGGAACTGGGGAGCAGTCTAGGATGGTACGATCCGGGCGTGTACTGCACAGAAGCAAGAGCCAGAAAGGGAAAGATGAGGAAACAAGTAAATGTCACGATGTACCAACTGTGGATGTAACGTGTGAAATATTCAGTAAAGAAAATGTTAACGTTTACTTGGACTGTGTCTCTATTGCTGGGGGTCACCTGAAAGAGGGACTGTCATCGTCTGGGAAGTCCCCAGAGGAAGCTGAATCTGGAGATGCAGGTATGCTGAAGAGAAGAGTTCAGTTTTCTGTAGGGGAAAGACTGGACATAAATATTGCAGTTATTCAGGTCATGACTACAGTCCTGTCCCTCCCTTGCAATATCACAACTAATGTTTCATTTTGAAAACACCATAAACAAAATATAATGTACACTCTTATTTATTATATGCTCTCCTGTCTGTATCCTCTCTTTTGCATCCTCGCCTGCCCAGGAGATGTGGTACGATCAGATCATGTCCCTGTACGGTCAGAAATAGCCATCACACAGCACACAGCAGGGCACATTTATAAGATTATCTCAGCACAGAACATTTTTTAAAACATCTAATTGTGGAACTTATTGTTATTCCAAGATCTACTGATTAAAATGTATTTTGCTTGTAGAGCAACCCCTTTAACTTTACTTAGGGACCTCATTGTGCTGGCTTGTTTTTGCATTCCATTTGTATACAATGTTTTTAAATACTTTTATTCGCTTTTGTGTTTTGTCTTCTATAATGTTTAAAATTATTTTATATGTGTTCATTTGGGTGTAGGTGTGAATGATGTAATATGTGTTTAATTTACACATTGATAGCATAAAAAGTTAATAATTAAGTGGTTTAGCTATATGCTAAGTTTCATTTCCTTCAACAGAAAAAAAAAGTTTGATTTCCTTTACTAGTGAGCTACCAAAGCTATTTCCAAGATGTATAATTGCTTTGACAGCTCCCCCCTTGACACTAATATATACATTACCACTTGGAAAACAGGACACTGTGTCCATGCAAGTGTATTGATGTATTTTGACCCCGGACTGCTAACAGAGGCTCTGTAATGACATGTCAACCAGTTTAGAAAGGACATCTTTAACTCCAGGGGCTCATATTGAGTGATGAGTCAATTCCACTAGCATGCACAGCAAGCATTTTGCAGGAAAAAGAGAATGATTTTTAAAGCCCTAGTTTAGAATTCTAGTTTGTAAAGCGTACTGCTGATGAGATCTAAAATATCTAAAATACCAATTTTAATAGAAAAAAGCTCATATACCAAGAACAACAAGAAATAGAGTACATATCAAAAATCTTAAAGGGTTTTGTTTACAGCACTCCAGTGCTCTCATTAGGACCATTTGTTTCCCTGCCCTGACTCTGGCAGCTATGATGGTGACTTCAGTTGTTACCCAGCTTACAGAAACAGCTAAACTTAATTTTGAATAAGTACCTAAATAGAAGATATAGACAACTCACAGACTTATTTTTCCAAGAAAAGTTTGTAATTGATGGGGAAATGCTCTTTAACATACATAAAGGCAGAAAAAGGTTTCCAGTTCTAATTGTGGTATTATTATCTTGAATGACTGTTCTAGGAAAGTCACTATTTTTTATTTACTTTTTTAACAAAACAGGTATATATCAGATATCTGAATGTATGGGTCTAAATGGAGCGCACTCATTATTTCACTAGTTTCAAGTGAAATTGAACATTAGAATGATAAATAGTTTATTCCAAATTATAACTGCCTTCTCTATACATACAAGACAGAACCATAAATCTAATGCAAAGAGTGACATTACTATTCCATTCTGGGGCATGTATTAGGGTGCTCAGTTATGGTCATGAAGGAGGGGGTCATTTATCAAAAATGTGACAGTTATAGTTTGCATTGACATTTTGCTTCCGCACAAATGTTACTAGCAGCTACAGTTGAAAGATACTTCATAATAGTTTTATTAATATCAAAATAATTATAATTCTTATTATTATTACTAGTATTATTTACAATGATATTTTGAATAGCGTCAACATATTCTGTAGCACTAAACACTTCCACTCCACCATTTTTCACAACATCCAAATCCAGTTCTCTCTCAACACTGAATATCTGATCTTTTCTATTGCCTCCATGTTTAGTGCCTTAACAAAAAGATATTCACCTTGCTTATTACTTTTTCTATACCCGATTCCCTTTTTTTTCCAATTTTGAGCAACATGAATTTTGCTGCCACTGAGATATTTCTAATCTGCTTATTTTATATTTTTATTTTATCCTGTGATAAAAAGTCGATAAGACCACAATATTTATCCATTCATTATCATTTGACTAGCCCTATGCCAGAAGTTTTTAACAATTTTTTTCCTCAGTGTGTTTTTTTATGACCGTGTTGACTATTTGCAACAAAACTTTTGATGATTCTGTGATCACGCTCCAATATCTTAGCAATTTCAAGAGCAATGCATCCCTCTGTAAGGCTTGTTACAATTTTTACTTTTTAGAGTCAGTAAAATCCATATTACATATGTATACATTTTCATATATATTCAGTAGAACAGTGTATTCACAGTATTTTTGGGTCATTCCAAATACTAAATTTGATACAGGTGTATTTTCCTAATTTTTTTTAATGTGGTGCCCCAAAAAAGCAAAAAAGTTTGATAAACACCGCATTAAGATGGCGTAGGTCTTATTTTATACAACCCAGCCACATCCATTCAGATTTCAAATAAATCTTTAATTACAGACTATTTAATGGATTTTTTAATTTTCTTTTTCCTCCACCCACATTACTCCCCCACATGGTTATTTTCCTTAGAACTTAAGTCAAGTATTAATCCAAATTGGATGGTCTGTTCCAGCATTTATAAACATCATTAGTGCCACTCTTAATGTTTTAGTAGTTCATTCATAAAAGCAAGGCCACCTATTTTTAATGCATAAAAAATATATTCCTTGCAAATACATCATATTTGCCTTTTAATATAAAACATATTACTATTGCATTTCATTTACATCTTTGTTTTACTAAACTTAAAATGAAAACATCTAAAAAGAAATAACAGTCTCAGAAGTTCACTCATTTTAAATACATTTATCCTACCGAGAAAACTTATCTTGCTATTCAATGTTAAAATCATATTTTAGTTTATACAGATTAGTCAACAATGTTGTAATACCTAGAAATTGTAAATATTCTCTTTAAAAACAAACTAAAAATTTAGTTTAATATTTTTTGTATTATCTGATATCTACTATATAATCATCTAATTCTGTCTGTCTGTCTGTAACGGAAATCCCACGTTGCTGATTGGTCACACCCGGCCGGCTGCAACCAATCAGCGACAGGCGCAGTCCGGCCACCATATTGGAATACCCAAGTGATGGATATTCCAATATGGCACCAGCTGATGGTAATAGGCCCTTCTATAGTACCACCAGCAGGACACCGCTGGACCCCCCGCCGCCACCGGACCCCGCTACCACTGAACCCACCGTCGGACCAGCTGCCGCCACTGCTGGACCCGTCGCTGGACTCCCTGGCACCGCCGGACCCCCCGCTGCTGGACCCGCTGCCGTCTGACCTGCCGTTGCCTGCCCACCCACCTCCGTGCATTCACAGCCAGCAGGAAAGACGGCGGCTTGCGGCCTGTGCTGGAGATGGGGTGCGGGTGCCCTCTGTTGGCGCCGCACCCCATCTCCAGCACAGGCCACAAAACACAGTCTTTCCTGCTGGCTGTGAGTGGGTAATAACGAGAGTGGTGTAACGAGGGGGTATAATGAGAGGGGTGTAATGAGGGGGGTATAATGAGAGAGGTGTAATGAGGGGGGTATAACGAGAGGGGGGTATAATGAGAGGAGTGTAATGAGGGGGGTATAATGAGAGGGGTGTAATGAGGGGGGTATAATGAGAGAGGTGTAATGAGGGGGTATAATGAGATGAGTGTAATGAGGGGGTATAACAAGAGGGGTGTAATGAGGGGGTATAATGAGGGGTGTAATGAGGGGGGTATAACGAGAGGGGGGTATAATGAGAGGAGTGTAATGAGGGGGGTATAATGAGAGGGGTGTAATGAGGGGGTATAACAAGAGAGTATAATGAGAGGGGTGTAATGAGGGGATATAACGAGAGGGGTGTAATGAGGGGGTATAATGAGAGGGTGTAATGAGGGGGTGTAATGAGGGGGAGTAATGAGAGGGATGCCGCTAGGACTCGCCACCTGACTACATGCACCGGATCCCACCGCTGCCTGCCCACTCACATCCGTGTAGTCACAGCCAGCAGGAAAGACCACGGCTTGAGGCCTGTGCTGGAGATGGGGTGCGGCCACCTGTTGTGAACCCTCTTAACTTGACTTCTCAGTTTCTGAGTTAGAGCTCTCTCTGGTGGTGGCTGCCGGTAGTGGAGCTGGTCAGGTTGACAGAAGTTCATCACCTGAAGACAATGAGTGGAAGTCAGGTGTTACAGACTGAGAAGATTTAAGTGAGCAAGCTTCCCTCAGTTGCTGCTAGTGATTTGTTTTTCTTCCTGTGCATCTTGAAGTCCGCTTTTCTCCTGCTTGTTCATGCATCGCTCAGATAAGTTATTTGTTTGCTGGAATCTTTTTGCATTTCCTCTAGTTTTGTCTTTCTCTGCTTTCTGCTTTGCTGTGTGGGTTCAACATTGTTCCCTGCTGGGACCGGTGCTGGACCCCACTCTATATGCCACAGCTTATGTCAGTCTGTTCAGTTTTGCTAATCCCCTGTTACAGCAGTGTCTTTGGTTTTGCTTCCAGGTCACACCAGAATGCTGATCTAGTGGGGGAGAGGTCGTGTGGCCTCAGTATTTTTGCATATCAGACGTGTTGGATTTTTTCGGGTTTTTACGTGATTGCAGACAGTATCTTTTCTGTCCTGTGCTATCTAGACAATTTGGGCCCCATCATTTGCTTACTCTATTTTCTATTTTAGCTTTCCCCTTTCTTGCTTTAGGCTTAGTTAACTCTGGCTGTGCTGAGGCGTCTAGGGCATCGTAGGTACGTCCCACAGCTAATTTTAGTTGTATTGTTAGGTTTAGGGGTCTGCAATCCGCTAACTTGCCAACCTTTCTGGTGTTCTGGTTGCCTAGCTTATTTACCGGTTATCCTCCTCGGTGACCTAATCATAACAGAATCACCAGCCTTGACTGTAAATTCTAGGGTACTCTAAAGAAGGGAAAAATTGTAAAAAAAAAAAAAAAAAAAAAAAAGGGTGTCTGAATTTTTTATATATTTTTTCCTCTTTCTCTCTGGGGGCCGTAGGAGGATTTTTTCTTTAGTGGAGATTAAACAATTGTCCGATTGTGTTGAGCAGCTCGCTGCCAAAGTTCGAGGAATTTCTGTCTATCTCGCTCAATCGTCTGCTGTAGAACCAAAAATCACTACTCCTGATGTATTTTCTGGGGATCGGTCTAAATTTTTGAACTTTAAGAATAATTGTAAACTGTTTTTTGCCTTGAAACCTAATTCCTCGGGGAACTCGGTGCAGCAGGTTAAAATTGTCATCTCCCTGTTGCGTGGCGACCCCCAGGACTGGGATTTTTCTGACACCTGGGAATCTTACTCTGGCTAATGTGGATGCATTTTTTCAAACTCTGGGGTTGTTGTATGATGAACCTAATGTTATTGATCAAGAAAACTTTATTGGCATTGAACCAGGGTCAGGAAGCGGCAGAGTTATGTTGTAAAAAATTCCAAAAGTGGGCGGTCCTTACTAAATGGAACGATGACGCCCTAGCATCATCCTATGGTGGGATTTCCTGTCCCCTCTGATCTTAACGACACTATGACATTAGCCATTCAAATTGATCGACTTTTATGTGAACGTAAAACTATGCGAGAGGCGTTGCTGCCTTTCGAACAAACTTCTGAGCCCATGCAATGTGATAAGGTTTTGTCTAGGGCACAACATCAAGAGTTTAGAAGGCATAATAAATTATGCTTCTGGGTCGCCCTCTCACACCAAGGGCAGCGGGGTACTCGGTACCGGGCCGGTGTCAAGGTGGGAATGTGTCACAGCAGCAGTGACCCGGACCGTGGCCCTGGGCGCCCAACATCAATGGCGGAGATGTTAATGGTGTTAAAGTTTATTAGAATAGTTTGTGACGCCACCCGTGGTGTTTGGCAAGTAAGATGTTGAGCCAACGCTGCATGCAGATCCGTTAGGACTGATGGTGTGGTGCAGCAAAGACAGTGTAGCTCCCGACAGGTGGAGCTGTAGTCCCAGGGCAGTGTAGGTGCAATGGATGAGGAGAGTCGCAGAATGGTATAGATGTTGTTACCCAGGTGTAGCGGTGATGGAATAACTGGAGGTCACCAGGGTGTGCGGTTCCAAGGCTTTACTCACTGTTTGCAGTTCACACACATGCCTGCCTCCGTACTGTGTTCTCCAGGTCAGGGCTCCAGCCAACCTCCAGGCCAGATAGGGTTCTCCCTTCCACACTCCGCCAATATGTACCTTCACTGAACGACTCCTCCAATGCGCCTTTAGGTGCGAAGCACTCCAGTACTTAGTTACCCTGGAATGCCTCTCTAGGTGTTCCTAGTCTCTACTTGTATGACAGACAGCTGTAGTCTGCTTCGGGGACTCCTCACTGCATCCCGGCTCTCTATTCAGTTGCTGTTGTGTCCCAAGTCTATGATGGGAGCAAGGCGTTAGTGGCTCACTACTCCTCCGGGGTCTGTTGCCGGACATAAAGATCCAATCAACCTCGGGGACCGGGCCCCGGCCTTTGCGCTCTGGACTGGAAGGGTTCTATATCTTTCTTCAACCAGCTTCCCACCGTCCTTCTATACTCCTTCGTTCCGATCTGTTCTATCTCTCTTATGGAAGGTTAGGTTATCAATCTTATCAGTCCCTTTCTCTGGTCTTTCTCGTGCCAGCAGCCCAGATCACTGGGACCTGCTGCAGCACATCCTTCTGACACCCATCTTCACTCTTCTCTCTCTCTCCAACTAACCAACCAACTCTCACTCTTCCCACTCTTTTGTATCATCTCACTCCACTCGCCTCCCAGCACATCTCGTGCTGCGAAGCAGGGTTCCACGAGGGGTGCTCTGCTAACCCCCAGCCTGAAGCTGTTAGGTGGCCCCACTGAACTATCCTGTGTGTGAAATGCAGGTGTGGAGCGTGGTCAGGAGTTCCCACCTTACCTGGATGGTGGGGCACTACACCTTAGGAGAAGGTGCAGTACCTCTGTGGCGACTGAAGTCTCTGGGGCGCCACATACCCCCCCAGTTAAACACAGCACGTCCGTGGGCTGCAAGACAACAAAAGGTACAATACAGGAACACACAAAAATTTTAAATGCTGTTTAACAATACTTATCTAATCTTCCTAATGTAGGAGGCACATTTCTTAAACGTTACAAACAGGCTAACTTCCTATCTTAGTATCAAAAATTTACTTAAGTGCAATTCTTAATTCAAAGTGCTATACTCAACACATTTTCTTTATTACAATTATTGTTTTTTTTTTTTTCTTTCTTTTCTCTCTTCCTGTACTGGATGCAAGACACCGACCATCTACACTTGGCATGTCACCTGTCTGTTATGAGTTCATTTTCCCCTTCACCATTGAGGTCTGATGAACTCCCTCTTCTGGTGAAGGAAGGTAGTGAGGCTGATTACCAAGCACCTGAGCTGGGAGAGGATGACTGGGCGACGGGGAACTCTGACTGGATATAAGGCAGCCGACGCCCTTCTGCCTCGCTGGTGATTTCTCTGTGGAATTCTAGACCAGTCTGATTCCTGCTCCTCAAAAGCTAAGTTTTCTGCTTTGCCTTTTTGCATTTGTGTTTTTGTTTTAGTTTGTCTTGCTTTTCTGGATTCTGCCATTCCCTGCTGGGGTGAGCTGAATTCCTTTTTTGTCGGTTTGCTCTGTCTTCAGAAAATACCTGAGTACTGACATAGTCTTTTTGAAGCCTAGCGTCTTCAGGGCCTTTTTCCCTGTCAGTCTGTTGGCTCTTATTTTGATAGGGTTTTTCGCGGATTGCAGACAGCAGCTTTCCTATCCTGTCCTATCTAGTTAGCTTGGGCCCCATCATTTGCTCAGTTTATCTTTCTATCTGTTAGTGTTTTTTCTTCTTGCTTCACCGTCATTATATGTTGGGGGCTGCATATTGCTTTGGGGTCTGCTCTGGGGCAGTTTAGATTTCCCTTTCTGTCTTTAGGCTAGGCAGTTGTTGATAGGTTCAGGGGACTGCAATCCGATAGCTGCCAACGTCTCTGGTTTTCTGGACTTAGCTAGCATTTCTGTTTTTGCCTCCTACGGTGACTCATTCATAACACCTATCACTTTCAATTCTTCAGTCTTTATTCAATTCTCACATTCTATCTCAAAACTTTTCTAATTCTCTGCATCAAATATTCTATAAAAGACATTTACTTTTCATAAGACTCAACATTATCAAATACGTTATCATAAAACATTCAAAGATTCTTGCAAAGTGCTGAACACTGCTCCCAGCCGGGATTTCTTGCAGTGTCCCTTGAGGTAGACATCATTCTTCGAAAAGTGTCCATTCAAAAACATCATCTTCGCAAAGTGTCTTTGAGTAACTATTATCTTCACAAAAGGGGTCCTATATGTAAAACCAAGAAAGGGCACCTAAAGAGGTGCAAACTATGTGCAAAAAAAGTTTTGGACCAATCAGCGTCTATGATCTCTACAGTTTCATTTCAAAAACAACGCTGCCAATCAAAAACTGGGCAACATGATGAACAAAAAGACAAAGGCACAACTGGTGCAACAAACCCTCCTGGGTAACGAAATTTTTGAAGTGTTAACTAATTGTGGTGGTCCCCTCCTGGGGACAGTCATGCCGGTCCCAGACCAGATCTAGCACAACCTGGGCAGCCGCTGCGACCGTGGTGCACCCCAGGGCCTTCCCAAGTGCCGGGACATCGGACGTACCTGGGGCCTCCTGGCGGTGTGATCTCTGCTCCGGTGCAGCAGCGGCAGTCACCGCAGATGTAGGCCCCTCCTGGGCATGCGGCCTGCTCAGTCTCCATAAGGCCTCCTGCCTCAGTCGCAGACGGCACGTCAGATGGGCGATTTTGTCCTCCAGCTGCTGGCAGTTCATCTCTGTGATCGGGTCGGAGCATTCAGCCATGGCGCCGTGGAGATCCGTTTCCCCGTGCTCCGCCGGCCTCCTTCCCTCACTCTCCAAAATGGCGTTCTTGCGTTCTTCTTCCTGCCTTGGCCCCTTTCCCGCCACTGGCTTCTTCTGCCCCTCCATCCGGGGGCAGTGTCTTCTTCCAGCGGCTCCATACCAAGCCAGGATGCGTACCCCTCGGGGGGTGAGCCATGTATCTGTCACATAGTAATTCAGGCAGGGAAGGCCCAATACCCTTTGCGGTCTTTTCTTAGGACCTCCCATCTCTTCACACCCTTCTTCTCCACGCCAGCGGCCATTTCTAATGTCCATTTTACAGTCTATTAAATTTGGTCTTCTGCACATTTTCAAAAGCACAAAGTCTCACAAATGTCAGGCGAACAGAACCCGATGGCATCGGGTCTCGTCATCCTGTTCGTGACGCCAAAATTGGATCGCCCTCTCACACCAAGGGCAGCGGGGTACTCGGTACCGGGCCAGTGTTAAGGTGGGAATGTGTCACAGCAGCAGTGACCCGGTCCGTGGCCCTGGGCGCCCAATATCAATGGCGGTGATGTTAATGGTGTTAAAGTTTATTAGAATAGTTTGCAATGCCTCCCGTGGTGTTTGGCAAGTAAGATGTTGAGCCAACGCTGCATGCAGATCCGCTGGGACTGATGGTGTGGTGCAGCAAAGATGGTGTAGCTCCCCACAGGTGGAGCTGTAGTCCCAGGGCAGTGTAGGTGCAATGGATGAGGAGAGGCGCAGAATGGTATAGATGCTTTTACCCAGGTGTGGCGGTGCTGGAATAACTGGAGGACACCAGGGCGTGCAGTTCCAAGGCTTTACTCACTGTTTGCAGTTCACACACATGCCTGCCTCCGTACTGTGTTCTCCAGGTCAGGGCTCCAGCCAACCTCCAGGCCAGATAGGGTTCTCCCTTCCACACGCGGCCAATATGTACCTTCACTGAACGACTCCTCCAATGCGCCTTTAGGTGCGAAGCACTCCAGTACTTAGTTACCCTGGAATACCTCTCTCTAGGTGTTCCTAGTCTCTACTTGTATGACAGACAGCTGTAGCCTACTTCTGGGACTCCTCACTGTGTCTCGTCTCTCTATTCAGTTGCTGTTGTGTCCCAAGTCTATGATGGGAGCAAGGCGTTAGTGGCTCACTACTCCTTCGGTGTCTGTTGCCGGACATAAAGATCCAATCAACATCGGGGACCGGGCCCTGGCCTTTGCACTCTGGACTGGAAGGGTTCTATATTTTTCTTCAACCAGCTTCCCACCGACCTTCTATTCTCCTTCGTTCCGATCTGTTCTATCTCTCTTATGGAAGGTTAGGTTATCAATCTTATCAGTCTCTTTCTCTGGTCTTTCTCGTGCCAGCAGCCCTGATCACTGGAACCTGCTGCAGCACGTCCTTCAGACACCCATCTTCACTCTTCTCTCTCCCTCTCTCTCCAGCTAAACAACCAACTCTCACTCTTCCCACTCTTTTGTATCATCTTATTCCACCCGCCTCCCAGCACATCTCGTGTTACGAAGCAGGATTCCATGAGGGGTGCTCTGCTAGCCCCCAGCCTGAAGCTGTTAGGTGGCCCCACTGAACTATCCTGTGTGTGGAATGCAGGTGTGGAGCATGGTCAGTAGTTCCCACCTTACCTGGATGGTGGGGCACTACACCTTAGGAGAAGGTGCAGTACCTCTGTGGCGACTGAGGCCTCAGGGACACCACATTTCTTTTGTGGGGACGCCTCTCATACTATTTCTGTCTGCCCTAAATGGGAAAAACGTTTTGCTCACTCATTTGCCGTGGGCAGTGTACAGCCTAAATTCCTTTTGGCGGTTTCCTTGATCTGCTCCTTATCTTCATTTTCTGCTAAGGCTTTTGCTGATTCAGGAGCAGCCCTGAACTTGATGGATTTTGACTTTGCTAAACATTGTGGTTTTCCCATGGTACCACTGCGAAATCCTATTCCTTTAAGGGGTATTGATGCTACCCCTTTGGCAGAGAATAAACCCCTGTTTTGGACCCAGGTGATAATGCGAGTAGCCCAGAACCACAAAGAGAATTGTAAATTTTTGGTGTTGCATAATTTACATGACATTATTGTACTGGGTTTTCCTTGGTTACAAACCCATAATCCTGTTTTGGATTGGAAATCTGTGTCTGTGGTAAGTTGGGTTTGTCATTGTGTTCTTAGTGACACTCCTGTTTTCTTCACCTCTCCCCAGTCTCATGATGTTCCTGACTATTTGGCTGATTTTTCTGATGTATATAGTGAGAGTAGGTCCGCGTCTTTGCCTCCTCATAGGAATTATGATTGCGCAATTGAGTTAGTGCCCAGTTGTAAATTTCCTAAAGCCCCCGTTACACATAACGATGTCCCAGCGATCAAACCAACGATCCGACATGTTGGGATCGCTGGGACATCGTTAGGCTGATCGCTGGTGAGCTGTCACATAGACAGCCCCAGCGATCAGGACCAGCAACGCTGGATGCTGGTTTCTAATATAAACATAGGGCATCCAGGAGCCCTGAACATGATGCTCAGAGATCTTATATGAAGGAGTCATTGGAGAAGGGTCATATCAAACCATCCTCTTCACCTTTAGGTGCTGGGGTTTTTTTGGCCAAGAAAGATGGCTCATTAAGGCCATATATTGACTGTCGTCTCCTTAATAAATTCACTGTTAAATATCAGTATCTGTTACCCCTGATTTCTGATTTATTTTCCAGAGTTAAAGGTGCTAGTTGGTTTACCAAGCTTGACCTTAGGGGGGCATATAATCTTACTTGCATCAAGCACGGTGATGAATGAAAGACGGCGTTTAATACCCCTGAGGGACATTTTGAGTACCTAGTGATGCCTTTTGGGCCCACTAATGCCCCTTCCACGTTCCAATCTTTCATGAACGATATTTTCTGGGACTTTGTGAATAAGTTTTTGATCATTTATTTGGATGATATCTTGATTTTTTCCAGTGATTGGTATTCTCATGTGGAACATGTTCGGACTGTGTTCCGGAGTTTGAGAGAAAATGCTTTGTGCGTTAAGGGATCTAAATGTCTCTTTGGCGTACAAAAGATTTTGTTTTTGGGATTCATTTTGTCACCGTCTGCTAATGAAATGGACCCGGCCAAGGTCCAGGCTATTTATGATTGGGTTCAGCCCACTTCTTTGAAGGCTCTACAGATGTTTTTGGGTTTTGCTAATTTCTACCGTAAATTCATAAGTAATTTTTCTGGTATTGTTAAACCACCAACGGATTTGACTGAAAAGGGCGCTGATGTGGTGAATTGGTCTCTAGAGGCAGTCTCAGCGTTTCAGGAGCTTAAGCGGAAATTTACTGCTTCTCCTGTCTTACGGCAACCTGATGTTTCACTCCCATTTCAGGTGGAGATAGATGCTTCTGAGATTGGTGCAGGAGCCGTTTTGTCTCAAAGAGATCCTGTAACCTCTAAGATGAATCCCTGTGCCTTCTTTTCTCGAAAATTTTCCCCATCTGAATGTAACTATGATGTGGGGAATCGGGAATTGTTGGCTATGAAGTGGGCATTTGAAGAGTGGAGACATTGGTTGGAGGGAGCTAGACATCAAGTTGTGGTCCTCACCGACCATAAGAACTTGATCTATCTTGAGTCAGCCAAACGATTGACTCCTAGACAGGCTAGGTGGGCCTTGTTTTTAACGCGTTTTAATTTTGTGGTCTTTCTTCCGGGCACTAAGAATGTTAAGGCGGACGCCCTCTCTAGGAGTTTCTTTGCAGATTCTTTTCATGTGACTGAGCCTATTACCATTCTAAATGAGGGTGTGGTTCTTTCCGCCACTTCTCCCAATTTGAGACTTACCCAGGAGGAATTTCAGGAGGACAAACCTGAATTATGCCCTATGGGGAAATTGTATGTCCCTGACCAGTGGAGGAGAAGAGTAATGTCTGAAATTCATTGCTCCGCGTTAGCTGGTTATCCTGGTATTTTTGGTACCAGAGATTTGGTGAGTCGGTCTTTTTGGTGGCCTGCCTTATCTCACGATGTCAGGAATTTTATGCAGTCTTGTGGGACTTGTTCTCGGTTCAAACCCTGTTCTCGTTCTAGTGGTGTTGTTAATGCCACTGCCGGTACCTAGGAGGCCACGGACCCATATCTCAATGGATTTTATTTCTGATCTCCCTGTCTCTCAAAGAATGACGGTTATCTGGGTGATCTGTGATAGATTTTCTAAGATGGTCCATCTTGTACCACTCCCAAAGTTGCCATCTTCTTCTGAGTTGGTGCCCTGGTTTTTACAACAGGTGGTTCATTTGCACGGCATTCCTGAGAACATTGTGTCTGACAGAGGAGTCCAGCTTGTTTCCAGATTTTGGAGAGCCTTTTGTTCAAAACTGGGAATTCAGTTGTCTTTCTCCTCTGCATTTCACCCTCAGACCAAAGGGCAAACTGAGAGAACAAACCAGACTATGGAAACCTATTTGAAATGTTTCGTATCTGCTGATCAGGATGACGGTCTCATTTTTGCCCTTGGCCGAATTTGCTCTAAATAATAGGGCTAGTTCTGCCACTTTGATGTCTCCTTTTTTCTGCAACTTTGGGTTTCATCCTCGATTTTCTTCAGGGCAGGTGGAGGCTTCAGCCTGCCCAAGTGTGGATTCTGTGGTAGAGAGAATGCAGCAGATTTGGGATCAAGTATTGGATAAGTTGTCTCACTCTCAGGAGAAGGCCCAACGGTTTGCCAACCAGTATAGGACCATTGGTCCCCGGTTTAAAGTGGGTGATATGGTTTGGTTGTCTTCAAAAAATATTCCTATGAAAGTTGCGTCTCCAAAAATCAAGCCAAGGTTCATTGGACCTTATAAGATTTTGGAAATCCTTAATCCTCTTTCTTTCCATTTGGCTCTTCCAGGAACATTTAAGATTCACTACGTTTTTCATAAATCTTTGTTTAAAAGGTTTGTGGAGCCAGTAGTTCCTATGGCTGCGCCCCCTGATCCTGTATTGGTTAACGGTAATCTGGAGTATGAGGTAGAGAAGGTATTGGATTCTCGTCTGGCTAGATGGAGAATCCAGTACTTGGTTAAGTGGAAAGGCTGTGGTCAGGAGGATAATTCTTGGGTGTCTGCCTCTGACATTCATGCCGAGACATTGGTTCGCACCTTTCACCGGGCCCATCCTGACTGGCCTGGTGGCTTGGATGAGGGTTCGGTGACCCCTCCTAAAGGGGGGTACTGTTGTGAACACTCAACCTGACTTCTGAGTTTGGGCTCCCTCTGGTGGTGGCTGCGGGTAGTGGAGCTGGTCGGGTTGACAGAAGTCCATCACCTGAAGACAATAAGTGGAAGTCAGGTGTTACAGAATAGGAAGAGTTAAGTGAGCAAACTTCCCTCAGTTGCTGCTGGTGATTTGTTTTTCTTCCTGTGGATCTTGAAGTCCGCTTGTCCCCTGCTTGTTCATGCATCGTTCAGATAAGTTATTTGTTTGCTGGAATCTTTTTTCATTTCATCCTGTTTTGTCTTTCTCTGCTTTCTGCTTTGCTGTGTGGGTTCCGCATTGTTCCCTGCTGGGACCGGTGCTGGACCCTGTTCCATATGCCACAGCTTATGTCAGTCTGTTCAGTATTGCTAATCGATACCTGTTATATCAGTGTCTTTGGTTTTGCTTCCAGTTCACACCAAAATGCTGATCTATTGGGGGAGAGGTCGTGTGGCCTCTGTATTTTTGCATATCAGACATGTTGGATTTTTTAGAGTTTTTGCGTGACTGCAGACTATCTTTTCTGTCCTGTGCTATCTAGACAGTTTCGGTCCTATCATTTGCTTACTCTATTTTCTGCCTGTGTGTGCGCCTCCTCTTGTCTCACCGGCAATATGTTTGGGGGCTATCTATTCCTTTGGGGTTCTGCTCTGGGGCAGTTTAGCTTTCCCCTTTCTTGCTTTAGGCTTAGTTAACTCTTTGGCTGTGCCGAGGCATCTAGGGCATCGTAGGTACGTCCCACGGCTAATTCTAGTTGTGTTGTTAGGTTTAGGGGTCTGCAATCCGCTAAGTTGCCAACCTTTCTGGTGTGCTGGTTGCCTAGTTTATTTCCCAGTTATCCTCCTCGGTGACCAAATCATAACAGCCACCCTTTGGTGGCGCCGCACCCCATCTCCAGCACAGGCCGCAAAGCACCGTCTTTCCTGCCTGCTGTGACTGCATGGAGGTGGGTGGGCCGCCACCCCCAGCGCCACACAGCTGCCCCCATCATGATGTCACTGCCCTCCCAATGCAATAGCATCGGGCCCACATCTAGTATTATATAAAAGGCTTTAAACTTTCCATTTTTAACTTTCAATTTATTCCTAAACTCTCCCAATACCCATTAAATTTGGCAGACATGTCATAAGAGTTTGCAATGTAAATAGATTGGAATAAATCAGCTTCTCCCAGTAAAGGCAGCGATAGAATGTGATCAGTTCTGAAGAGGAACAGCACAGCGGGGTGCTACAGAACCAGCCATTTTCTGCAGTCATCACCAGTGACAACTATATAGCTGACAAAGCTGTGCCAAGTAGCTGTACAACTGTTCACATTCAGCTACTGGCATCCACAGCAGCTGATTGGCATGGATGTATGGTTACCCACCCACACTAATCTGATATTGATGACCTATCCTATCCTAAACGTAAGTCATCAATATAAAAGTAATGGATAACTGCTTTAACTTTAATAGTATTTTTTATAGCATTCTCTTGAAAAGGACATCTGAGAGATATTCTTAAATGGGCATAATCATTAGGAATGTAACCTGCTGGTTGGCTAAGAGCAGCCAACACACATGACATTAACTCCTTCCAGACATGCTATGTATATACAGTATACGGAGCTGCGTTAACGCAAACCGCCATATACATGGTGCTGTGATCATGCGGTCTCACACTGAGTGTGAGAACTGATGCCCTGCAGCAGCACCCACAATCGGTGCTAGCACTGATCACTAGCATTTAACTCCTGTGATGCAGCTGTCAATAGTGAAAGTGACATCGCGGGGCATCGCAGAGGGAGTGAGCTCTGTACTTCCATCCGCACAATGCAATATGATCACATTGTGTCGATGGTCTCCATGGTGTCTAAGGGTCCCAAGATGGCAACAGGGGTCACCCAGGGATGGTAGCCTGTCAGTCTCATGCTAAGAGAATGAGCTGACATGGCTCCTCCCTGCATGTCAGATGTTGATCTAATGCTCTGCAGTGCAGAAGCATTGGAGAGTATTAGATCAGCGATCTGAAATTATCTCATTCCTGGGACAATGGAAAAATTTTTTTTTAAAAAGTTAATGAAAAGTGTAAAAATAAAATATATATATATTAACCCCTTTCCGACAGCGGGCATAATAATACGCCGATGTCAGACACCCTCCCTTTGATGTGGGCTCTGGCAGTGAGATCACATCTTTTTCCGGCACATATCAGCTGTTTTGAACAGCTGACATGTGTTGTTAACAGCCTCAGGAGGAATAACAATCCACCCATGGCTGTTAACTATTTAAATGCCACTGTCAAACTCTGACAGCAGCATTTAACACGCACTTCTGGCAAGCGCGCCGGAAATCCCACCCTATGTCACATGACCACGGGTCGCCAATGGGTTGGCATGACAACCAGGGGTCTCCATCAGACCTCTATGGTTGTCAGTGGCGGATTAAGTGGACTATGGGCCCGGGGTTGTTCATTGTTCATCCACTTTAATGTCCCCACTTTAATTTGAAGTCCCCTTACTTCATCCATTGCAGTCCCCTATCACCCACTCACTTCATCTGCAGTGCCGCTTCATCATTTGCAGCCCCTTATCCCCCCTTCCATTTTATTATGTGCAGTCCCCTTCCCCCCCAACTTCATGTGCAGCCCCACTACCCCATCATCATGTGCAGTTAATTTTACCCCCACATCATGTGCAGTCCCCCTTACCCCCAATTCATCATGTGCAGCCCCACTCACCCCCCTTCATCATATGCAGCCCCACTCACCCCCCTTCATCATGTGCAGCCCCACTCACCCCCCTTCATCATGTGAAGCCCCCACTCATCCCCCTTTATCCTGTGAAGCCCCCACTCACCCCCTTCATCCTGTACAACCCCAGTCACCCCCCCTTCATCATATACAGCCCCCAGTCACCCCCCTTCATCATATACAGGCCCCAGTCACCCCCCCTTCATCATATACAGCCCCCAGTCACCCCCCTTCATCATATACAGGCCCCAGTCACCCCTCCTTCATCATATACAGGCCCCAGTCACCCCCCCTTCATCATATACAGCCCCCAGTCACCCCCCCTTCATCATATACAGGCCCCAGTCACCCCCCCTTCATCATATACAGGCCCCAGTCACCCCCCTTCATCATATACAGCCCCCAGTCACCCCCCCTTCATCATATACAGGCCCCAGTCACCCCTCCTTCATCATATACAGGCCCCAGTCACCCCCCCCTTCATCATATACAGGCCCCAGTCACCCCCCCTTCATTGTGTACAGCCCCCACTCACCCCCTCCCCCATTTAATTCATTTTATAAATAAAAAAAATAAAAAAAGTTCCCCATACTTACCTCACAGCCGGCTCGCTCCCCAGCAGCGCCTCTGCTTTCAGCATCCTCCGGGACATGCCGGTGCGTGCACGATGACGTCATCGCGCACGCCCGACATCTGACCCGGAAGTACAGCCAGAGCTGAGCAGCCGTCAAGGTGACGGCCGTGCACAGCTCCCGGCCCCTCATAGAATGTGACGCGGGCGGCTGTCTGCTGCCGGCGGCGTCACAGCACAGGGCACGGCCGGCCCTGTACAGGTGCTGGGGGAGCGGTCCGGGGGGCATTTGCCTCTCTGCCACCCGGCCCAGCCCGCCCCTGCCCCTGGGCCCCTGCCCCTGGGCCAGAGGCGTATCTAGGCTTTCTGGCACCCGGGGCAAGAATTTGGTTCGGCGCCCCCCCCCCCCAAGTACATATGCGACTTGCACAGTTAGTCATGTACCCACGAGCTGCTCTCCCTAATGCTCTCAATGTTCAGTAAAAAACTGAAAGCAGGAAGAGAAGCTCGTTGTCACAGGACCATAACTATGAAAATCGCATATGAGTGAGGTGTCCATGTGATGAGTACTGGAACCTGCAGAGCTGAATCCTGACATTGCAGCTTCTGAATTCTCACAACGAATGCACTGCACACATTTAGGATTCTCCCTTGCCGATATACAGTCATGTCAACACAAGTATGTGATTTGTATACTTCTGGCCACATTCCAACTAGACGTGCCCGGCCTCGCTCCGTTCACTTTCATTGAGTGAGGCCACACATGTCTAGTCAGCATGTGACCGCATGTATGTAAATTACCAGCACGAGAGAATCCTGACAGCATTCAGTGAGCACTGTGAGAATTCAGAAGTCTGCAGTCACATAGAATGTCTGCAGACTCAGCACAGACCTGGACAACCCCTGTAATGCTCCTGACATAAATAAAAAACATGAGAATTAGTCAATATCACAAATAATATTTACATCCAGGTACCTTATAGATGACGTCATCTCTGGAGTTGTTCTCCTTTTCTTCTTCTTGTCCAGACCCCATGATGAGTTTGCTCATCCACATCTCGTCTCTGCAGACTTCCATCTTCTCCGGTCTTCTGCAGCAAATCTCCACACGATCCCCTTAAAGATAGAAGTGTCATTATAATGCCCCTAAATACAAATATCTGCAATATACTGTCTCCTCACACTATTCCCCTCCCTCCTCATACTGTCTCCTCATATATTTACCCCCTCACTCTCTATACTGTCTGCTCACACATATCCCCGACTCCCCATACTGTGTCCACATGCATTCACCCGTTCGCACCCCTTACTGTCTGCACCCATCCCCCATACTGTTTCCTCATACATGCCCTCATACATACTCTTCATTTTGTGTCCTCAAATCTCCCCACATACATTAAATACCATCCCCACTCCAAATCCCCCCATCCCCAATCCCCCACACACATTAAGTACCCCCCATCCCCACTCAATAACCCCTCGTCCCTACTCCCAAATCCCCCCACACATTATGTACCCCCACTCCAAATCCCCCCACACATTATGTACCCCCACTCCAAATCCCCCCACACATTATGTACCCCCACTCCAAATCCCCCCCACACATTAACCCCCATCCCCACTCATTAACCCCTCCACACATTAACCCCCATCTCCACTCATTAATCCCCCATCTCCACTCATTAACCCCCATCTCCACTCATTAACCCCATCTCCACTCATTAACCCCAATCCCCACATTAACCCCCCACATTAATCCCATCTCCACTCATTAACCCCCATCTCCACTCATTAACCCCCATCCCCACATTAATCCCATCTCCACTCATTAACCCCCGCACATTAATCCCCATCTCCACTCATTAACCCCCATCTCCACTCATTAACCCCCATCTCCACTCATTAACCCCCATCTCCACTCATTAACCCCCATCTCCACTCATTAACCCCCACCCCCACATTAACCCCCCTCTCCACTCATTAACCCCCATCTCCACTCATTAACCCCCATCTCCACTCATTAACCCCCCTCTCCACTCATTAACCCCCATCTCCACTCATTAACCCCCACCCCCACATTAACCCCCCTCTCCACTCATTAACCCCCATCTCCACTCATTAACCCCCATCTCCACTCATTAACCCCCATCTCCACTCATTAACCCCCCTCTCCACTCATTAACCCCCATCTCCACTCATTAACCCCCACCCCCACATTAACCCCCCTCTCCACTCATTAACCCCCATCTCCACTCATTAACCCCCCTCTCCACTCATTAACCCCCATCTCCACTCATTAACCCCCACCCCCACATTAACCCCCTCTCCACTCATTAACCCCCATCTCCGCTCATTAACCCCATCCCCATCTTCGGTGGTTCTTCAGCTCCACAGAGGAGCACACTTACCACCAGCGTTCGCTCTGGGCGCCGGGAGTGACGTCAGCAGCGTGATCACATGACCTGATCACGCTGCTGACGTCGCTCTGACCCGGCGGTCAGAGCTTCAATTGTACTGGCGTCTATAGACGCCAAGTACAATTGCTGCCTGGGAGTTGGCGCGGTCTCCTTCTCTGCGTCGGCTGTCAGCTTGACAGCCGACACAGAGAACCGCCGACTCCCAGGACTGGTAGCGGCAGAACACAGCCGCCGGGGGGGGGAGGGAGGGAGATACTGGCATACTGCGGACCGCTGCATTAGGCGGCCGGGCGGCTCGACTGCGCCCCCCTGCTGCGGCGCTGCCTGCCCCCCTGGATATGCCACTGCCCTGGGCCCCCAAAAAACCTTGGGCCCGGGGCGACCGCCCCATCCACCCCTATTAAGATCCGCCATTGATGGTTGTCACTGCTGGATTGCTATGAGCACCGCCAGGTGGTCAGCGCTCATAGCAAGTCAGCAACTCTGCTACATACAAGTGATCTGATCATAGCCTGTATGTAGCAGAGCCAATCGGGCTATGGTAGCTTCTAGTCTCCCATGGAGACTACTGATGCATGCCAAAAGTAAAAAAAATGTTTTTAACCCCTTTCCGACGTCAGGCGCAATAGTACGCCGATGTCAGACTCCCTCCCTTTGATGTGAGCTCCAGTGTTGAACCCAGATCTTTCCCAGGACATGTCAGCTGTTTTGAACAGCTGACATGTATCCGAAATAGACGCAGATGGATTCGCGATCCACCCGCGGCTACTAACCCTTTAAATGCTGCTGTCAAACACTGACAGCAGCATTTAACTCTTGCTTCTGACCATCGGACCAGAAACCCGCCCACCGGTGACCCCATCATGGGATCACGGGTCAATGGTTCATTGGCATGACAACCACAGGTCTCCTGGAGACCTCTATGGTTGTCAGTGCCGGCTTGCTGTGAGTGCCACCCAGTGGTTGGTGCTCATAGCAAGTGAGTAATTCTGCTATATTGAGGCGATCTGATCATCGCCTCTACGTAGCAGAGTTGATCGGGTTGTGGCAACTTCTAGTCTTCCATGAAGACTATTGAAGCATGCCAAAAGTAAAAAGAGTGTTTTTAAAAATATAAAAATTATAAAAGTTCAAATTACCCCTCTTTCGTCCCATTCAAAATAAAACAACAAAAAAAGATGAGTTAACAGGCTAGATTAAAAGATTGTATCTGCACCAAATGGTAGCTTGAAAAATGTCAGCTCGGCACGCAAAAAATAAGCCCTTACCCAACCCAAGATCACGAAAAATGGAGACACAATGGGCATCAGAAATTGCCGAGCTTTTAACAAACTTTGGAATTTATTTTTTACCTCTTAGATTAAAAAGAAACTGTGCATATTTGGTGTATATGAACTCGTAATGACCTGTAGAATCATAATGGCAGGTCAGTTTTGGCATTTAGTGAACATACCATATATACTCGTGTATAAGCCGAGATTTTCAGCCCATTTTTTTGGGCTGAAAGACCCCCTCTCGGCTTATACATGAGTCATATACCTGGGGGTCGGCGGGGGGAGCAGGGGTGTCAGAAATCATACTTACCTCCCCTGGCACGGTCTCTGCAGCTCCCCCGCTTCTCCACGGTCTCCCTTCCTGCCTTCAGTGATCACTTGGTACCGCTCATTACACTCATGAATATGCACATATTCATGAGTGCAATGAGCGGTACCACATGACCGCTGAAGGCAGGAAGGGAGACCATGGAGAAGCAGTGCTGCCACTGCACAGACCACGCCGGGGTGTCTATCGCTGCTCACTGCTGTCTGCTGCATCCTCTGTCTGTGACGTTTAGGCAGCAGGGGGCGTGGTAACGTAGTTAGTGCGCGCCGTGCCCTCTGCTGCCTGAATGTCACTGATAGACGACATGGCAAACAGCGGTGAGCAGTGATGGCCCCGAGACAGGTGAGGTCCTGAGCAGGAGAGGTGAGTATGGCATTTTTTTTTTTGCAGCAGCAGCATATGGGGGCATAATATATGGAACATTTTATGGGGGCAGCATATGGGGGCATATCCTATGGAGCAGCATATGGGGGCATATCCTATGGAGCAGCATATGGGCGCATATTCTATTGAGCAGCATATGGGGGCATATCCTATGGGGCAGCATATGGGGCATATCCTATGGGGAAGCAAATTGGGGCATATCCTATGGAGCAGCATATGGGGGCATATCCTATGGGGCAGCATATGGGGGCATAGTCTATGGGGCAGAATATGGGGGCATAGTCTATGGGGCAGCATATGGGGCATAGTCTATGGGGAAGCATATGGGGGCATATTCTATGGAGCAGCATATGGGGGCATATTCTATGGGACAGCATATGGGGGCAGCATATTGGGGCATATTCTATGGGGTAGCATAAGGGAGCATATTCTATGGGGCAGCATATGGGGCATATTCTATGGGGCAGCATATGGGGGCATATTCTATGGAGCAGCATATGGGCACATAGTCTATGGAGCATCTTATGGGGGCATAATCTATGGAGCATTTTATGGGGACATAATCTATGGAGTATCTTATGGGGGCATAACCTATGGAGCATCTTATGGGGGCACACTCTATGGAGCATTTTCTGGGGGAATAATCTATG
This sequence comes from Dendrobates tinctorius, assembly GCF_039654945.1. Classification (NCBI taxonomy): domain Eukaryota; kingdom Metazoa; phylum Chordata; class Amphibia; order Anura; family Dendrobatidae; genus Dendrobates; species Dendrobates tinctorius. The sequence continues at coordinate 62,401,060 of NW_027361675.1, forward strand.
GAGCATCTTATGGAGCCATTACCTTTATGGAGCATTATATAGAGCATATTATTCTATGGAGCATCTTGTGGGGGCATTATTAACCTTTGTGCAGCATTATATGGGGTGTATTTAGTATGGATCATTTATGGGGCCATCATGAACTGTATGGAGCATTATATGGGGATCCTGATTCAATATGGATATTCAAAAACATTTAACCTACTGATGTCTCAATTAATTTTACTTTTATTGGTATCTATTTTTATCTTTGAAATTTACCAGTAGCTGCTGCATTTTCCACCCTAGGCTTATATGGGAGTCAATAAGTTTTCCCAGTTTTTTGTGGCAAAATTAGGGGGGTCGGCTTATACACGCAAAACAAAAACCATTTGGGAAATTGCACTTTTTTGAATTTTTTTCCCATTTTCCAGTACACGATATGTTAAAACCAATGGTGTCGTTCAAAAGTACAACATGTCCCGCAAAAAACAACCCCTCACATGGCCATATTGACCTCAAAATAAAAAAGTTATGGCCTTGGGAAGAAGGAGAGCAAAAAGCGAAAACGCACAAACGAAAATACATTTGGTCATGAAGGGGTTAATCCAAAAAATACATTTATTTATGTAAAAAATAAAATACAAAAGTACACATATTGTATTTGGTATCTCCTGCTTACGGATTGATCCGACTTACAAAACTGTTCTGCTAGTTAACCCCTTCAGTCAGTGCACACTGTGTAAAAAAATAATAATGTGGCAAAAACTATGCTTTATCATCATACCGCCAAAAAAATAGTGGAAAAACATGTGATCAAAAAGACAAATCTACATAAAAATGGTACAGCGGAACACGTCATTTTGTCCTGCAAAAACAAGCCACAATACAGCTCTGTTAGCAAAAAATAAAAAACTTATAGCTCTCAGAATAAAGTAAAGCAAAATTAATTATTTTTTCTATAAAAGAGTTTTTATTGCGTAAAAGTGCCAAAACATAAAAAACTATATAAATGAGGTATCAATGTAATTGTACTGACCAGAAGAATAAAGCTGGCTTATCAATTTCACAAGTGGAATGCCATAAACAAATAATAATTACTGAATTGTTGGTTTTTGTTCTTTGTGCCTCCCAAAAATTGGAATAGAAAGTGAGCAAAAAATATCAAAATATGGAAAAGCACAATAAAAAGAGTTTTTTAGTGTGTGACAGTAGCCAAACATAAAATATAACTGTAAATCTGGTATAGCTGTAATCGCAGGGACCCAAAGAATAAAGTCACCTAATCACTTATACTTCACAAGGATCAGAGTGAAAAATTAATAAAACCAATTCTTCACCTGCTGTTGATTTGTTAATTCTGCCTCCCAAAGATGTCGGTATGGCTCGGCTCACATTTATCCTGTGCTCTATGCTGAGCTCTTACACCTGGATTTCCGTGTAAATCTCTGAAAAATATGATTCAAACGGAACTCCTGGTAGAAGATTCCCTAGAATGAGGCACTGTGGATGCCTATGATACATCAGTGGGCAGCATGGCGGCTCAGTGGTTAGCACTGCAGCCTTGCAGCACTGGGGTTCTGGGTTCAACATCTGCAAGGAGTTTGTATGTTCTCCGTGTTTGCGTGGGTTTCCTCTGGGTACTCCTGTTTCCTTCCACATTCCAAAGACTTACTGCTAGGGAATCTGGATTGTGAGTCCCATCGGGGACAGTAATGATAATATGTGAAAAAAACTGTAAAGCGCTGCGGAATATGTTAGCGCTATATAAAAATAAAAGATTATTATTATTAATCTTTTTAGGCGTGCATAAAAGTGCATTCGAACCATAGTTTTGTCCAACTCTGAAAAGAACGACGCCGCTGAACAGGGGCCAGAGAAAGTCCAAAGTAACTCTGCTGCCTCACTATAGTGAATAGTGCTCACCACACAGCTAAATAAATTCCTTGAGGGGTATAGTTTCCAAAATGGGGTCACTTGTGGGGAGTTTTCACTGCTTAGGTACATCAGTGGCTATACAGTATACAGTATATATACACATGTTATTGAGATACATATATATATATTTTTATATTTCATAGTGTTCTACATAGCATGATAGCCGCTAAATCAATTGCCGGCTTCTGTAAAATCAATACAGAACCCGACATGAAATGACACATGGTTTACATACAGTAAACCATTTCATTTAATCTAGTTTTTTATATGTCTTTGACTAGCAATTAGATTAGTGTATGTGTGTAAAATTTGGGTCATGTACAGTAGGTGTTAATTTAATGGGTAAAAAAATCTGCCTCCAGCCACCCCAGAAAAGGTGCATCTAGAAGATGACTTCAGCGGTAGTCGCTGAGGCTGCGCAGCCTCCCTGCATGTCCCACGGTGATCTCACAGTGTGGGAAAAAGTGTAGAAACTTTCCCACACTAATTAGTTCATCTCCGGTCAGCCGGGGCGCCTGCGCAGACATGATTTCATTCATTCTGCAGTGGTTTACAGCTGGGCTGGTAGCATTAGCTGGTTGTAAACTAGTTAAACCCTTGTGTTGGATTGCAGCAGGGGACCTGACTGAATGGCAGAGAGGTATGGATATTGTTGTTTGTTTTTTTTTGTTACAGGAGAGCAAGGGATTCTTTTGGATAGGCAGCATAATAAATTTTGTCAAAAACTTTGTGTAATTATTTCATTAAAAGAATTTTTAATTAATGTGTGTGTGTCTTTTTTTAACCCTTTACTACTATAGGATTAATAATGGGTAGGTGTCTCATTGACACCTCTCCATTAGTAACCCAGCTTAATGTCACCTTTCAATAGCATGGTGACATTAATCCATTATTAACCCAATTAACCCATGAGCCACCGCTAAATACAATGGGAATAGAGAGGCTAAGTGCCAGAAAAGGCGCATCTTATAGGGTGGCTGGGGGCAGATGTTTGTAGCCAGGGGGTCCAAAAACAATGGTCCCTCTCTATGCTATTAATATCTGCCCTCACTCACTGGCTTTCACTCTCTAGAGGAGAAAATACCGTGGGAGCCCGTGCAATTTTTTTCAACGAATTTACCTGTTAATTTAACACCTACATGTCCCAAATTTTACACACATACACTAATCTAATTATTAGTCATAGATCATAGACATATATAAAACTAAATGAAATGAAGTGATTTACTGTATGCAAACCATGTGTCATTTCATGTTGGATTTTATAATGATTTTACAGACGCCGATGGTTTTTGCATTTTTTAGAGGAGCATAGTAAGGTCGGAGGCTTGAACCTCTCTACATTTCAGAGTACACCAGGACAGGGCTAGTTAGGGTCCCAGCTCCAGGCACAGTGTGAAGCCCCTCATCCTTACTGAAGACTGTGACATCGTGACAACCAGGCACCAGATGTCCGCTGCCTTCAGTGGGTGAAAGAGGGCAGTGTCAGCATGAAAATGTATTTTTTAAATTCCCCAGGTGTTTTTGCAGAGGAGGAAGGGGGGTTTGATGTTTTCAGCATTCATCTGTATTCACATCTTTAAGATAAAGAAAAATAGTGTAAGGTCACAGTATGGCAGGCAGTATACAGGAGAGATAGTTTGAGGTCACAACGTAGGGGTATTATACAGGAGGGACAATGTGAGGTCACCATGTGGAGGATAGGCAATATAGAGAAGAGACAGTGTGAAGGCTCAGCAAGGACAAGGGGCAATATTCAGGATGGATAGTGTGGAAAGGCAGCAGTAAACAGGAGGGAAAGTGTGAGTACACAGTATGGGGGTCAGTATACAAGAGGGACAGTGTAAGGTCATAGTATGGAAAGAGAAGAATATATAGGAAGGACAGCATGAAGTCATTGTATAGAGGACAGTATACAAGGGGAACTTGTAGGTTTGGATTTATTTTTCCATTAATAAAGACCTTCATTTAAAAACTGAATTTTTTGTTTAATTGTGCCATTTTTGTCTAATATTTAAATTTGTTTGGTTATCTGCAACATTTAAGTGTGACAAACATGCAAACGAATAAGAAATCAGGAAGGAGGCAAACACTTTTTCACATAACTGTAGGAAGGATACTCAAAGGTCCCAATATGGTCATACAGAAGGGATAAGTTGAGGTCTGAGTATGGATTATTATTATTATGCATTTATATAGTGCCATTCATTCCATGGCGCTTTACATGTGAAAAGGGGAAATATAGACAAGTATAATAAACATGTGTAAGACAAGGGACACACAAGTACATAAGGAGAGGGGACCCTGCCCGTGAGGGCTCACAGTCTACAGGGATGGGTGAGGATTAGAGTTGAGCGATACCGTCCGATACTTCAAAGTATCGGATCGGAATGGATCGGCCGATCTTAAAAAAAAGTATCGGTATCGCCGATTCCGATACCGGAAGTCCCATTCAAGTCTATGGGACTTCCGGTATCGGAATAAGAAAAATCCTGTTTTTCCCTTGTACAGCCTCTCTGGGGTCTGTACGGGCCTTTTGGGGGGCTGTGCCGGCCTGCCAGGGGGTCTGTGCAGGCTCCGGTGGTCTGTGCCGGCCAGCCGGGGGGCTGTGCCGGCCTGCCAGGGGGGCTGTGCAGGCTCCGGTGGGCTGTGCCGGCCTGCCGGGGGGCTGTGCCGGCCTGCCGGGGGGCTGTGCAGGCTCCGGGGGGCTGTGCCGGCCTGCCGGGGGGCTGTGCAGGCTTTGGGGGTCTGTGCAGGCATCGTCCGATGGGACTACAAGTCCCATCGGGCGATGCCTGCTACCATGACAGTGATTGACACATTAGCCAATGATGGGACAGTAGTAGTCCCATCATCCGGCTAATGTGTTGAATGTAAAAAAAAAAAAAAAAAATTACATGCTACATACATACAACATGCATACTACATACATGCTACATTCATACTACATACTACATACATGCTACATTCATACTACATATATACTACATGCAACATACATACTACATATATACTACATGCAATATACATACTACATATATACTACATGCATGCAACATGCATACTACATATATACTACATGCTACATACATACTACATATATGCTACATACATACTACATATATACTACATGCATGCTACATACATACTACATACATACTACATATATGCTACATACATACTACATATATACTACATGCATGCTACATACATACTGCATGCTACATGCATGCTACATACATACTACATACATACTACATGCTACATACATACCACATATATACTACATACATACTACATGCTACATACATACTACATATATACTACATGCATGCTACATACATACTGCATGCTACATGCATGCTACATACATACTACATACATACTACATTTCCTCATACATACCACATATATACTACATACATACTACATACAATACATTCATACAATACATACATAGACATACAGTACATATAACATAGAGTAACATACTTACCAATACTTGTCACATTGTTCCCCGAAGCCATTGTCTTTTACGGAATAAATATTAACATAACAAACCACAAAAATACTCACACACGATCCGAAGCAGTCCACGAGTGTGTCCCACGACGATCTTGGGTAGAGAACTGCAGCATCAGCTGTTGCTGCCGTTCTCTACGGGCTGCAGGAATCCAATGACGGAAGGTAGGTATCCTTCCGCACTGTATTCCTCCGCCACTTAAAAAAAAAAAAGTCCCTAGTCTCACTTTATGCCATTGCTGCGTGGGAAATTCCCACACAGCAATGGCATAACGTGAGACTAGGGACTTTTTTTTTTTTTAAGTGACGGAGGAATACAGTGCGGAAGGATACCTACCTTCTGTCATTGGATTCCTGCAGCCCGTAGAGAACTGCAGCAACAGCTGATGCTGCAGTTCTCTACCCAAGATCGTCGTGGGACACACTCATGGACTGCTTCGGATCGTGGGTGAGTATTTTTGTGGTTTGTTATGTTAATATTTATTCCGTAAAAGACAATGGCTTCGGGGAACAATGTGACAAGTATTGGTAAGTATGTTACTCTATGTTATATGTACTGTATGTCTATGTATGTATTGTATGAATGTATTGTATGTAGTATGTATGTAGTATATATGTGGTATGTATGTAGCATGTAGTATGTATGTAGTATGTATGTAGCATGCATGTAGCATGCAGTATGTATGTAGCATGCATGTAGTATATATGTAGTATGTATGTAGCATGTAGTATGTATGTAGTATGTATGTAGCATGCATGTAGCATGCAGTATGTATGTAGCATGCATGTAGTATATATGTAGTATGTATGTAGCATGTAGTATGTATGTAGCATGCATGTAGTATATATGTAGTATGTATGTAGCATGTAGTATGTATGTAGTATATATGTAGTATGTATGTGGTATGTATGTAGCATGTAGCATGCATGTAGTATGTATGTAGTATATATGTGGTATGTATGTAGCATGCAGTATGTATGTAGCATGCAGTATGTATGTAGCATGCATGTAGTATATATGTAGTATGTATGTAGCATGTAGTATGTATGTAGTATGTATGTAGTATGTATGTGGTATGTATGTAGCATGTAGCATGCATGTAGTATGTATGTAGTATATATGTGGTATGTATGTAGCATGTAGTATGTATGTAGCATGCAGTATGTATGTAGCATGCATGTAGTATATATGTAGTATGTATGTAGCATATATGTAGTATGTATGTAGCATGTAGTATGTATGTAGCATGCATGTAGTATATATGTAGTATGTATGTAGTATATATGTAGTATGTATGTAGCATGTAGTATGTATGTAGCATGCATGTAGTATATATGTAGTATGTATGTAGCATGTAGTATGTATGTAGCATGCATGTAGTATGTATGTAGTATGTATGTAGTATGTATGTAGTATATATGTAGTATGTATGTAGCATGTAGTATGTATGTAGCATGCATGTAGTATGTATGTAGTATGTATGTAGTATATATGTGTTATGTATGTAGTATGTATGTAGTATGTATGTAGTATATATGTGGTATGTATGTAGTATGTATGTAGTATGTATGTAGTATGTATGTAGCATGTAGTATGTATGTAGCATGCATGTAGTATGTATGTAGTATTTTTTTTTTTTTTTTCTTTTTTTAACATTTAACACATTAGCCGGATGATGGGACTACTACTGTCCCATCATTGGCTAATGTGTCAATCACTGTCATGGTAGCAGGCATCGCCAGATGGGACTTGTAGTCCCATCGGACGATGCTTGCACAGACCCCCGGACATCAGCACAGCCCCCCGGCAGGCCGGCACAGCCCCCCGGCAGGCCGGCACAGACCCCCACAGGGTGCACAGACCACCGGCAGGCCGGCACAGCCCCCCGGCAGGCCGGTACAGACCCCCACAGGGTGCACAGACCACCGGCAGGCCGGCACAGCCCCCCGGCAGGCCGGTACAGACCCCGGGCAGTCCACACAGCCCCCCGGCAGGCCGGCACAGCCCCCCGGCAGGCCGGCAGAGACCCCCGGAAGGCCCGAAATGACGGCGCATCATGATGCGCACACACCGCGCATCATGATGACGTCAGGCTGTCAATCAACTTTGAACTTCCGATTCCGATGCCGACTTCCGATATTGAAAAAATATCGGAAGTCGGTATCGGAATTCCGATACAGCAAGTATCGGCCGATACCCGATACTTGCGGTATCGGAATGCTCAACACTAGTGAGGATACAGTAGGAGAGGGTAGAGCAGGTCGTGCGGTGGTTCAGTAGACCGAGGATCATTGCAGACTGTAGGCTTGTCGGAACAGGTGGATCTTGAGGTTCTTCTTGAAGGTTTCCGTTGATGGTAAGAGTCTGATGTGTTGCGGCAGAGAGTTCCAGAGTATGGGGGAAGCACGGGAGAAGTCTTGTATGCGGTTGTGGGAAGAAGAGATAAGGGGGAGTAGAGAAGGAGATCTTGAGATGATTGAAGGTTGCGTGCGGGTAGGTACCTAGAGACCATGTCACAGATGTATGGCGGAGACAGGTTGTGGATGGCTTTGTATGTCATGGTTAGGGTTTTGAATTGGAGCCTCTGGGCAATAGGAAGCCAGTGAAGGGCCTGGCATAGGGGGGAGGCTGGGGAATAGCGGGGAGACAGGTGGATTAGTCAGGCAGCAGAGTGTAGGATGGACTGGAGTGGAGCCAGAGTGCTAGAGGGGAGGCCAGAGAGTAGGAGGTTGCAGTAGTCGAGGAGGGAGATGATAAGAGCATGCACTAGTGTTTTTGTGGTTTCGTGGTTGAGGAATGAGCGGATCCGGGAAATATTTTTGAGTTTGAGGCGGCAGGAGGAGGCGAGGCCTTGGATATGTGGTTTGAAATAGAGCGCAGAGTCGAGGATCACCCCAAGGCACCGAGCGTGCGGGACTGGGGAAAGAAAGCAGCCATTGACATTGATGGATAGGTCTAGTGGAGGGGTAGAGTGAGATGGGGGAAAGATGATGAATTCTGTTTTGTCCATGTTCAGTTTGAGAAAGCGAGCAGAGAAGAAGGATGATAGCAAACAGTCATTGTGGGATTTCAGTAAGTAAGGAGGCGAGGTTGGGTCCAGGATTGGGGGCCATATGCAAGCAGCATAGTGTGAGGTCATAGTATATATAGGGGTAGTATACAGGAGGAATATCATGAGGTCACTGTACTAGGGGTAAACCTACATGAGGGACAGTGTTTTGGCACAGTTTGAAGGGGTCAAGAGGGATACTGTGAGATCACAATATGGAGCGGGAACACTATGCTGGAGGGAGAGTGTGAAGTCATAATATAGAGAGGGGACAGTAAAAAGGAAACACAGTGTGAGGTCACGGCATGGAGAGGGAGGTGTATACCAGAGGGACAATATGAAGTCACAGTATGAAGAGTGAGCAGTATACAGGAGGTTGTGAGGTCAAAGTGTGAAAAAGCGGTGGCATGGGCGAAAACAGTATGGGAAGGGGGCAAAGTCATTGAAGATGTGGACAGTGTGGAGGCTATAATTCATTTGGGCAGCACGGTGGCTCAGTGGTTAGCGCTGCAGCCTTGCAGCGCTGGGGTCCTGGGGTTCGAATCCCACCAAGGACAACATCTGCAATGAGTTTGTATGTTCTCCCCGTGTTTGCGTGGGTTTCCTCCGGGCACTCCGGTTTCCTCCCACACTCCAAAGACATACTGATAGGGAATTTAGATTGTGAGCCCCATCGGGGACAGTGATGAAAATGTGTGCAAACTGTAAAGCGCTGCGGAATATGTTAGCACTATATAAAAAATAAAAAAATAAAGATTATTATAAGGGTTTTAGTGTGATGGTTATTGTTCATACAGAGGAATAGTGTGATGACTATAGTTCATGGGGGATAATGCGGTGGTTATAATTCATAAGGGGCACTGGTGGCCATAGTTTATAAAATGGCACAAACTTGGTATAATTCATAAGAATGAAAGGAGGAAATATTTATTGTAAAGAACAGTGTGGAGGCCATGTATCATAAGAGGGACAGTGTGGTTTTAATTTTTTATGCAAAGAGGAAAGTCAGGGATAATAACTTATTAAGTAGCACAACTTAAGGGCCTGTCACACTAAGCGATATCACTAGCAATATCGCTATAACTTGTGACGTTATTGCGATATTGCTAGCGATATCGCTATGTCTGATACTTACCTCCGACCGGCTCCCCCGCTGGTTATCGCTGATCGCGCGAGAACGTCCTGGACCCTTTCTCATCGTCAGCCTCCTGCTGGGCTTCCTGTGGAGAGATGAGCGACGAGCGTGGAGCCGGGCGGGAGGACGTCAGGATCGCCTAGTGTGACAGGTAAGTAGCGACCCCCGACCCCTGCGATGTCGATGGTGAGATCTGCCTGTGTGGCAGCTCACTAGCGACCACTTAGCAATGCACCAGCGATCCTGACCGCGTCATATCGCTGGTCGGGATCGCTGGTGCATCGCTAAGTGTGACACTACCTTTAAGTATAGGGTTTGTTTAGGGCATAGTATCAACTTCTTACATTATAATGACACTGGTATACAGTATTTACTGTAAGGAAATTTTGCAAGGATTTTCTGAAGAAGAGTGAAACCTGCAGACACAAGCTGTGGATTTGAAAAGCCATAATGGTGTCTAGTCCAAATGATGGTGAAAGAGATTAGAACCACTCCAAACAGAGTAGAAAAATTTGATTTGATTAAAAACGGTGTTTAATAAGTATGCAATGTTATTTATATTCATTAATTCTTTTACTTATTACTTACAGCAGAGTATATGTTTATTTTGCTTCTGCCTTGGGTTTTGTCTGTTTAATGGTCAATGTGAACATGCTCCTATTTTGCATGTATACCAACTTGCACTCCAGTTCATTTTTTTCAGTTTAGTCAGAGAAGATTTGACCTGCAACATACCAGTATCTAATTGCGCATTTACACTTGCCAATCCCAGCTTTTAAACAATTGCTGATCAGATATAGCAAACCAATTAGAAATCATTTAATAGCCTGTTATATTATTTAATAGCCAGCAAAATATTCATGAATTCATGGTGGTTCTTGAGCAGCATTCATATATTGCTGGTGGTACTAAAAGAGATCTGCAGTTTGAAATTAGACATGCAGGATCTGTATCCTGTTAATCATCTATCAGGAGCCCCCATAGCCATTAGATTGATGGCCCAACACATAGATTTGGATGTGTTTAGCTGAAGTTATTATAATGTGTATGGTGACATTAACTAGCATCTAAAGGGCCTGTTACACATAGCGATATCGCTAAAGCGTAAACGATTTTGTGACGCAAAAGCGATATCGCTAGCGATATATCGCTACATGTGACACTCACCTCTGACCGGCCTCCCCGCTGGCTATCGCTGATCGCGTGAGATTGGCCTGGTCCATTTCTTGTCATCGGCTTCCTGCTGGCGCCGACGAGCGAGCCATGGACGTGGGCAGAAGACATCACCCTCGCCGCATCTGACAGGTGAGTAATGACCGCTAAGCATCGCTAGTGAGATTTGCCTGTTTGGCAGCTCACTAGCAACTATTTAGCTATGCACCAGGGATCCTGACCGAGTCATATCGTGGTCGGGATCGCTGGTGCATCGCTAAAGGTAACGGGGCCTTAAGAGGTATGGACATTTTTAGTGTTAAAGAGATTATCTGGGACTATTTTTATGGGCCAGATAACTGCTAACTACCTGCCTGTTGTGCCCAAGGTCGATCTCTGCTGGCTCAGAGTGGTAACGAAGCACTCCTGCCAGCAATTCTGTGGCTTTCATTGATGTCACTTATGCAGAGCAGCTGCTTCTCTTTCACTCTGTTCTGTTGATGAAGTGTGATTGCTGATTTCATACCACTTAACAGCCGACTCCTGCTGCTTAACTGCAGGGAGCTGGCTGTCAATCTGCACACATTCGCAGTCATAACATGTTGACAGAGCAGCTCAGAAGAGGAAGCTGCTCTGCTGACATCAAGCAGTAGTGTCGTTGGCAGGATCAGTCAGTGATCACATTGAGCCAGAAATGGTTAGAACAACTACTTGCCTGTCAGTTCTTAGCCCCCATGTTAAAAATTTTAAATAGTCCTGAATAACCCTTTTGATTACCTGTAAGAAATGTGACCACTTACAGTGCCTAGGGCAGCATGACTACCAAATATCGCCCTAATTATATTTTCTAGACACTACTGTCTTAATTAAGTTCCCCGACCTACTGATGCCAATGACACCTCTCAATTGTCCCAAACTATATTTATACAATGTTTTGGTCTTATATTTATGCAATGTTGTGGTCTTTCACATTTCACCTAATGTTGTGTAGTGTAGAGTTGACTATTATTAATGTCAGAGTGTTGATGAAATCACACCAGAAGCTACCTTACCAATGTGCCGATCAAACAAATTACCCTTAAAACATTGCCAAGCCTAGGAGTAGTTATCAGTACAGCAGCGCATTTATAGTTAAACACATTATCTCATTTATCTCATCTATGGTGATGAACTCTTCTATTCTCTTCTTTAAACTGGAGCATCCACTTAAAAGCAGCATTTCATGTGTCAAACACTACAAAGAATTGGGTTGATAAATTAAATTTTAAAATGGCCTATTGCATCAGGTTTAACATGCGTCAACGTGAGACAGTACAAGAAATCCAGCTCTCTCTCACTGAAGTCATAAAACAAGTTGAGTGACAGATTACAGTGGCTCAGCCCCAAATGTGCCTTGCCCTTGCCTCAATCAACACATTTCATTTTATAGCAGGTTGAACTTAGGTTAATGGACTTGTATCTTTTTCACATACAATAACTATGTAACTATTGGCAGCTCAGTATGAATTATGCAGTACAAACATCAAAAGAATAGTTTTTTGCTTCTGCATTGAACTTTTTTTATGAGTCATTCTTTTCTTCATTTAGCATAGAACAAGATAATATGGTTAGGGAATTCATTATGCACTGGCATTTTCAGTAATAGATCACTAGTTAAAATGCAGTTCTAGGCTTCAATTGCAAGTGCTTGTCAAAGCTGTGGCATTTGTGAGATAAATTATAGACCACAGTCATCCATCTTTAGAATGGCGACCAAAAATCACACGGAATATTAAGATATAAAAAGCAATCAAAAAATGTTTAACACATACGAAAACACATTAGCATCGTTTGCACATTTGATTCATGTGTTACATGATACATCTACTTTTTTCCTTTTTTATAACTTGCTAAAACTTCATTTTCACAACATCTTTAGTCAGTAGGTTTAGCTAGATTACCAAACAAAAAAGTTCCAGCAACAAACATCCAAATCAGATTGTTGAATAGACGTTAAAACTTAATCTATATTGCAATGCCTTTAAAAACATACTGTTAAAATTTTAAATCCAGGGGATTATGCATTTCGAACAAAAATGTTCTTAGTCATAGAATGGTTTTTAAAGGAATGGTTTTTAAAGGTTACAATCACTTTGCTGAGTGATTGTAACCTATAATAGTCTGTAAAAAGATAATCATGTAAAAAAACACTGTAGTGTATAAATTAGTTTGTGACTATATACTGTACATTTGCATATATCCAAGCCATGTATCCAGTGTAAACATGAGAAGATTTTCCTGATACATTTGGGTGTACTCATCAAACTTGGTGTGAACATAGCTAAGTGACATGAATGTCTGTCAGGAGTAGAGGTGACCAAATTTTTTCAGAAAACGGCAGGGGGTGGTGGTCATGGGTGAGTTCACTAAGCAACAGTCAGTGAGCACTGCTATACAATAGGTTATCTCTGTCAGATTCCCCTCAGCTGCTGCCATGTCGACTCTGCATTCATGAGCTCCACAAATTAATTCAGAGATGAGGTCTTTTTCCAACAGCTTAACTTTACTAGACAGCAGCATATTTATCACATAAGCAGCACAAGTTAAACACAGAGACATCTCCTTATCTTTCCCTGTCATCCGGACAGACTTTATCTTCTGCATCAGCTTCCCTTTCCCGGCAAGCTCAATTATATCCCTGGACAATCCATGTCCCACCTGTTTCCTTGGACAATCTCTGTCAAACTCGTGCTCCACCAGCTTCCTGCCATTTCCTTGGTCTGGCTGCGAGTTATAGAGTAACGGGCTCGCCAACTCAGCTGCCACTAGCTTCGGATCCTTCCTTGGAATGGTTCTGTATAAGCTGGTGACCACCTGCATAATTCTCAGCCTGGGGACTCTTCAGCTTTATCCCCACAGCCTGTAATACTCTGCTCACACATCCTGCCCTTGGGCAAGCTGCCCGGGCGTCTGTCTCTAATCAGGAAGTGCCTTTCCTATACCTCCCTGCTGTGTGCTTCTCTGCTGTGTGACTCCTCCCATCTGCTTAACCCCTATGCTGTCTGTATCTAACACTCTCTAACCTATTCTCTACCTCTAATATGCCCCCTCTATTCTAATCCCCTTATGGTCCATCCAATGGAGCACATGCTCTTTCTGGCTCTCATCTACTAAACTTAGATGAGTGCGACGCACAAGCTCGCTGTCTTAGGGTAACCCTGGATTCTGATCTCTTCTTTAATACATATATCTATGCCCTTTCCACTTCCTGCCGACTACAACTCAAAAATATTTCCCAGATCCACACATTACTTAATCAAGAATCTGCAAAAACATTAGTCCATGCACTTATCCCACCTCGACTACTGCAACCTCCTGCTTTGTGGCATCCCTTCTAACAGTCTTGCACCCCTCCAATCTATCCTAAACTCTGCTGCTTGTCTAATCCACCTATTCCTCGGCTTCTTCTCTCTGTTAATCACTTCACTGTCTCCCCATTACCCAGAGACTCCAGTTCAAATCCCTATCCATGGCATACAAAGCCAATCTGTATCCTCCATACATCTTTGACCTAGTGTCCTGGTGCTTATCTACACACAACCTCTGATTCTCACAAGATCTCCTTCTAAAATCACCTCTTATCTCCTCTTCCCACAACTGCATACAAGATTTCTCCCGTGCATCCCCTATACTCTGGAACTCTCTACCCCAACATATCATACTCTTGCCTTCCATTGAAACCTTCAAAAGGAACCTGAAGAATCACCTCTTCTGACAAGCCTACAACCTACAGCAACCATTGTTGTATCATACCGCTTCACAATCAGCTCTACCATCAGCTACTGTATCCTCGCCTATCCCTTGTAGACTGTGAGCCCTTTCGGGCAGGGTCCTTTCTACTCCTCCTGTACCAGTCGGTGACTTGTATTGTTTAAGATTATTGTACTTGTTTTTATAATGTATACCCCTTTTCACATGTAAAGTGCCATGGAATATATGGCGCTATAACAACAATAAGGCCGGAGTCACACTAGCGAAGAATACGGACTAGTGCTATGTGATAAAGCATCGCATAGCACTCGGACCACTGTTAATCTATGGGGCAGCTCCCATGACCATTTTTTTGTCTCGGTCGTATTATACGTGCGAGTGAAATCGCAGCATGCTGCAATTTGCTGCGTATATCGGCTGATACTCGCCAATGAAAGTCTATGGGTGCGAGAAAAAAATTGCACAGCACTCGCACCATGCGAGTGCTGTCCGATTTTACACACCAGTGTCCTTTGAAAAGCTGACAATTTATGTGCAGCTACTTTAAAATCACACTGACAGTTTATAAAACAATAGATTGTATATATCTATTCTTAGACTACATATATATATACACATGTCAGTGACATATATTATTATTATTATTATACATTTATATAGCGCCATTCCATGGCGCTTTACATATATACAGTATATGTACTAGCTGAAGAGCCTGGTGCTGTGCGGGCATAGTAACTAACTATGGTTAGTTATAGCAAATTATAATGATTATATCTATATATATATATATATATATATATATAAAGTTGAGTATAGAGCCCCACCCACTCCGCATAGCCACATTCACTATAATATCCCACATCATCTCGTCAGCCAGAGCTGCCGGACTACTACCCCTAATATCCCACAACATCCCATCAGCCAGTGCCACCAGACTACTACCCCTAATATCCCACATCATCCCGTCAAAGCTACCAGACTACTACCCCTAATATCCCACATCATCCCGTCAGCCAGAGCCACTGGACAATTACCACTAATATCCCACATCATCCTGTCACAGCCGCCGGACTACTACCCCTAATATCCCGCATCATCCCGTCAGCCAGAGCCACCGGACAACTGCCACTAATATCCCACATCATCCCATCACAGTCGCCGGACTACTACCCATAATATCCCACATCATCCCATCTGCCAGAACCACCGGACTACTACCCCTAATATCCCACATCATCCCATCAGCCAGAGCCACCGGACAACTCCCCCTAATATCCCACATCATCCCATCAGCCAGAGCCACTGGACTACTACCCCTAATATCCCACATCATCCCATCAGTCTGGTGTCAGAACCAGAGCGCAGAGTGGAACGGTCCTAACTTCCATACCGGGGATCCCTTAAGAGAGGCCTAGGGAAAGTACCAAAGTGCAGAGTGGATTTGCCCTCACTTTCATACCGGGGATCCCTTTAAGAGGGGCCTTGGGTCAGAACCAGAGCGCTGAGTGGATTTGCACCAACTTCCATACCGGGGATCCCTTTAAGAGAGCCTCAGATCAGAACCAGAGTGCTGAGTGGATTTGCCCTTAATTTCTTACCAATGATCCCTTTAATAGAACTCTGGAGTCAGAATCAGAGCGCTGAGGGATTTGCCCTATCTTCCATACAGGATATCCCTTTAAGAGAGCCTGGGTTCAGTACCAGAGCATTTGAAGGCAATTGCCCTGACTTCCATACCGGGGATCCCTTTAAGAGAGGCTTGGGGTCAGTACCAAAGCTCTGGATGGATTTGCCCTGACTTCCATACCGGAGATTCCTTTAAGAAAGCCCTGGGGTCAGTACCAAAGCGCAGTGTGGATTTGCCCTAACTTCCATACCAATGATCCCTTTAAGAGACCCTGGGGTCTCTCTCTCTCCCCTTTTCCAGAGTTCTGTTCCTTTAAATTTCATACACTGGCTGCTGCGACAGATCCGTCCAAAAACCAGATCCGATGCATCAGTTTTTGCAAACCTGCAACGGATCCGTTTTTTCACACTATGACAGTTTGGTATGGTGAATGTGTGATGGGTATATAGGCACAGGAGGGGGGATTCATTTTTGTCATGTGCTCGCTGCTCCTTTTTGGGGAGGCAAACAATGGCTGGGAGCTTATGTTCCCAGGGATGCTAGATTTCTCCCACCATGTCAGTGTCTGCTGAGGTGTTGTCAAGTGGGAAAACTTGCTCATAGCAACCAATAGCAGCTCAGCTTCTTTTAACCAGCTCTGGTGAAATGAGAGATGCTTAGTGATTGGTTGCAAGGAAAACTGTTGCTCATAGCAACCAATCACAGTTACGCTTCTTTTGAACAGCTCTGGTGAAATGAAAGATGTTTCGTAATTGGATGGTGATACACACATACATACATCCAGTTTTATATACAGTACAGTATATAGATTTATATTACATAGATAGAAGAAAAGCCAGCAATTCATGTGTGGTGTACAGTAGAATCACATTGACAAGTTAGAAAAGAATACTGTAGATATATATGCATAGAATACATTTATACCACTCTGGCAAAAAATAAGAGACCACTTCCATATGTTCAGTTTGTCTGATTTTTCTCTTTATAGGTATATTTTTGAGCAAAATGTAAATTTAAATTGTTCTTTTAGTCTACAAATTTCTGACAACATGTCTCAGAATATCCAAGCAATAAATTTTGTTTTTTTTCTGAAAAGAGAAATGGTCAAACTTAAAAAAAACAGTGCTTTCAGACCTCAAATAATGCAAAGGAAACAAGTTCATAATCATTTAGAGACAGCAATACTAATGTTTTAACTCAGGAAGAATTCAGAAATCATTTTTTTGTGAAATAACCATGGTTTTTAAAAACAGCTTTCATGCGTCTTGGCATGCTTTCCACCAGTCTTTCACACTGCTTCTGGTGCAAACATTTAAGCAGTTCTTCTTTGTTTGATGGCTTGTGACTATCCATCATCCTCTTGAGGTTTCAGAGGTTTTCAATGGGGTTCAGGTCTGGAGATTGGGCTGCCCATGACAGGGTTTTGATGTGGTGGTCTCTTAATTTTTGCCAGAGCTGTATATACTGTATATAGATGTCAGTGACACACATTATGTATATATATATATATATATATATATATATATATATATATATATATATATATATATATATTATACATATATACTAGCTGAAGAGCCTGACGGTGCCCGGCCATAGTACCTACTAACTGTGATTAGTTATAACAAATTATAATGATTATATTGCACATAAAAACATTTCACATCATATATTCAACACTACAGATTTGCAACACAAATTAACTAAACGATTACCCAAGTATTGATAGTATTTTATTTTCAACTCATTCAAGAGCCTTATGATAAACAACATTTTTGTTTTTTTCTTACGGTGCAAAGATGAACAGATTTTTGGCAATTCCAACTCTTGAACAGGTCACGTAAAGTTGACCATGAGAAAAGCATGGAGATTGCTAATCAATCCATACTACTTCCAAGGACTGTCCCTGAGCATTGATAATGGACATTGGAAATGCCAGTTGAACTGGAAACTGGAGTCGTTTAAAATCAAAACGCAAATCAGATGGAATGAGTGGAATTCTTGGAATGAAAATGTCCTCTCCTTTGGCACATCCTGTTGCTGACCTGTGTATCTAATCCGATCCTGTGTGGTACTGTCTTCTGAGCTGTGTATCTAATCCTATCCTGTGTGATACCGTCTGCTGAGTTGTGTATCTAATCCTATCCTGTGTGATACTGTCTGCTGAGCTGTGCATCTAATACTATCCTGTGTGATACTGTCTGCTGAGCTGTGTGTCTAATCCTATCCTGTGTGATACTGTCTGTTGAGCCATGTATCTAATCCTATCCTGTGTGATACTGTGTCCTGAGCTGTGTATCTAATCCTATCCTTGTGATACTGACTGCTGAACTGTGTATCTAATCCTATCCTGTGTGATACTGTCTGCTTAGCCGTGTGTCTAATCCTATCCTGTGTGATACTAACTGCTGAACCGTGTATCTAATCCTCTCCTGTGTGATACAGACTGCTGACCTGTGTATCTAATCCTATCCTGTGTGATACTGTCTGCTGAGCAGTAAATCCATATAGACTATATATACATGTCAGAGACAAATACAACTAGTATAGTGCGTTTGCAAAATTCTGGACATGTATTTAATTAATAAAAACTTATTTCATGGAAAAAAATGGGTTGGGGTCTCCCCTGAGGGCTGATGTTAATAGACAAAGAAGGGACCATGGATAGTGCCCCCCCCCCGGCTAAAAACACCAGCTCTCAACCATCCCAGAAAAGGTGCATCTCTAAGATGCGCCAGTTCTGGCACATAGCCTTGCTCTTTCTAATGCTCTGTAGCTGTGGCATATGGGGTAATAGTTGGGGGGTTGATGTCACCTTTCAGGTGACATCACGCCCTGAGGTTAGTAATGGAGAGACATCAATAAGATGCTCCTATTACTAACCCTATAGTCAAATTGTAAAGAAACCATAGTCACCCATTAAAAAAATCTTTTATTTGAAATAAAGACACAGACACCTTTATTATTCTTAATTAAACCATACTTACAAACACACCTAATCCATACGAAGCCCTCGTTCTTCTGTAATAAATCTAAAATAAAAAAGCAACAATATACCATACCTGTCCGTCGTTGTGTCCCATGACTTAATCCATATCTGGGGGATATACATTTTTCAACCTGGACGGTGCTAACATGCAACCGTCTAAGAGCCGGTCTGAACTGCTGTGATCTCAGGACCATGGGGAAATGCCAGTGATGGCAGTTCATGCTCAGTGTCTTCATTGCAGATCATCGTGAGAATATAGACTTTAGTCTAGGAGAGAATTCACATTAGGTTCCCAAATGAAATGTAGACTGTCTAGACTGTCTAAGAGAGGATTGGCGTTAGCTCCCGGCAAATGTGAATTGCCTTAACGTGCACATGGCACATGAATTGGCCAATTTATGCACTAACAATTCTCAGTTTTTCATATTTCTAGTGCAGTAATGCAATTCAATTTTCATATTTCATATTTGCATGTTACAGCGCTACAGAGAGCTACCTTTTCTATATATATCTATATATATATATATATATAGATATATATATCTAATCATGAGGATGATGGATAGTCACAAGCCATCAATCAAAGAAGACCTGCTTAAATTTTTGTGCCAGAAGCAGTGTGATAGACTGGTGGCATGCATGCCAAGACGCATGAAAGCTGTGATTAAAAATCATGGTTATTCCACAAAATATTGATTTCTGAACTCTTCCTGAGTTAAAACAATAGTATTGTTGTTTCTAAATGATTATGAACTTGCTTTCTTTGCATTATTTGAGGTCTGAAAGCACTGGGTTGTTTTATTTTTTAATTTTGACCATTTCTCCTTTTCAGAAAAAGAAACAAAATTTATTGCTTGGAAATGTGGAGACATGTTGTCAGAAGTTTGTAGACTAAAAGAACAATTTACATTTTACTCAAAAATATGCCTATAAAGAGAAACATCAGATAAAGTGGTCTCTTAATTTTTGCCAGAGCTGTATGTGTGTCACTGAAATTTATAAATATGTGTGTGTTTGTTTTGAAGAATGTTTTGTTTTAAAACGATGTGTCAATGACAGTGAACTGCTGTATGTAAATACATATAATCGCGTTGCATACGGATTCCTTACAGATGTCATACGGATACTAGATGTGGGGAAATCGCATCATCGCATTGCAAACGGTTTACATACGGATCACTATACGGAGAACACTCTCGAAATTCTTGGCCGTCAAAATCGGACTGATTTTTTATACTTTGAGTGTGACTAATAATAATAATAATAAGAAGAAGAAAGGGTGTTGAGTAGCCTATCCAGTAACAGAAGCTGTCAAAATGATGCGCAATTATACTATTTCTACTCTGGGGAAATTGATGCCACTTTACACTTTAATGGTGTGTGGTAATAATTTTTTTTAAATGTTTGTACTCCAAGTTGAGTCTCCTTCATGTGTGTGACTTATAGCAGTAGGGCTCCCAGATCGGTAGGCCTGCACTTACTTTCATTCAACTACCTGGTTACTATTCTTAAATTTTTCTAACATTAGTGTTTTACCAAGCTGATATTTGTGCCACTTGAGTGTGGCTGAGCAAAAACCCAATTCAGGCTGTTGCATGAGGTATTGGGGTTCCAGGAAAAGCAGGCTTACACCATTCCCTTACCCACCTCACCTTAATTTAAATTCCATTCATTCAATGCTGTAAATGCTGGCCCAGACGCCGATATCTCATGCATGGCTGACTGCTGTGGTGCCATTATCAAATTTTTACTGTAGGTCAATTGATGCCACTTTTCCTGGGGTCTGCCCCTATTTTTTGAAAATGTTTGGACTCCAAGTTGAGTCTCCTTCATGTGTGTTGCTTGAATTTGGCAGGGCTCTAGGAGCACCAGGCCTACACCTGTCCCTCATCCACTTGTTAGTAATCAATGTTTAAGCTTAAAAAGCTGATTCAACCCTGTCCCAGGCCCTGTCCTATGTATCCATGCTGCACAACTATACTATTTGTTCTCTGGGTCAATAAATGCCACTTTTCCTGGTCTGCCAGTAATTTGAGCTGTTTTCTCAGGTATTTGCCCATCCTAAGGTGTTGTCTATGCATTTGGTTTTGCCTCCCATTGAATTCAATGGGGTTCGGATATGCTCACCGAACCATTCGGCGAACATTGGGACGTTTGCCGAACCGAACCTTAAAAAGGTTCGCTCAGCTCTAGTCAGGAGTTTGAAACTATACCATCACTATAAAGTAAAAACAACAATGTATTAATGTAAATGCTTAAAATAGCTTCAACGTCAGTAATTATGTACTGTGATAAAACAATATGTATTCAATTCAATCATTCAACATTACACAGTAATTTTTCAATTTATAAGCTTGTATGTCAAAATGTTTATTGATTGCTATTGCTTACCATCCATATCGAGGCGTTGCATAATGATAGCCAACTCGACTTCACTGGGCATGTACCCCAACGATCGCATTGCCATACCAAGTTCTTGTTTTGAAATAAAACCATTCCCATCTCGATCCAGTATTCGAAAGGCTTCACGTATTTCTGTGGTAAAAGAGATTGAAGCTGTTGACAATATAGTCATTTGTACTTTGCTTATTAATAGGTGCAATATGGACCTTTTCACTGCCAGCATCAATAGCCCAAAAGAGTAGAATGGGGAAAAGCATGAGTTTGGAAGCCATTTACATGCATTTTTTTAACAGGAAAGAAATAAAATCCCCTAATTAAAGTAATTTGCAAAGTTGTATAAATTTGTATGCTGGACAAAATGATTTAAAAAAAAAAGAAAGTTTAATAGCTATTTAATCCTGTCACTTGCTCAAAAAATTGAATAACCCTTTTTTACATAGCGCAAACATATTCCGCAGAGCTTTACAAGTCAGTGTTTCATATAATACAGTCATCAGTTACAAAGTTAATAATAATCAATAATTAAAGCAAAAATAATGATGACTCTGCTCGTAAGAGCTTACAATCTACAGTACATTGAGGTGACAAAAAGCACAGGTGCTTAATAAGAGAGATAATATCAAAAATCTGAGCGTGAAATCCAAGCATAGATTGGGTCTAAATAGGTGCTTACCTAGAGTCGCCAACTCATATACAATCAAACAAATAAAGCAGCACTCTGTAGTGCTATAGCATGCAAACATGAAATATGAAAATTAAATTGCATTACTGCACTAGAAATATGAAAAATTGAGAATGCTTAGCACATAAATTGACAAATCCATGTGTTCCTGGCAACCATGTTAAGGCGATTCTCTTTGCCAGTACCTAATGCCAATCCTCTCTTAGACAGTCTACATTTCTCTGGGAACCTAATGTGAATCCTCTCCTCTGGAGTCTATATCTCTATGAAGGGGTATGATCGTGTTGCAATTAAAAACACCTGAGGATAAGGGGCAGAGTGCTCAGTCAGTGCCTGCGCTACACTAGCATGTCACTGACAAAATCACCATCATTGAAGAACCAGTCACACAGCTCAAGCGTTATGGACAGCTATACAGGCCTATTTTGTGCAATTGCTGTCTCCACTGAACCTGGAAGTAGTGAAGGCTGTATGCAATAACTGTGTGAACTTGGTGGCAGACCTACGCTGTGACAACTTCACATACGTGATTTGCATGGCTCATGTCCTCAACTTCATGGTACAGAAATTTCTACACCACTATCCCAGCCTGGATGCACTGCTGCAGAAAGCACAGCCAATATGTGCTCACTTCTGGCATCGACACCACTCGTGTCATCAACATACATCACTACAGAGGTCTTTCAGGCTACCGGTTAACAGGTTGCTATGTGCTGTGCCGACACGGTGGAATTCCACCCTGCACATGTTGCAGTGACTGTGGCAGCAGTGATGACCCCTGGTAAAGTATGACATTTTGCATAGTCTGGCACAATGCAGTACTAACGTGTAACAAATCACGCTTGCATAGTGGGCACAGATGAAGGACCTCTGCACCTTTTGCACAGTTTCAAAATGGCTACTAAGATGGTTAGCACTAACGTTGCCATCATCATCATTACTATTCTGATCATCTACATGCTGGAGCATACTTTGAAAAGTGCAGGAGGAGGTTTTGGTCACAGAGGAAGAGGAGGAAGCAGAGGAGGATGCGGAAGTGATAACAATATCTCTAAGTTTTTGTCTGTCGTTGCACAGTTGGGTGTCGTGGAAGAGTGGATTATAGTGATCAAGGGGGCTCAAGGAACCAGACAAACAGTAAAGGTGCAGGAGCTGAGGAACAAATGGAGGAGGAGGAATAGGAGATGGCACACAACAGTGAGGAGATTAAGAGGATAATGATCCCCTCTCTAGTGTCTGTGGTTGGCGGTAGATGATGGAGGAAGCAAGCTTAAGTTTTTCCCCGACACCATGGAAGCGCCTGACACATGAGCGCTTTCTTGCTGCACTATGTGCAACATGAGTGTTTGACTTATTTCTAGGAATACAAATAGTGCCGATTACTGAATTCCCATTCTGTTAGATCCACAATACAAGAGTACATTTTGCCAGATGCTTCACCCCCTCGAAAGGGATGAGGGCACGCTGAGTATCGAAACACGCTTGTAGAAAATCTTAAGAGTGATTTATCCCGTTATTATTAGTAGTAGATTGAAAATGATGAAGTTCAAGCTCTTAGCTTTGCCATGTGAAGGAGGAAACAATCTTTAACGTGACCACAATTACTCAAACAAGGACTGGCTGCTGTGTTGGCAGAGGGTGGAGTAGGGTGAACACTACAAACTGCTGGACTATAAGTGAGGTACAGGTGGGGATGTTATGGTGGATTG
Source organism: Dendrobates tinctorius (assembly GCF_039654945.1). Taxonomy (NCBI): domain Eukaryota; kingdom Metazoa; phylum Chordata; class Amphibia; order Anura; family Dendrobatidae; genus Dendrobates; species Dendrobates tinctorius. Next base: position 62,424,996 of record NW_027361675.1, read on the forward strand.
ATAAAGATGCAATGTGCTAGGTGGCTGAGCTTGGTCAAGAATGGCAATCATGTCACCTTCTGTAACAGCTGACGGGCTCTCACTCACCACACCTGTAGCAGGTAAACAATTGGAGGTTCTGCGAACTGAGAACTGTGGGAAAACACTTGCCACGGAGGAGAAATAAGCAGCAGATGTGGTTAATGGGGAGGTTGGTGGTTGGTAAGGCCCACTAGTCCGCATTTTAGGGTAGTGAGATTCCCAGAATAACGCATGTTGATCGCGCATGTTCCGGTTCATGCAAATAATAGACAAATTATTGTAATTTTTGCCTCTTCTCAGTCATTTATTACAAAGTTGGCAGCTAACATGAGTTGGGTCACCCTTTGTGGTCTCAAAAAAGGTCCAGGCTAGGCAACCCTTGCTGCCTCTGCAAATTTCTGACCGGCGACTGCTGCTTGCCACAGCCAGAGTTGTGACTGAGGATGCAATGCTCGTCATGGTTGCATCACTCACTGTCTGCGTGGGAAGCTGCAACATAACCTATTCGTCTTCCTCCTCCTCCACCCCCTCTGATGAGCTGCTCAGCTGCATGCCTCAGGGTTCACACCAAATGGGATCTACAACCTAATCATCATCCTCTCTGTTCTCCCATTTCTCACCCTGAGAATCACCACCTCCACTCTCCACCTATTCCTGCTCTGACAGCACAGTACAAACCATGTGTGCCTCAGGTATCTCAGTCTCATCAGGATCACGTCTACTCCCAGGGGTAAACGTCTGGTGACGAGGGTCTGGATTCTGCTCAGACCCTAATTTGTCCATCTCCGGATCCAACTGTAAAAAACTGTACCCATTTGGGAAAATGCTTTCCTCCTCTTGAGTTTGTGAATCTTTGGTTCAGATCTCTGATGCCCATGGAGTAGAATGTGCAAACAGCTCTGAAGACTCGCTCATCTGTAGTTCCACACAGTCAGTTGGGCAGTTGGAGAGTTGTGATGCGGGGGGAAACAAGGATAACTGGGTTGCTACTTATGAGGATTGTACTATGTGTGATGTTAGGGTGGAGGAAAAGGAGGAGAGGCTACTTGATGCAGAGCTTGTCATTCACTGGAGCACATTCTAGCCCTCATCTACAAGGCATTCCCCTGTGCGGCTGCCAAAGAAACAGAGTTAAGTAGCCCATCCAGTAACAGAAGTTGTCAAAATGGTGCTCGATTACTCATTGCAGCAGAAAAACCTACTTCTAATCTCTCATATCATCCCTCTCTCACAACACTAAAGCTATTCAGTACTTTCAATTCTCTCCTCATTCCCCATCTCCCTCCCCTATCCACTCATCTAAGGTGAAGACTTTGCCTCATTCTTTAAACAGTAGATTGACAACATAAGGAAAAGCATTTGCCTAAAGTCCCCAGAGCTCCTCCTCATAACTACTTAACTCTCCTCCTCCAAAAACAACTTCTACACCATCACAGAAGATCAACTTTCCTCTTTACTCTCCAAATCATATCTCACTACCTGTGAACTTGACCCAATCCCATCTCACCTAATTCCAAACCTTATAACAGTCTTCATCCCGAAGCTAATCCACTACTTCAACCTGTCACTAACAAATGTAGTCTTCCCCTCATACTTCAAACATACCTTGATCACACACATCATCAAAAAGTCCTTTCTTCACCCTTCCTTTGGGTATAGCTTTGCCCCATTTCATTTCTCCTCTATGCCTCAAAAGTAGCAGAACAACACATCCATTTTCAACTGTCCACAAACCTCTCCTACCGCTTCTTCATTTACCGCTTACATTCTGTCATGCGAATGCAACATTTCACTGAAACTGTCCTGACTAAAGTCAACAATGACCTACTAATTCCCAAATCCAAGTGACACTACTTCGTCCTCCTCCTCCTGGACCTGTCATCTGCATTCAACACAGTGGACCATTCCCTCTTGCTACAGACTCTCACATCTCTTGGCATTACAGGCTTGGCCCTATCTTGGATCTCTTCATAGCTAACAAACAGGACATTCATTGTCTCCCACTCACACACCACCCTCATCTCGCTGCCTATCTGTCAGTGTCCCCCAAGGTTCAGTTTTAGGACCCCTGCTCTTCTCCATCTACACCTTCAGCCTGGGACATTTCATGGATTCTCATGACTGTCAGTATCACCTCTATGCTGATGTCATACAGATCTACCTCTCTGGACCTGATATCACCTCTTTACTCCTTACTAACCAGAATCCAACAGTGTCAGTCCTCTATTTCATCTTTCTTCTCTGCTAGATTTCTAAAACTTAACATGGATAAAACCAAATTCTTTATCTTTCCACCATATCATTCAACCCCCCTTAACTGACCTATCCATCAAAATGGCTTGACTCTAGTCTCTCCTTAAAATCTGAGATCCAAGCCCTTTCCACTTCCTGCCGAGTCCAATTCAAAAATACACATGTGGTCAAGTTTGTTGGTGCCCCTCGTTTAATGCCAGAAAAACCCTCAATGGTGACAGAAATAACTTGAATCTGACAAAAATAATAATAAATAAAAAAATCTATGAAAATGAACAAATGAGTCAGACATTGCTTTTCAATCATGCTTTCCCAGAATTTTTAAAAAATAAAACTCATGAAAAAGGCCTGGACAGAAATGATGGTACCCTTTACATAATATTTTGGTGCACAACCTTTTGAGGCAATCACAATTCCTGTAACTGTCAATGAGACTTCTGCACCTCTCGACAGATATTTTGTCCCACTCCTTAAGAGCAAACTGCTCCAGTTGTCTCATGTTTCAAGGTTGCCTTTTCCAGATGACATGTTTTAGCTCTCTATAAAGATGCTCAATAGGATTTTTGTCATAGAAGGCCACTTCTGAATAGTCCAATGTTTTCCTCTTAGCCATTCTTGGGTGATTTTAGCTGTGTGTTCTGAGTCATTATCCTGTTGCAAGACCCATGATCTGCGACTGAGACCAAGCTTTCTGATACTAGCCAGCACTTTTCCCTCTAGAATCCCTTGATAGTCTTGAGATTTCATTGTACCCTGCACAGATTCTAGACACCCTGTGCCAAATGAAGAAAAGCAGCCCCAGGCCATAACAGAGCCTCCTCCATGTTTCACAGTAGGGACAGTGTTCTTTTCTTGATATGCTTCATTTTTCCATCTGTGAACATAGAGCTGATGTGCCTTGCCAAAAAGTTCAATTTTTGTCTCATCCGTCTATAGGACATTCTCCCAGAAGCTTTGTGGCTTGTCAACATATAGTTTGGCTTTTTTTATGATTTTTTTTCAACAATGGTGTCCTCCTTGGTCATCTCCCATTAAGTCCACTTTGGCTCATACAACGATGGATGGTGCGATCTGACACTGATGCTCCTTGAGCTGGAAGTTCACCTTTAATCTGTTTAGAAGTTTTTCTGGGCTCTTTGTTACCATTCGTTCTATCTGTCTCTTTGATTTGTCATCAATTTTCCTCCTGCAGCCATGTCTAGAGAGATTGGCTAACTTTTACCTTTAACATGTTTGTCTATAATTTTCTTTCTAATCTCCTGAGACAACTCTTTCCTTTGCTTCCTCTGGTCCATGTTGAGTGTGATACACACCATGTCACCAAACAGCACAGTGAGTATCTGTAGCCCTCTATACAGGCCCTCTCACTGATTTCAAGATTGTAGACACCTGTGATGCTAATTAGTGGACACACCTTGATTTAACATGTCCCTTTTGTCACATTATTTTCAGGGGTACAATCATTTCTGTACAGCTTATTTCATGAGTTTTATTTTTTTTTAATTATGTGGAAGCATGGTTGAAAAGCAATGTCTGACTTCCATTTGTTCATTTTCATAGATTTTTGTTTTATTATTGCTTTTGTCAGATTCAAGTTATTTCTTCGACCATTGTGGGTTTTTCTGTCATTAAAAGAGGGGTACCAACAATTTTGACCACATTTGCATCTCCTGAATCCGCAACCATGAATCTGCAAAAACACTAGTGCATGTCCTCATCATCTCCCGCCTCGACTACTGCAACGTTCTGCTCTGTGGCCTCCCTTCTAACATTATTCCACCCATCCAATCTATCCCAAACTCTGCTGCTCCACTGATCCACCTGCTATTCTCCGCCTTCTCCCCTCTGTCAATTCCTGCACTGGCTCCCCATTGCCCAGAGACTCCTGTTCAAAACCCTAAGTTTGGCATACAAAGCGATTCTAAACATGTCTACTCTTCCCACAATCGCACACTAGATTTCTCCTGTAGTTCCCCTCTACTCTGGGACTGTGTACCCCAACATATCGTACTCTTGCCTAGCATGGGAACCTTCAAAAGAAACCTGAAGAAATACCTCTTCAGACAAGCCTAGAACCTGAACTAGCCATCACTCTACCATACCGCTGCACAAGCAGCTGTACCCTCACCTATTGTATCCTCACCCATCCTTTGCAGACCATGATCCCTCATGGGCAGGGTCCTCTGTCCTCCAGTAGCAGTTAGTGACTTGCATTATTTAAGATTATTGTACTTGTTTTTATTATGTATACCCCTTTTCACATAAATAGCACTATAAAAATAAATAATAATAATGATAAAAACACAGCTGTGCGGCTGCCAATAAAGGGAGTCGAGGAGACCGTACAGTAACTGAAGTTTTCAAAAAACTGTGCAATTATAATATTTCTACTCTGGGAAATTGATGACACTTTAGTGGTGTCAATAATTTTGGAAAATGTTTGTACTCCAAGTTGGGTCTCCTTTATGTGTGTTGCCTGTAGCAGTAGGGCTCCTAGACTGGCAGGCCTGCAATACTTTCAGTAAACTACCCGTGAATTTATCCTTACATATTTATAATATTTGTGGTATGCCAAGCTAATATTTGTGCCACCTGAGTGTGTCTGATCAAAAATAACATTTACGCTGTTGCATGAGGTATCAGTGCTTCCAGCACAGCAAGCTTACACTGGTTCTTCACCCAAGTCGCCTTCATTTAAACTTAAATTCAAAGTGGTAAATACTGTCCCAGACCCTGATAGCTCATGCATGGCCCATGGCTGACTCCTGCTGTGCCATTATTAAATTTGTACAGTGGGTCAATTAACACCACTTTTATGGGTGTCTGCCCTTAATTTGAACTTATTGGGCAGCTTTTTGCCCCCCTTGAAGGTGTCGGCAGATCTCATATCAAACTGTTAACTTGTAGGCCGAAAGACCTCCATAGCAATGGAAGCCCAGGCCGTGACAGTGGCTGAGAAATTGTTGTAATATCAGGTTGAAGATGTGAGCCATGCAAGGCATGTGTGTGATATTGCCCCGACGTAGAGCCACCACCAGGTTCACATTGTTATCACACATGGTCTTCCCTGTCTCCAGGTTTTGTAGAGAAAGCCATTGCTCAAACTCAGCCTGGATAGCTGTCCACAACTCTTGAGCTGTGTAATTGCAATCTCCAAGGCATATTAATTTAAACACTTCCTGATTGCGGTGATCCCTGGCTGTGCAGTGCCAAGTTAAGGGGGATTCCCTCTGCACTGTTGGTATGCGTGTATCATTAAGGAATAGGTTGAGGGCGCACATGGAGGCTCTACAGGAGATGGAGTAGGTTGAAGAAGAGGAGGAAGTGTTAGATACAGAGGTTTGTCCCGCAAGCGTTGGAGATACCAAGACTTGTGGAGCAGCCCCTTGCCCGCCTGCCTGCAAAGCCACCAGAGTCACTCAATGCCCATTAAGCGAGATGTAACATTCCTGCCCATGCTTGCTCATCCAGTTGTCAGAAGTGAAATGCATTGTGGCATAGATTTTTTCAGGGAATGAGAGATGTTTTCTGTGACATGCTGGTGTAGTGTAGGCAGAGCTTAGGCTACTTGCACACTTGCGTTTTTTTGCGCTGCGTTTTAGCGCATATATGCGCATGCGTTTTTTTCCCTATACTTAACATGGGTGCGCATTGTCATGCGTTTGTACACGTTTGTATGCGCATGCGTTTTTTTGAAGTGTGCGCCCGGGCGCACAAAATGCATCCTGTTGCATTTTTTGTGCGTCTGACCTGTCTCAAAGAAATGCATGCGCACGCAATGCGCACAAAATTCACCCAAAGCCCATTAAAGTCTATGGGAGCATTGACGTGAGCATGGTCATGCGCACGTCAGCGCAAAAAAACGCAAGTGTGAAAGTAGCCTTACTTACAGAAGTTATGGCAAATGGGCAATTGGTACTGGGGGCTGCAACGGCCATCAGCTTACGGAAATCATCTGGATCCATCAGGCGTAAAGGCAGCATCTCTGTGGCCAACAGATTGAAGATGGTGGAGTTCAAGCTCTTAGGTTTGGCATGTGTAGGTGTAAATATTCTTTTACGTGACAACAACTTCAGGATCGAGAGCTGGCTGCTGTGCTGAGTGGGTGGAGTAGGGTGATCATGACAAATTGCTGAAGTTGGAAATGCAAGCGGAGGGTTTATCGTGGATTGAGAAAGATGTGATGTGCTTGGTGAAACAAAAACAGCAGGCATCTCCACTTCTGTAACAGTTGACAGGCTCTCATTCACCCTGACTGTAGGGGATAAACAAGTGGAGGTTCTGTGGTGGGAGATCAGTGTGAAGACACTTGCCACAGTGATGGAGGAAGAAGCAGATGCAGTTGATGGGACAGCTGGTGGTTGGCAAGAGCCGCTAGTTTGCATTTTCACGCAGTGAGATTCCCAGACTAATGCATGTGGTGGAGAATCCATGAGTGAGCATGTATTATGTAATTTTTGTCTTATAGAACCATAGGATCATACCTTCATTATAACAAAGGGGTGCAAATCCTTATTAACTATCCTAAACTATGTTAGTTTTCCATATCCTATACATAAATTCTGAATATATAGAAGCTGAAGTTCCCATTCCAAGATTTTTTTGTCTGGTCTTTTCATATGGAGGACTTAAGGATGAAGCATTTCAGGGAAACTCTGCTTAATTTTTTCACCTATAAACTGATAAGGAAAAACTTGTCAATCCAGCAGATCCAGATGAGCAGAAGCTGGTGGAGACACATCCTGGTGATTAGTCTCCTTGTTGCCAGCTCTTGTGTATACCATGTTTTCTCTAAAAATCTGCAATTTGTTAGGATAAAACATTGATATTTGCAGTTAGGGAGCTTGTTCCTGATTTGTACTGCCTATGAATGGACTGACAAATTCTCTTTAAAGAGAACTTGCCGTGTTCTGTTCTTTCATTCATCTAATCTAATTAACCTGGTTAAAAAATAAATATTTTTTTTTGAGCATTTTTTTTTTAAACTCTCATATCTTTATATTCTTGCAAATTTGATCCAAGAGACCTTTTGCAAGCTCCTTGTAATGATGGATCTGCTTTGTGGCATGTCTATAAATTGTAGTATTGATTATTTGTTTGGATTACTCTGATTCCCGAAAACTGATTACAGTTACCTGTTTTGATTTAATGACAACAGCAATGAGAACTGTGCATTTGGGTATGTCCCATACATCTCTGAGTTTATGGTTGATTGTGTGTGCTTGTTCTCATTCATATTTGTACCTGGATCACTGAACGTGGAACGTAAACACATCTAACATTCAGTGCTCATTGCATCACGCTGACACTGAGCGGGTACAATGGTTAAATGACGGCAATAGTACTTGCAGCCAATTACATCCATCTAATATTACTAGCCATTATATAGTGATACATTTACATTCAACATACTATACATTCTAGCTGTTCTGCATTAATTGCAGATTAAATGGAAGCTGTCACCAGGTTTATGCTGCCAGATCTGAGGTACTGACAGAGACCCCAATGCTGGGTCTTTTAGTGGATGCCTTGCTGTAAACGTCATGAAAATCTCCCTCTCCATGACAAAGTAAGGCTGGAGTCACACACAACGTATAAAAATACGGTCCGTTTTTCAGGGACCAGAATCGCACAAATGTTTCATGAACAGTGATCCGTGTGTCATCCGTTGGCAATGCTAGGATGCCATTTTTGTGCATGTAAGCATCCATATGACATCCGTATTGCATCCGTGTGCCAAGATCTTCTCGCCGGCTTGCAGAATGGACATATAATGGAGCCCAATGACAGGTTTTAAAACACAAATGAAAGAATAGATATAGACACATAGAATACATATATATATATATACACACATCATTGAGACACATATACCGTATATACTCATGTATAAACCGAGATTTTCAGCCCATTTTTTTGGGCTGAAAGTCCCCTTCTCGGCTTATACACGGGTCATATACCTGGGGGTCGGCAGGGGAGGGGGAGTGGGGGTGTCAGAGATCATACTTACCTGTCCTGCCGCAGTCTCTGCATCCTCGCTTCTCCACTGTCCCCTTCATGTCTTCAGCGGTCACGTGGTACCACTCATTACCACACATGATTCATGAGTGTAATGAGTGGTTCCACGTGACCGCTGAAGACATGAAGGGGGACAGTGGAGAAGTGAGGCTTCAGAGACTGCTGCATGATGGGTGAGTATAGAGATATTCATCTGTCCCCCGGTCCATCGCTGCTCACCGATGTCTCTGCTGCATCCTGTGTCAGTGACGTTTAGGCAGCAGGGGGCGCGGTGACGTGGTTAGTGCACGTTGCCCCTCTGCTGGCTGAACAATCACTGACACAAGAAGCAGAAGACAGTGGCGATGGACCCAGGAGAGGTGGCTTTTTTTTTGCAGCATATGGAGGCATATTCTATGGAGCAGCATATGAGGGCATAGTCTGTGGAGCAGCATATGGGGGCATAGTCTATGGGGCAGCATATGGGGGCATAAACTATGGAGAAGCATATGGGGGCATAATCTATGGAGCAGCATATGGGGGCATAATCTATGGAGCTGCATATGGGGGCATAAACTATGGAGAAGCATATGGGGGCATAATCTATGGAGCTGCATATGGGGGCATAAACTATGGAGAAGCATATGGGGGCATAAACTATGGAGCAGCATATGGGGGCATAATCTATGGAGCAGCATATGGGGGCATATTCTATGGAGCAGCATATGGGGCCATAAACTAAGGAGCAGCATATGGGGGCATAGTCTATGGGGCAGAATATGGGGGCATAGTCTATGGAGCAGCATATGGGGGCATAGTCTATGGAGCAGCATATGGGGGCATAGTCTATGGATTCCACCCTCGGCTTATACAAGAGTCAATAAGTTTTCCCAGTTTTTTGTGGCAAAATTAGGGGGGTCGGCTTATACACGGGTCAGCTTATACGTGAGTATATACAGTGCATATTTATAGTTCATAGAGTTCTAAATAGCATAATAGCTGCTAAATCAATTGTCGGCTTCTGTAACATCATTACAAAACCTGACATGAACTGACACATGGTTTACATAGAGTAAACTATTTCATTTATTTTTTATATGTTTATGACTAATAATTAGATTAGTGTATGTGTCCAAAATTTGGGACATATAGGTGATAAATTAACAGGTAAATTTGTTGAAAAAAATTGCGTGGGCTCCCGCGGTATTTTCTCTGCCAGAGAGGGAAAGCCAGTGTTATGATTGGGTCACCGAGGAGGAAAACAAAACCAAGCTAAGGCTGGTTTCACATTTGCGTTTTTTAGCGCTGGAAAAAAACGCATATGTGCGCATGCGTTTTTTCCCCTATATTTAACATGGGTGCGCATACCTGCGCGCTTGTAAGCGCATGTATGCGATTTTCATGCGCTGCGTTTTTTTGGGGTGTGCGTTTGTATTTTCCAGACGCAGCATGTTGCATTTTTTGGCCCTGCAAAAAAGCGCATGCGCACATATGCGCACGTTTTGCGCTAAAAATGGCCATTATAGCCTATGGATGCGCATATGTGCACACTGGCATGCTCATGTATGCGTTTTTTTGCATATGCGTTTTTTTTTTAACCATGGAATTTAGGGGTTTGGGTTAGAGTTAGGGTTAGTTAAGGGGGTTTAGGGTTAGGGTTAGGGTCATGGTCAGGGTTAGGGTTGGGGTTTGGGTCAGGGTTAGGGTTAAGTATGGTTTGGTTAAGGGTTAGGGTCAGGGTTAGGGTCAGGATTAGGGTTAAGTATGGTTTGGTTAAGGGTTAGGGTCAGGGTTAGGGTTAGGGTTAGGGTTAGGGTCAGGGTTAGGGTTAGGGTTAGGGTTAGGGTCAGGGTTAGGGTTAAGTATGGTTTTGTTAAGGGTTAGGGTCAGGGTTAGGGTCAGGATTAGGGTTAAGTATGGTTTGGTTAAGGGTTAGGGTCAGGGTTAGGGTTAGGGTTAGGGTCAGGGTTAGGGTTAGGGTTAGGGTTAGGGTCAGGGTTAGGGTTAAGTATGGTTTTGTTAAGGGTTAGGGTCAGGATTAGGGTTAAGTATGGTTTGGTTAAGGGTTAGGGTCAGGGTTAGGGTTAGGGTTAGGGTCAGGGTTAGGGTTAGGGTTATGGTCAGGGTTAGGGTTAGGGTCAGGGTTAGGGTTAAGTATGGTTTTGTTAAGGGTTAGGGTCAGGGTTAGGGTTAGGGTTAGGGTTAGGGTCAGGGTTAGGGTTAAGTATGGTTTTGTTAAGGGTTAGGGTCAGGGTTAGGGTCAGGATTAGGGTTAAGTATGGTTTGGTTAAGGGTTAGGGTCAGGGTTAGGGTTAGGGTTAGGGTTAGGGTCAGGGTTAGGGTTAGGGTTATGGTCAGGGTTAGGGTTAGGGTCAGGGTTAGGGTTAAGTATGGTTTTGTTAAGGGTTAGGGTCAGGGTTAGGGTTAGGGTTAGGGTCAGGGTTAGGGTTAGGGTTAGGGTTAGGGTCAGGGTTAGGGTTAGGGTTAGGGTCAGGGTTAGGGTTAGGGTTAGGGTTAGTTAGGGTTTAGGGTTTGGGTTAGGGTTAAGTATGATTTGGTTAAGGGTTAGGGTCAGGGTTAGGGTTAGGGTTAGGGTCAGGGTTAGGGTTAGGGTTAGGGTCAGGGTTAGGGTTAGTAAAGTCATGGTTTGGGTTAGTGTGAGGGGCCACCTAATGTTGGAAAAAAACACAAAGGCGGTAAAAACGCACTAAAAACGCATACAAACGCATAAAAACGCTGCGTTTTTTTCATGCATGCTCATAAAAATGCTTGAAAAAAACGCAGCAGTTGTATGCTTTTGTATGTGTTTTTTCAATGCGTTTTTTTGCGGGAAAAACGCGCTGCAAAAAAAAGCAAGTGTGAAACTAGCCTTAGTCACAGAAAACCAGAGAGGTTGGTAATAGAGTTGAGCGAAACAGGGTCGAAAAAATTCAAAAGTCACCGACTTTCGCCAAAGTCGGGTTTCATGAAACGAAACCCAACGTTAGCGTGAGGTCGGCCACGAGGTCGGCGTCTTTAGCACCAAAGTCGCGTTTCAAAAGATGCTTTAGCACCCTTTTTCAGCCAATCAGGAAGAACGGACACTGTGGGCAACGTGATGACATAGGCAGCGGTCAACACCATCTTGGAAAAGGGCATGCAAGTGATTTGCTTGCTTTGTGTGGCGTCACAGGGGGTATAAAAGGGTGGGGACGCTGACCGCCATGTTACTCATGCTGATCTCAGAATAGGGAGAGCTGCTGCAGCTGCTGATTCTGAAGGGAGAGCGTTAGGAAGGCAAAAAGAAAAAAAAACTGCTTCTGCTGCTAGCGCTTTTCACTGTAGTTACTGTGCAGTGAAAGGTGAAGATTTTTGCTTTTGTGCAGCAGCGCTGGTGGTGATTAGCCTGCCTTTTAAGGCTAGCTGCATTGCTGTGTGCACACTGGTGTTCAAACTGCTTTTTTAAAAGCAATCCAAATTGTATTGTTTTGTCCTGGTGAGGTAGTGAGCATTCATTTTTTCACACACCGTACAGCGGTGTACGCTCCTCACACAGTAACATGTAATGGCTGTTATCACGGCCAAATTGAAGCTATCTAAGTGTGTGACTCTGTAAGGAAAAGTCAAGGAGTTTGTCCGTTCTTACAGACCTACACCTTATAGTTTTGTCCGTTTTTCAAACAGTTTAGTATATTTGCTGTTTGATTACATTCAAAACGAGAGACAGCGTGTGTCAGTCCGTATACAAAAACACGGAGCTTGACAATTTTACATACACCATACAGCGGTGTACGTGCACGCTCCTCTCTCAGTACCGTGTAACAGCTGTTATCACGGCCAAATTGAAGCTATCTACGTGTGTAACTCTGTAAGGAAAAGTCGAGAAGTTTGTTCGTTCTTACAGACCTACACCTTATAGTTTTGTCCGTTTTTCAAACAGTTTAGTATATTTGCTGTTTGATTACATTCAAAACTAGAGAGACAGCATGTGTCAGTCCGTATACAAAAACACGGAGCTTGACAATTTTACATACACCGTACAGTGGTGTGCGTGCACACTCCTCTCTCAGTACTGTGTAACGGCTGTTATCATGGCCAAATTGAAGCTATCTACGTGTGTGACGCTAAGGAAAAGCCGAGGAGTTTGTCCGTTCTTACAGACCTACACTCTAGGGAGATTCCAATTCTGCCTAATTCTATATACACCTTGTAGTTTGTCATACACTAGGCAATTTCTGCTGGTCACATTGTGGTGTTATAGACACAGGGCCTGACGGAATCCAACTGTGTCCTGAAGTGTAGAGAGATTCCAATTCTCCACAGTCCTCTATCCACCTTTCTCACAACATCCAGAATCTGCCTGTCACATTGCGGTGTAAAATAAACAGGGCCTGACAGAATCCAACTGTGTCCTGAAGTCTACAGAGATTCCAATTCTCCACAGTCCTCTATCCACCTTTATTACACCATCCAGAATCTGCCTGTCACATTGCGGTGTAAAATAAACAGGGCCTGACAGAATCCAACTGTGTCCTGAAGTCTACAGAGATTCCAATTCTCCCCACTACTATATACACCTTAAACCTCGTTTTACAGTACCATACAGTTGGTGGCTTTTTGGGTACATTTTCCCCAGAAATGAGGAAGTGTGGTGGAAGAGTCCGTGGAAGTGGGCGGGGGTTGGCAGCTGGTAATGATGGTGTTGGTGGTGGATCTGCTGGTAGTGGCAAAAGCAAAATAGCACCTAATGCAGGAGGTGTTGAGCCTGCGTCATCGTATGGCTCCACAAGGTCTCGAAGGCTCCCTTTTCTGGGAGTAGGTAAACCGCTTTTAAAGCCGGAGCTTCAGGAACAAGTTTTGGCTTACATTGCTGACTCAGCCTCCAGCTCTATCGCCTCCTCTTCTGAATTTTTAAAAAATAAAAGCACTGAGTCATCATTGGAGGCTCATGTTCATGAACCACACCTTTCCTTGTGTCCTTCATCCCAACCAAAATTGAAGGATGTGCAGGCCACACTACAGATTACTCCATGGAGCTGTTTTCACATACCATGCCTGGGTTATCAAGTCAAATCGTGAATTACCCAGGCAAAGATGAATCTGACATGCAGTGTACTGATGCACAGCCACTGATAGATGATTCTGCTGGTACATTCACTCAGAGTACTACATTGTCCTCGCAGTGTACTGAGCCAGAATCTGACCCAGATGAAACTCAGGTGCCCCTTCCCGCATACTATACCACCATACACGATGACACAGAGGAAGGTGGACATGACATTGAAGAGGAGGTGATGGATGACCCAGTTGTTGACCCAGATTGGCATCCATTGGGGGTAGAGGGTGCCGCTGCCAGTAGCTCAGAAGAGGAGGAGGAGTATCCGCAGCGGGCATCGACATCGCAACAGCTGTTATCTGGCAGGCCCGGAGCAGACCAAAAACGGGTTACAAAAACCAAAAGAGTTGCAGGACAGCTTGGCCAGACGGTCAAAATAGCACAGCGTGCAAGGCCTCAAAATGTCTTCCATAGTAGGAAGAGTGCAGTGTGGCACTTTTTTGAACAAAATCCTAATGATCAGGCAAAGGTTATCTGTAAGAAGTGCGCAAAGACCTTTAGCCGAGGGAAAAATCTGAGAAATTTGAATACCAGTTGCATGCTAAGACAATTAACCACCATGCACTTGCAAGCGTGGACGGACTACCAAAACTCACGTACCACATGTGCTACTGCTCCCAAAGAAGGTAGTCAGCAATGCTACATTGTTTCCCCCACTGTAAGTCCACCGGTTAGCACACCACCAGCAGCAAATTTTGAGTTGTCGTCGCAAGGGCAAATCAGTCAGGGAATCAGACTTATTGCAACGAAAGACTGAATCTAGGCCATCAGAAAGAACACCAACTCCATCACCATCATCAACCCTCTCTCAGTCCGCCATGTCCACCGCTAGTTCCACCATATGCAGCTCTCAAGTCCAGCTCACCCTACCAAAGACTATGAGTAGGACAAGAAAGTACTCATCTTCTCATCCGCGTACACTGGGTTTGAACGCCCACATTGCCAAACTAATCTCGTTAGAGATGATGCCCTATCGGTTGGTTGAAAGCGCAGCTTTCCGCGAACTGATGGCCTACACAGTACCACGCTATGACCTACCCAGTCACCACTTCTTTTATCGCAAAGCCATCCCAGCCCTCCACCTTCATGTGAAAGACTGCATTGTCCATGCCCTCAAGCAATCAGTGAGTGGAAAGGTGCACCTCACAACTGATGCATGGTCCAGTAGGCATGGCCAGGGCCGTTACGTGTCCATCACTGCACACTGGGTTAATGTGGTGGATGCAGGGTCCACAGGGGACAGCTGTGATGGCACAGTGCTGCCTAGCCCACAGTATAGGAAACAGTTGGCTGTACGCGTTCGACCCTCCTCCTCCTCCAGAAGCGAAAGCTCGTCCACAGAGCGCAGTCGCATGAGAACTGCATCCGCAGCTGACAGTGGTGCACACGATGTGTCCCACTAATCGATCAGCTAGTGGAAAGCGTTAGCAGGCTGTGTTGCAGATGATGTGTTTGGGCGACAGACACACGGCGGAGGCACTGGCCGACTACTTTTAGCGACAAACTGAGTCATGGCTGGGCAGTCTACATCTTGTGGCAGGCAAGGTAGTTAGTGATAACGGCCGGAATTTTATGGCATCCATAGCCCTTTCAAAACTCAGACACATACCTTGCTTGGCTCACACCTTGAACCTGGTGGTGCAGTGCTTCCTCACTAATTATCCGGAGTTAACAGGCCTGCTCCATAAGGTTTGAAGACGGTGCTTGCACATCCGCCGGTCGCCGGTACACTCCAGTCGTATGCAGAAGCTGCAGTGATTGCTCCACCTTCCCAAGCACTGCCTGATTATCGACGTTGCAACAAGGTGGAACGTCACCCTGCACATGGTTGAGCGGCTGTGTGAACAGAGGCAGGACGTAATGCATTTGTGGGATGATACACAGGCAGGTACTTTGAGGGCAAACATGGAGTTGTCAAGTGTGCAGTGGTCGAAGCTGAAAGACCTCTGTAAAGTCCTTCAATGTTTTGAGGAATGCACACGGCTGGTAAGCACAGACGATGCCATCATAAGCATGAGCATCCCACTTATGCGTCTGCTCATGCAAACTTTGACGCACATCAAGGAGCAGGCGTCTGCAGCTGAGGATGAGGAGGAGGAGGGAAGCCTTGATGACAGTCAGCCATTGTCTGTTCAGGGAACTGTTGTGGACGAGGTGGAGGAAGAAGAGAAGGAGGAGGATGATGATGGGGATGATTATTTAGGGGAGGGGGATGCTTCTCGTGGGGCAAGAGAAAATGTTGGTGTGGCAAGGTCTGGTACTGGGTTTGTGCGTGACTGGAGGGATGTGGATTTTCCTGAAAGTGCTCCTCCACCCAGCACTCGCAGTGCATCATTGACACCGGGAACATTGGCCCACATGTCAGATTATGCCTTGCAGATCCTAAAAAGGGACCCCCGCATTGCCAAAATGATGAACGATGATGACTACTGGTTGGCCAGCATCCTGGATCCACGCTATAAAGGCAAATTCCAAAGCATCATGCCACATGAGAACCTTGACCTAATATTGGCTAACAAACAAGCAACTCTGGTAAACCGGTTGGTTGAGGCATTCCCAGCACACAGCAGCAGTGATGGTGCTCACATGAGCCGTAGGGGCCAGGGGCAACTTGGAAGAGGTGTTGGTGGTGCACACATCAGAAGTGGCATTGGAGACAGGGGTTTCATGACCATGTTGTGGACTGATTTTTCAAGTCCTGCTCACACGACTGGTAATACTGCATCAATTGAAAGTGACAGGAGACAGCAGTTGTCAACTATGGTAACAAACTACTTTTCCTCTCATATCGATGTTCTCCCTCACAGGTCATTCACATTTGACTATTGGGCAGCTAACCTGGACACCTGGCCTGAATTGGCACAATATGCCTTACAGGAGCTCGCTTGCCCAGCTGCAAGTGTGCTATCGGAAAGAGTCTTCAGTGCTGCTGGATCAATCCTGACCCAAAATGTGGATGATCTAACCTTCATTAAAATGAACCATGCATGGGTTTCCAAGGATTTTGTCACACCTTACCCTGATGACACATAGGGTGACAGAAAAATGGCTTTCTTTGGTCCGCCTCTTCCTGGGACTTGACGAATTTCGCCTTTAGCAGCAGGTGAATGTCCCACATCAACACATGCCATTTTGTAAACCTCCCTAACTGGGCTGCCTCCTCCCCCCATGGCCGGGGTCACCACCTAGTGCACGCAACCGCGCGAGTGACGTTGCCCTGGACAGGTGGGTGGGCCGACTCTAGGGTGCGGGCACTAGCACAGGGTCCCTCATAGTGCAATCAAGTGTCTCTGACGGTGGGGGTGCACACCCGCCGTCAGACACACCGCTGTACTATGAGGGGCCCAGTGCCAGTACCAACGCCCACGAGTGGACCCCCCTTCGCTTGGGCAGGGCCCCAGCATTTGCAATGTTTACCTCTCCCTGCTCCTCCGCTGTGTAGTCTGGGCTGTCAAATCCTTCACTGGGACTGCCACTACAAATTTGGTGAACTGATAGAAGATGATGGTTAAGAAGTAGCTATGCCCTGTCCCGCTGGCCGGGATCTAGCTTCAGATGATCAATGGCTTCCATTTCTTATGGACGTCGACTCACAATGAGATGCAGTGGTGGTTTCTCATCAGCTTTCACAGTTTTCCTACCCACAAATGTTCGACATTCCAGCGCACATTTTTAAATGTGCCCTCTCATGCCAATCAAAATGAATCGCCTACGGCCTGTGGCTTCTGTCTTTTGCACTCCAAAGTTACGTGACAGAGCATGAGAGGCAGTGAGCACCATGTTTACATTTCTCCCTGTGATCAAAATTATATGGATATGAGTAATGGCGATGGGATCAATGGTACTGCGATACAGCAACACTTTCATCACAAAGAAAGGTTTTCGCTGTCTCCACACACTAATTAATTGAGGGTCTGCATCGCCTCTGAGAATTGTGATGGAAGTTTATCCCGTGAATAGGAATTCCTAGATTTCTGCAATCACTAGAATTTATGTCAGTAATTGTATGCATCTCATTTCCTATTGCGGAGAGTCTGGACTGTCTTACTAAGACAGAAATATATAGGAAGATTTAAAAATACCAACAAAAGTGTATACTGGTGTACGCTTCAAATACATTTCCTTTTTTCTACTTTTTAGATTGTTGTCTAATCCATACTGAGAACATGGAGATTTTAAATATTTAAACTATGCTATATATACATGCTATCCAGTGATAGTGATAATGTACCCTTTCTCAACTTTGTACAAGCTGGTCAAATCCATACTGGGCCTGAGACCGTCTGAGCCTGCCTCCTGATCTATAGACATAGGTTTTTAATGTGTAAACTATGCTATACATACCTGTAATCCGGTGATACGATACCCTTTCTCACCTTTGTCCAATCATGTCTAATCCATACTGGGCCTGAGATCGTCTGAGCCTGCCTCCTGATATATAGACCTACGTTTTTAATGTGTAAACTATGCTATACATACCTGTTATCCTGTGATACGGTACCCTTTCTCACCTTTGTCCAATCAAGTCTAATCCATACAGGGCCTGAGACCGTCTGAGCCTGCCTCCTGTTATATAGACTTAGGTTTTTAATGTGTAAATTATGCTATACATACCTGTTATCCAGTGATACGGTACCCTTTCTCACCTTTGTCCAATCACGTCTAATCCATACTGGGCCTGCGACCGTCTGAGCCTGCCTCCTGATATATAGACATAGGTTTTTAATGTGTAAACTATGCTACATATACAGTGGGGAAAAAAAGTATTTAGTCAGTCAGCAATAGTGCAAGTTCCACCACTTAAAAAGATGAGAGGCGTCTGTAATTTACATCATAGGTAGACCTCAACTATGGGAGACAAACTGAGAAAAAAAAATCCAGAAAATCACATTGTCTGTTTTTTTTTCATTTTATTTGCATATTATGGTGGAAAATAAGTATTTGGTCAGAAACAAGCAATCAAGATTTCTGGCTCTCACAGACCTGTAACTTCTTCTTTAAGAGTCTCCTCTTTCCTCCACTCATTACCTGTAGTAATGGCACCTGTTTAAACTTGTTATCAGAATAAAAAGACACCTGTGCACACCCTCAAACAGTCTGACTCCAAACTCCACTATGGTGAAGACCAAAGAGCTGTCAAAGGACACCAGAAACAAAATTGTAGCCCTGCACCAGGCTGGGAAGACTGAATCTGCAATAGCCAACCAGCTTGGAGTGAAGAAATCAACTGTGGGAGCAATAATTAGAAAATGGAAGACATACAAGACCACTGATAATCTCCCTCGATCTGGTGCTCCACGCAAAATCCCACCCCGTGGGGTCAGAATGATCACAAGAACGGTGAGCAAAAATCCCAGAACCACACGGGGGGGGACCTAGTGAATGAACTGCAGAGAGCTGGGACCAATGTAACAAGGCCTACCATAAGTAACACACTACGCCACCATGGACTCAGATCCTGCAGTGCCAGACGTGTCCCACTGCTTAAGCCTGTACATGTCCGGGCCCGTCTGAAGTTTGCTAGAGGGCATTTGGATGATTCAGAGGAGTTTTGGGAGAATGTCCTATGGTCTGATGAAACCAAACTGGAACTGTTTGGTAGAAACACAACTTGTCGTGTTTGGAGGAAAAAGAATACTGAGTTGCATCCATCAAACACCATACCTACTGTAAAGCATGGTGGTGGAAACATCATGCTTTGGGGCTGTTTCTCTGCAAAGGGGCCAGGACGACTGATCCGGGTACATGAAAGAATGAATGGGGCCATGTATCGTGAGATTTTGAGTGCAAACCTCCTTCCATCAGCAAGGGCATTGAAGATGAAACGTGGCTGGGTCTTTCAGCATGACAATGATCCAAAGCACACCGCCAGGGCAACGAAGGAGTGGCTTCGTAAGAAGCATTTCAAGGTCCTGGAGTGGCCTAGCCAGTCTCCAGATCTCAACCCTATAGAAAACCTTTGGAGGGAGTTGAAAGTCCGTGTTGCCAAGCGAAAAGCCAAAAACATCACTGCTCTAGAGGAGATCTGCATGGAGGAATGGGCCAACATACCAACAACAGTGTGTGGCAACCTTGTGAAGACTTACAGAAAACGTTTGACCTCTGTCATTGCCAACAAAGGATATATCACAAAGTATTGAGATGAAATTTTGTTTCTGACCAAATACTTATTTTCCACCATAATATGCAAATAAAATGAAAAAAAAAACAGACAATGTGATTTTCTGGATATTTTTTTCTCAGTTTGTCTCCCATAGTTGAGGTCTACCTATGATGTAAATTACAGACGCCTCTCATCTTTTTAAGTGGTGGAACTTGCACTATTGCTGACTGACTAAATACTTTTTTTCCCCACTGTATACGTGTTACCTGGTGAAACTGTACCCTTTATCAACTTTCTAGAATCTTGTCGAATCCATACTGGGCCTGAGAACGGCTGCCGAGCTGTTAAGCAAGCTACAGCAACTGTGGTTTGGACACGTAATTTTTTGCATTTTTTCAGGAATGCCGTTTAGGCCTAATTCAGGAATTGCGGTTGACCTGCACTTACTGGGAAATCATCGTTTGCGGGGAATAATTGGAATCACAGATCCCCATCACTAACGGTGTACTGCTGGTTATCTGCACCTGTAAGCGACAAAAGCTGGTCCTTTCAGTGTAGCGCGCATGCAGCCCCGGACATGTAACGCCATGATAGACCATGATAGTGCCAGAGCCTCGCGTATCCCTCTAGTAAGCTTGACGCGTACCGCGGGGGCATGCCGGAGTCTCGTTCGTTAACGGAATAAAGCTGACAAATTGCTAGCACAACTACAAACGGACATACCACACCACACACACAATCGACAAAACTTTCAATATGTGCATCTTTTCTTGAGGTGGCATGGTTGTGGTTTCCCGGGTGGAGTCCAATTAAGCCGCAGGCTCCACTTCTGGTGGTGCCCTTTTGGACATTCCTTTAAGGTTCAGCTTTGCAATCATACTGCCCCCGGAAGGCAAACACTTTGCCTTCATGGACGCTGTTTGGAGGTTCGTGGGAATAACGCCGCCCGATAGCCAGTTGGCATAATTTATTGGTGGGAAGTCTGACGGTATATGATCGTGTTCGATTTCAGAATTTTTTTTTTTTGGTTGGTATTTTACATTTTTATTCCAGCCTTTTTTGACTTCATAAGGGAATGACAAGCCTATATCTGTGTCTCCTCCACTTCCTCCTTTTACTCCTCCACCTCTTTTCTAAATGTAGTTGCCCTTTTCCATATGTAATTTTTGTCTTCTGAGCATTTTCTCTGCTTTGGGACACCTTTTAAGGTGTTTTGTAATTGTTTTCTATGTGTTTGTATGGGTTTGTGTTTGCCTGCCATTGTTTTTAATGGGGTTCGACGAACATTCGACGAACTTGCCTCCTGTGTGAGGAACCAAAACACTAGCGTGGTGGCTCAACACTACTCCTTATATATAGATGTACATTGTTAATGTTTAAACTATGCTATATATACCTGCTATCTGATGATACTGTACACTTTGTCTACTTTTTATATTCTTGTCTAATCCATACTGAGCCTGTGAGCGTCTCTGTGTGACTGATGGAATATATATGGAGATTGACAATTATCCTTTGACTGAATAGAGCTGTACATTTCTGATACAGTGCCATATATCTGATGTTATTTTGTGTCTATTTTGTGCAAAATTTTGAAGTTTGGTGGAAGAGGCCGCGGACGTGGGCGGGGGGGGCAGCTGGTGATGATGGTGGTGGTGCATCTGCTGGTAGTGGCAAAAGCACAACAGCAGCTAAGGCAGGAGGTGTTGAGCCTGCGTCATGGTCTGGCTCCGGAACGCCTGGAACACCTTTTCTGGGAGTAGGTCAACCGCTTTTAAAGGCGGAGCATGAGGAACTGGTTTTGGCTTACATTGCCGAAACAGACTCCATCAAATATGCCCGCCTCTTCTGAAGTTTCAAAAAATGCAAGCACTGAGTGGTCAAGTGCTGGCTCCTGGTCAGGAAGAACCCCTTTCCTTGTGTCCTGCACCCCCACCCAAACTGAATGAGGCAGCAGGCCACACTTCACATTAGTCCATGTAGCTCTTTCTATCATACCATGCCTGGGTTATCAAGTAAAATCGTGAATTCCCCAGTCCAAGATGAATCTGACATGGAGTGTGGGTGGCCAGCCAGGGCAGTGGGGTCAATCGGTACTGGGCCGGTGTCTCACAGGGATGTGTCACGTGGTGGTGACCTGTTCCATGGCCCTGGGCGTCCATGCAAAGGGGTGAATTACATTTATAGGTGAATGATACGTGACGCTACCTCTGGTTTCTGATTAGATTGACCAGTGCTGCAGTGTCACTTCTGTGGGACAGATGTTGTGGTGCAGCTAAGATGTAGAAGACCTGCACAGGTAGGGCCGTAGTCGCAGGGCAGATGAAAGATTTGGGACATGGTGTTCAGTGCAGGATGTAGCTGAGCCGTGCACCAGGTGCAGGAGAAAGATGACAGACACAGTCGTGCAGTTCCTTTACCTGTACTTGGTAGGTGCTGTCCAGGACCCAGAGTACAGATGGAGAAGTAGTTGGTCAGCCTGGAAGCCAATATGGATTTCTCTCTCTGCAGATAGGTAGTGTGGCCTCCGTTCTAGCGCTTATCTGAGGTACTCGCAGTGCTGAGTTCAATGAAGTTCCCCCTGTTGACTCTCTTTTGGAACGTTCTCGTATGGCTGGCAGCCGTAGCCTTTTCCTTCTGGCTCACACACATCGATGCTGGGGCCTCCGAGCCTCAGTTGGGTACAGAGCATTTAAAGGCTGCTACTTCCTCCGGATTCTGCTGCAGGAACGTCAGTGTCCCTACAAACTCGAAGACCGGAATCCGGACCATGCGCTCCAGCTAGGAGTGAGTCTTAACTCTGCTCATCCTCCAGCTCCCCTTCTCACGTCCACACACTTCCCCTTCCCTGCACAAAATGGCCTAATTTACCTCCTCCCGACCACAGAGAGCAGCTCCTCAGCAGTCATGTTCAGAGGTCTCCCTGCTGACGTGGAGTGGGAAATGTGTTGTGTGTTGGTTTAACTGCTAGAGAGATCCTTCGTTGCTCCCAAGCATGACATCACACTCCCTAGGTGGAAGGTAATGCCACTGTGGCGACCGTACTCCTGGGGACGCCACAAGTGCACTGATGCCCAGCCACTGCTAGATGATTCTGCTGGTACATTGACCCAAACCACTACATTCCCCTCACACTCTACACAGCCAGAATCTGACCCAGAGGAAACTCAGGTTCCCCTTCCCGCATACTATACCACCTTACACGGTGACAAAGAGGAAGGTGCAGATGAAAGTGCAGGTTCCTTGAGCTGGTGGGGGGGCATACTCATGGGCGACGGAACTGGCACAGGGCCCCTCATAGTATGCAAAAGTGTCTTTGCCGGTGGGAAAGTGTCTTTGCCGGTGGGAGGGGAGGGCCCACCCCACCCCCAGCCTCACCCCCCCGGGAGGGCCCACCCCACCCCCAGCCTCACCCCCCCACCCCCACCCTCACCACCCCCACCTGCCGTCAGACACACCCACCCCCACACCGCCGTACTATTAGAGGGGCCCTGTGCCACTGCTGTCATCAACGACTGGGCCCCCCCTGCTTGCTCAGGATCACGGCACTTGCAAAGTTGAAATACTTACATCTCCCTGCTCCACCGCCATGACGTCTTACGCGTTTCCTCACAGTGATAGTCTGATCAGAGAGCGCAATGACATCAAATCTGTATGCCCTCTGCCTAAACAGCCAAGTGCAGTGAGATGGACGATGGGGACGACGAGGAGTCCAGACTATTACAGGGATTCCATAGCGAGGAGACTTATTTAATTGTTTTCAATGTTGGGACAGCAATTTTTGGGGAGCACTATACTCTGGAGAATTATATATGGGGCCCACCATACACTGGAGCATTCTAAAGGTGGACATCAGACACTGGAGCAGCATTTACAGGGCACATTATACACTAGAGCATTAGAAATGGGGCCCATTATGTTTGGAGCATTATTTGGGCCCATAAAACAGTGGAGCTTCATCCATGGGGGCCAACATATACTGTAGCATTATGTGGAGCTCATCATATACTGTTTCAAACATTATATGGGACCAATGATTCTGTATGGAGAAATATATGGGCCTCATTACTCTGTATAGTGCACTATGAGGTGGCCATAATACTGTATGGAGTAATATACTGTCCATTTTTGGAGCTATTAAAAATGGATATCAGTCATGAGATGTAAAAAGTGAAGCATTTTTCATTGTAATATGCTGCTATTTCTCTGCGGTATCGGAGCATCATGAGTTGTGGTATGTGTTAAAGGGGCGTTCTTTGGCCCAGGGCACATGAAAACCTGGAGCCAGCCCTACCCCCCCACAAATTTAGCCAAATAACCCCCATTTTTCAGTGCGTAACTAGTATTATGAAGTAAATTAAGGTTGAAAAGCTTCAGTAATCATAATTGATGCTTTTGGCATTCAAAAGGGCACTGTAGGTGTGTTTCCTGTCCTCCACTCCCTGCCGACTTTGCTTCCCCATTGACTTGCATTGGGTTTCGTGTTTCAGTCGGCCTTCACCTTTTCACGATAATCGGCCGATTTCGTTAGACCCGACTTTTGCAAAAGTCGGGTTTCATGAAACCCGACTCGACCAGAAAAAAAAGGCAAAGTCGCTCATCTCTAGTTGGTAACTACGCAGATTGCAGACCCCTGATCCTAACCACAAAACTATTCTGAGAACAGAGCAAAAAGAGGCCAATCTAATAAGGGACAAAAAGCAAACTGGCACATACAGTAACATAAGAGTGGAAATTCAGCACAGCCCCAGCCGGGGCTGGCTGACCACACAAAAACTGAATAGACAAAACCAAATCAAATGTGAACATTAGCAGAGAAAACTTAGCTTGAGAAGACAGGAACTAAGCTGGAAACTAAGACCTCAGGAGGCAGGAAAAAATCACCAGCATGGGAATAGGGAGTCGGCTGTCTAAAATACAGTCTGAGAGTCCAGATGTCCAATTGTCGTCCTCATTATCAGGTGGCAGGTCTCTGTTAATTAGATCAGCTTCATTACCTCCTGCCACCACCAGAGGGAGCCCGGAAAGAACTCAGGACTCCTCTGTCAGCACAAAGAGTTCCCTCACCAGAAACCAGAGGCAGACCAGAAAATGAGTTCACAACAGTACCCCCCCTTGAGGAGGGGTCACCGAATGCTCATCCATGCCACCAGGCCGATCAGGATGGGCCCGGTGAAAATCACGAACCAATCTATTGGCATGAATGTCAGAGGCAGAGACCCAAGAATTATCCTCCTGGCCATAACCCTTCCATTTGACCAAATACTGGAGTCTCCGTCTAGCCAAACGAGAATCCAATATTTTCTCTACCTCATATTCCACATTGCCTTTAACCAATACAGGGTCAGGAGGTTCCGCCATAGGAACTACTGGCTCAACAAACCCCTTCAACAGCGATATGTGAAATACGTTATGGATCTTAAACGTAACTGGAAGAGCCAATCGAAAAGAAACAGGATTAAGAATCTCCAAAATCTTATAAGGTCCAATAAACCTTGGCTTGAACTTTGGAGACGCAACCTTCATAGAAATATTCTTGGACAACAACCAAACGATATCACCCACTTTAAACCGGGGACCATTGGTCCTATGCCGGTTGGAAAACCGCTGGGCCTTTTCCTGAGAAAGTGACAACTTATCCACCACTTGGTCCCAAATCTGCTGCCTTCTCTTTACCACAGTGTCCACACCTGGGCAAGCCGAAGATTCCACTTGCCCTCAAGAAAATCGAGGATGAAACCCAAAGTTACAGAAAAAGGGCGACATCAAAGTGGCAGAAATAGCTCTATTGTTTAGCGCGAATTCGGCCAAGGGCAAAAATGAGACCCAGTCATCCTGATCAGTAGATATAACACATCTCAAATAAGACTCCAAAGTCTGGTTTGTTCTCTCAATCTGCCCATTGGTCTGAGGATGAAACGCAGAGGAGAAAGATAGCTGAATTCCCAGATTGGAACAAAAGGCTTTCCAGAATCTGGAAACAAACTGGACTCCTCTGTCCGACACAATGTTCTCAGAAATCCCATGCAACTGAACCACCTGTTGTAAAAACAAGGGCACCAACTCTGAGGAAGATGGCAACTTTGGGAGTGGTACAAGATGGACCATCTTAAAAAATCTATCACAAATCACACAGATAACAGTCATTCTCTGAAAGACAGGAAGATCAGAAATAAAATCCATTGAGATATGGGTCCATGGCCTCTTGGGCACCGGCAGGGGCATCAACAACCCACTAGAGGTTTTAGACCGAGAACAAGTCCCACAGGACTGCACAAAATTCCTGACATCACGAGATAAGGCAGGCCACCAAAAAGACCGACTCACCGAATCTCTGGTACTAAAAATACCTGGATGACCAGCCAATGCGGAGCAATGAACTTCAGACATCACTCTCTTCCTCCACTGGTCAGGAATAGAGTTGAGCGACTTTTGGTTTTTTAGGGTCGCGTTTCGTTTCGTGAAACCCGACTTTTCCAAAAGTCGGGTCGAGCAAGATCGTCCGATTATAGGGAAAACTCGGGGTCGTCCCGAAACACAAAACCCAATGTAAGTCAATGGGGAATAAAAGTCGGCAGTGAGAGGAGGACAGGAAACACACCTACAGTGCCCATTTGAATGCCAAAAGCATCAATTCTTCTTACTTAAGCTTGTCAACCTTAATTAACTTCATAATACAAGTTACGCACTGAAAAATGGGGGTTATTTGGCTAAAGTTGTGGGGGGGGGAGGGATGGCTGCAGGTTTTCATGTGCCCTGGGCGAAAGAGCGCCCCTTTAACACATACCACAACTCATCATGCTCCGATACGGCAGATAAATAGCGGTATAGTACAATGAAAAATACCTCACTTTTTACATCTCATGACGAGGCCCATCTATTTCTCCATACAGAATCATTGGTCCCATATAATGCTTGAAACAGTATATGATGAGCTCCACATAATGCTACAGTATATGTTGGTCCCCATGGATGAAGCTCCACTGTCTTATGGGCCCAAATAATGCTCCAAACATAATGGGCCCCATTTCTAATGCTCTAGTGTATAATGGGCCCTGTAAATGCTGCTCCAGTGTCTGATGTCCACCTTTGGAATGTTCCAGTGTATGGTGGGCCCCATCTATCATTCTCCAGAGTATAGTGCTCCCCAAAAATTGCTGTCCCAACATTGAAAACAATCAAATAAGTCTCCTCGCTAGGGAATCCCTGTACTTGTCTGGACAGGTGCTACAGCTTGCTTAACAGCTCGCCAGCCGTTCTCACGCCCAGTATGGATTGCACGTGATTGCACAAAGGTTAGAAAGGGTACCGTATCCCTGGATAACATGTATGGATAGCGTACACATTCAAAATATATGTCTCAGGAGGCAGGCTCAGACGGTGTCAGGCCCAGTATGGATTTCACGTGATTGCACAAAGGTTAGAAAGGGTACCGTATCCCTGGATAACATGTATGGATAGCGTACACATTCAAAATATATGTCTCAGGAGGCAGGCTCAGACGGTGTCAGGCCCAGTATGGATTGCACGTGATTGCACAAAGGTTAGAAAGGGTACCGTATCCCCGGATAACATGTATGGATAGCGTACACATTCAAAATATATGTCTATACAGCATGAGGCAGGCTCAGACGGTGTTAGGCCCAGTATGGATTGCACGTGATTGCACAAAGGTTAGAAAGGGTACCGTATCCCCGGATAACATGTATGGATAGCGTACACATTCAAAATATATGTCTATACAGCATGAGGCAGGCTCAGACGGTGTTAGGCCCAGTATGGATTGCACGTGATTGCACAAAGGTTAGAAAGGGTACCGTATCCCTGGATAACATGTATGGATAGCGTACACATTCAAAATATATGTCTATACAGCATGAGGCAGGCTCAGACGGTGTTAGGCCAAGTATGGATTGCACGTGATTGCACAAAGGTTAGAAAGGGTACCGTATCCCCGGATAACATGTATGGACAGCGTACACATTCAAAATATATGTCTATACAGCATGAGGCAGGCTCAGACGGTGTTAGGCCCAGTATGGATTGCAAGTGATTGCACAAAGGTTAGAAAGGGTACCGTATCCCTGGATAACATGTATGGATAGCGTACACATTCAAAATATATGTCTATACAGCATGAGGCAGGCTCAGACGGTGTTAGGCCCAGTATGGATTGCACGTGATTGCACAAAGGTTAGAAAGGGTACCGTATCCCCGGATAACATGTATGGATAGCGTACACATTCAAAATATATGTCTATACAGCATGAGGCAGGCTCAGACGGTGTTAGGCCCAGTATGGATTGCACGTGATTGCACAAAGGTTAGAAAGGGTACCGTATCCCTGGATAACATGTATGGATAGCGTACACATTCAAAATATATGTCTATACAGCATGAGGCAGGCTCAGACGGTGTTAGGCCCAGTATGGATTGCACGTGATTGCACAAAGGTTAGAAAGGGTACCGTATCCCCGGATAACATGTATGGATAGCGTACACATTCAAAATATATGTCTATACAGCATGAGGCAGGCTCAGACGGTGTTAGGCCCAGTATGGATTGCACGTGATTGCACAAAGGTTAGAAAGGGTACCGTATCCCTGGATAACATGTATGGATAGCGTACACATTCAAAATATATGTCTATACAGCATGAGGCAGGCTCAGACGGTGTTAGGCCCAGTATGGATTGCACGTGATTGCACAAAGCTTAGAAAGGGTACCGTATCCCTGGATAACATGTATGGATAGCGTACACATTCAAAATATATGTCTATACAGCATGAGGCAGGCTCAGACGGTGTTAGGCCCAGTATGGATTGCACGTGATTGCACAAAGGTTAGAAAGGGTACCGTATCCCCGGATAACATGTATGGATAGCGTACACATTCAAAATATATGTCTAT
Source organism: Dendrobates tinctorius (assembly GCF_039654945.1). Taxonomy (NCBI): domain Eukaryota; kingdom Metazoa; phylum Chordata; class Amphibia; order Anura; family Dendrobatidae; genus Dendrobates; species Dendrobates tinctorius. The sequence goes on from NW_027361675.1 coordinate 62,453,376, forward strand.
ACAGCATGAGGCAGGCTCAGACGGTGTTAGGCCCAGTATGGATTGCACGTGATTGCACAAAGGTTAGAAAGGGTACCGTATCCCTGGATAACATGTATGGATAGCGTACACATTCAAAATATATGTCTATACAGCATGAGGCAGGCTCAGACGGTGTTAGGCCCAGTATGGATTGCACGTGATTGCACAAAGGTTAGAAAGGGTACCGTATCCCTGGATAACATGTATGGATAGCGTACACATTCAAAATATATGTCTATACAGCATGAGGCAGGCTCAGACGGTGTTAGGCCCAGTATGGATTGCACGTGATTGCACAAAGGTTAGAAAGGGTACCGTATCCCTGGATAACATGTATGGATAGCGTACACATTCAAAATATATGTCTATACAGCATGAGGCAGGCTCAGACGGTGTTAGGCCCAGTATGGATTGCACGTGATTGCACAAAGGTTAGAAAGGGTACCGTATCCCCGGATAACATGTATGGATAGCGTACACATTCAAAATATATGTCTATACAGCATGAGGCAGGCTCAGACGGTGTTAGGCCCAGTATGGATTGCACGTGATTGCACAAAGGTTAGAAAGGGTACCGTATCCCTGGATAACATGTATGGATAGCGTACACATTCAAAATATATGTCTATACAGCATGAGGCAGGCTCAGACGGTGTTAGGCCCAGTATGGATTGCACGTGATTGCACAAAGGTTAGAAAGGGTACCGTATCCCCGGATAACATGTATGGATAGCGTACACATTCAAAATATATGTCTATACAGCATGAGGCAGGCTCAGACAGTGTTAGGCCCAGTATGGATTGCACGTGATTGCACAAAGGTTAGAAAGGGTACCGTATCCCTGGATAACATGTATGGATAGCGTACACATTCAAAATATATGTCTATACAGCATGAGGCAGGCTCAGACGGTGTTAGGCCCAGTATGGATTGCACGTGATTGCACAAAGGTTAGAAAGGGTACCGTATCCCTGGATAACATGTATGGATAGCGTACACATTCAAAATATATGTCTATACAGCATGAGGCAGGCTCAGACGGTGTTAGGCCCAGTATGGATTGCACGTGATTGCACAAAGGTTAGAAAGGGTACCGTATCCCCGGATAACATGTATGGATAGCGTACTCATTCAAAATATATGTCTCAGGAGGCAGGCTCAGACGGTGTCAGGCACAGTATGGATTTGACGGCCCAGATTACACAGCGGAGGAGCAGGGAGAGGTAAAGATTGCAAATGCTGGGGCCCTGCCCAAGCAAGGGGGGCCCACTCGTGGGCGTCGGTACTGGCACTGGGCCCCTCATAGTACAGCGGTGTGTCTGACGGCGGGTGTGCACCACCACCGTCAGAGACACTTGATTGCACTATGAGGGACCCAGTGCCAGTGCCCGCGCCCAAGAGTTGGCCTACCCACCTGTCCAGGGCAACGGCACTCGCATGGTGTCGTGCGGTAGGTGGTGACCCCGGCCATGGGGGGGGAGGCAGCACAGTTAGGGAGTTTTAGAAAGTGGCATATGTTGATGTTGGACATTCAGCTGATGCAAAAGGCGAAATAGGTCAAGTACCAGGAAGAGGTGGACCAAAGCAAGCCATTTTTCTGTCACCCTATGTGTCATCAGGGGAAGGTGGGACAAAATCCTTGGAAACCCATGCGTGGTTCATTTTAATGAAGGTTAGATCATCCACATTTTGGGTTGACAGACGGGTCCTTTTTTCTGTCAGGATTGATCCAGCTGCACTGAAGACTCTTTCCGATAGCACACTTGCAGCTGGGCAAGCGAGCTCCTGTAAGGCATATTGGGCCAATTCAGGCCAGGTGTCCAGTTTAGCGGCCCAATAGTCAAAGGGGAATGACCTGTGTGGGAGAACATCGATATGGGAGGAAAAGTAGTTTGTTACCATAGTTGACAACTGCTGTCTCCTGTCACTTTCCTTCGATGCAGTATTACCAGTTGTGTGAGCGGTATTTGAAAAATCAGTCCACAACATTGTCATGAAACCCCTGTCTCCAACGCCACTTCTGCTGTGTGCACCACGAACACCTCTGCCAAGCTGCCCCCGGCCCGTACGGCTCGTGTGAGAACCATCACCGCTGCTGTGTGCTGGGAATGCCTCAAGCAACCGATTTACCAGAGTTGCTTGTTTATTAGCCAATATTAGGTCAAGGTTCTCCTGTGGCATGATGTTTTGTAATTTGCCTTTATAGCGTGGATCCAGGATGCTGGCCAACCAGTAGTCGTCATCGTTCATCATTTTGGCAATGCGGGGGTCCCTTTTTAGGATCCGCAAGGCATAATCTGACATGTGGGCCAATGTTCCCGGTGTCAATGATGCACTGCGAGTGCTGGGTGGAGGAGCACTTTCTGGCAAATCCACATCCCTCCAGTCACGCACAAACCCTGTACCAGACCTTGCCACGCCAACATTTTCACTTGCCCCACGTGATGCATCCTCCTCCCCTAAGTAATCATCCCCATCATCATCCTCCTCCTCCTCTTCTTCCTCCACCTCGTCCAGGAGAGGTCCCTGAGCAGACAATGGCTGAATGTCATCAAGGATTCCCTCCTCCTCTTCCTCCTCATCAACATTGGCTGCAGACGCCTGCTCCTTAAGGTGCGTCAAAGTTTGCATGAGCAGACGCATAAGTGGGATGCTCATGCTTAGGATGGCGTCGTCTGCGCTTACCAGCCGTGTGCATTCCTCAAAACACTGAAGGACTTTACAAAGGTCTTTCAGCTTCGACCACTGCACGCCTGTCAACTCCATGTCTGCTCTCAAAGTGCCTGGCCGTGTATCCTCCCACAAATGCATTATGGCCTGCCTCTGCTCGCACAGCCGCTCCACCATGTGCAGGGTGGAGTTCCACCTTGTTGCAATGTCGATAATGAGGCGGTGGTTGGGAAGGTGGAGCAATCGCTGCAGCTTCTGCATACGAACGGAGTGTACAGGCGACCGGCGGATGTGCGCGCACAGTCTTCGCACCTTCTGGAGTAGGGCTGTTAACTCCGGATAATTTTTGAGGAAGCACTGCACCACCAGGTTCAAGGTGTGAGCCAAGCAAGGTATGTGGCTGAGTTTTGAAAGGGCTATGGCTGCCACAAAATTACGGCCGTTATCACTAACTACCTTGCCTGCCTCAAGATGTACACTGCCCAGCCATGACTCAGTTTGTCGCTTCAAGTACTCGGCCAGCACCTCGGCGGTGTGTCTGTCGCCCAAACACATCATCTGCAACACAGCCTGCTGACGCTTTCCACTAGCTGCTTGATAGGGGGACACATAGTGTGCAACAGTGGCAGCTGCAGATGGAGTGCTCGTACGACTGCGCTCTGTGGATGAGCTTTCGCTTCTGGAGGAGGAGGAGGAGGAGGAGGGTCGAATGCCTACAGCCAACTGTTTCCTATACCGTGGGCTAGGCAGCACTGTTCCACCACCGCTGTCCCCTGTGGACCCTGCATCCACCACATTAACCCAGTGCGCAGTGATGGACACGTAACGGCCCTGGCCATGCCGACTGGACCATGCATCAGTTGTGAGGTGCACCTTTCCGCTCACTGACTGCTTGAGTGCATGGACAATGCGGTCTTTCACATGATGGTGGAGGGCTGGGATGGCTTTGCGAGAGAAGAAGTGGCGACTGGGTAGGTCATAGCGTGGTACTGCATAGGCCATGAGTTCGCGGAAAGCTGTGCTTTCCACCAACCGAAAGGGCATCATCTCAAACGAGATTAGTTTGGCAATGTGGGCGTTCAAACCCAGTGTACGCGGATGAGAGACTGAGTACTTTCTTGACCTACTCATAGTGTCTGGGAGGGTGAGCTGGACTTGAGAGCTGCATATGGTGGAAGTAGCGGTGGACAGGGCGGACTGAGAGAGGGTTGATGATGGTGATGGAGTTGGTGTTCTTTCTGATGGCCTAGAATCAGTCTTTCGTTGATATAACAGTGGGATTCCCTGACTGCTGTGGTCTTGCAACGACACCTCAACATTTGCTGCTGTGCTAACCGGTGGGCTTACAGTGGGGGAAACAATGTAGCGTTGCTGACTACCTTCGTTGTGATCAGTTGCACATGTGGCACTTGAGGTTTGGTGTTGTGTCCACGCTTGCAAGTGCATGCTGGTTAAATGTCTAAGCATGCAACTGGTATTCAAATTTTTCAGATTTTTCCCTCGGCTAAAGGTCTTTGCGCACTTCTTACAGATAACCTTGGCCTGATCATGAGGATTTTGTTCAAAAAAGTGCCACACTGAACTCTTCCTTCTTTGGCAGACATTTTGCGGCCTAGCACGCTGTGATCTTTTGACCCTCTGGACAAGCTGTCCAGCAACTCTTTTGATGTTTGGAACCTGTCTTTGGAGTGCTCCGGGCCTGCCAGATAACAGCTGTTGCGATGTCGATGTCTGCTGTGGATGCTCCTCATCTGAGCTATTGGAAGCAGCACCCTCTTCCCCCAATGGATGCCAATCTGGGTCAACAACTGGGTCATCCATCACCTCCTCTTCTATGTCATGTGCACCTTTCTCTGTGTCACCGTGTATGGTGGTATAGTGTGCGGGAAGGGGCACCTGAGTCTCATCAGGGTCAAAATCTGGCTCTGTACACTGCGAGGACAATGTAGTGCTCTGAGTGAATGTACCAGCAGAATCATCCATCAGCGGCTGTGCATCAGTGCACTCCATGTCAGATTCATCTTGGCCTGGGTAATTCACCATTTCACTTGATAATCCAGGCATGGTATGTGAAAACAGCTCCATGGAGTAATCAGTAGTATGGCCTGCGTCATCCTTCAATCTTGGTTGGGGTGAAGGACACAAGGAAAGGTGTGGTTCATGAACATGAGCCTCCAATGACGACTCAGTGCTTTTACTTTTTACAACTGAAGAAGAGGAGGCGATAGAGCTGGAGGCTGAGTCAGCAATGTAAGACAAAACTTTTTCCTGATGCTCTGCCTTTAAAAGCGGTTTGCCAACTCCTAGAAAACTAAGCGTTCGAGGCCTTATGTAGCCAGACGATGACGCAGGGTCAGCACTTCCTGCATTCGGTCCTATTTTGCTCTTGCCACTACCTTCAGATCCACCACCAACACCATCATTACCAGCTGCCAACCCCCGCCCAATTCCACGGCCTCTTCCACCAGCCTTCCTCATTTTTGGTAGAAATGTAGACAAAATCCAACAAACTATATAGTAATGTAAAACAAGGTACAAGGTGTCTATAGGACAGGGGAGATTTAGAATTTCTGCACACACTTGTGGACAGTGGACACTTTTGGATTGTGTGAGGCCCACTGATATCTGAGCGCTATGTGACACGCTCGATGGCACAGCTGCCTGTGACCAAAGTGACGAGAGGATAATGGAGATTTTGAATCTCTGCGCACACTTTTGGACACTGGACACTTGTGGATTGTGTGAGGCCCACTGATATCTGAGCGCTATGTGACAGGCTCGATGGCACAGCTGCCTGTGACAAAAGTGACGAGAGGATAATGGAGATTTTGAATCTCTGCGCACACTTTTGGACACTGGACACTTGTGGATTGTGTGAGGCCCACTGATATCTGAGCGCTATGTGACAGGCTCGATGGCACAGCTGCCTGTGACAAAAGTGACGAGAGGATAATGGAGATTTTGAATCTCTGCGCACACTTTTGGACACTGGACACTTGTGGATTGTGTGAGGCCCACTGATATCTGAGCACTATGTGACACGCTCGATGGCACAGCTGCCTGTGACCAAAGTGACGAGAGGATAATGGAGATTTTGAATCTCTGCGCACACTTTTGGACACTGGACACTTGTGGATTGTGTGAGGCCCACTGATATCTGAGCGCTATGTGACACGCTCGATGGCACAGCTGCCTGTGACAAAAGTGACGAGAGGATAATGGAGATTTTGAATCTCTGCGCACACTTTTGGACACTGGACACTTGTGGATTGTGTGAGGCCCACTGATATCTGAGCGCTATGTGACACGCTCGATGGCACAGCTGCCTGTGACCAAAGTGATGAGAGGATAATGGAGATTTTGAATCTCTGCGCACACTTTTGGACACTGGACACTTGTGGATTGTGTGAGGCCCACTGATATCTGAGCGCTATGTGACACGCTCGATGGCACAGCTGCCTGTGACCAAAGTGACGAGAGGATAATGGAGATTTTGAATCTCTGCGCACACTTTTGGACACTGGACACTTGTGGATTGTGTGAGGCCCACTGATATCTGAGCGCTATGTGACACGCTCGATGGCACAGCTGCCTGTGACCAAAGTGACGAGAGGATAATGGAGATTTTGAATCTCTGCGCACACTTTTGGACACTGGACACTTGTGGATTGTGTGAGGCCCACTGATATCTGAGCGCTATGTGACACGCTCGATGGCACAGCTGTGACAAAAGTGACTAGAGGATAAGGGAGATTGGATTGCTTTTAAAAAAGCAGTTTGCGGAGCAGTGGGTAAACAGCAATGCCAGCGTGTCAGGAAGCCTTAAAAAGGCAGCCCAACAACCAACACCACTGATACACCACAATATAGCCTCCCCTTGCACTGCACACACAGTGACTTGTGTGTTGTGCAGGCCAAATCGCTAGCAGCAGAAGCAGTTTTTTTGTCTTCTTCCCTGCCTAACGCTCTCCCTACAGAATCAGCAGCAACCTCTCCCTATACTAAGATCGGCAGAAGTAAGATGGCGGTCGGAGTGCACGCCCTTTTATACCCCCTGTGACGCCCACCAAAGCAAGCCAATCACTTGCATGCCCTTCTGAAAGATGGTGGTGACCCGTGCCTAGGTCATCACGTTGCCCACAGTGTCCGTGGATCCTGATTGGCTGAAAAAGAGCGCAAAACAAACTTTTGAAACGCGACTTTGGCGCGTAAGTCGCCGACCTCGTGGCCGACCTCATCCTAGGGTCGGGTTTCATTTCATGAAACCCGACTTTGTCAAAAGTCGGCGACTTTTGAATTTTTTCGACCCGTTTCGCTCAACTCTAGTCAGGAACATACAATTTTCCCATAGGACAACGCTCAGGTTTATCCTCCTGAAATTCCTCCAGGGCGCGTCTCAAATCTGGCGAAATGGCAGAAAGAACTACCCCCTCACCTAGGATGGTAGTAGGCTCGGTCACAATAAGAGAATCAGCAAAGAAACTCCAAGAAAGGGCGTCTGCCTTAACATTCTTAGAAAACAGATCACAACATTAAAACGCGTGAAAAACAAGGCCCACTTAGCCTGTCTAGGATTCAAGCGTTTGGCCGACTCCAGATAAATTAAATTCTTGTGGTCGGTGAGGACCACAACTTGATGTCTAGCTCCCTCCAACCAATGTCTCCACTCTTCAAATGCCCATTTCTCCTTCTAGGGAACTCGGTCACGGTGTGACCCCTGAAGACTCCCGTCTTTCTTTCAACTCTTGGATGAGATTGTTCTAATTTTTTCATTGCTTTAATGATCTCATTCATATTGTATATATGTATAGACATTATTATGGGCTTTCAATAACTGCATTTATATATATGTGAAGGTTTTTTGGTTATGGCGTGTATAATGAACTATTAAGTCGCCATATCCTTTGATTTGTTGTCTAGTTGCACTTAGGTAACAAATATCCTTGTATGGGTCATTTTGGGACCTGATTCTTTGTTGTATCATCAGGTATCCTCACTTAATCGACCATTTTTATGAATCTTGATGACACACATGTTGTTCTAATCTTTTATTATATTAGTAAAAGTTAAGTTTTAAATTTCACTAATTGCTGTATATTATATTATGTTTATTTTTCTTTGGTGAATTCAGCACATGTCAATCACCGACAGAGTGCGTATTGCTTTATACTCTGGTTCTGTCTTACAAATACTGATGTAAAATACTGAAGAAATACGCAACATGTGAACGTGACCTAAAGGTGCATATTTTCCCCTCAATCAAAAGGGCCGTATACCACAGAACACAGAAATTCTCTGTGACTGTTTATTTTTTCTCCTTGTGATAGAAGTTCTGTAATACACACCAAGTTGGTTGAAGGGAAAAATATATTTATTATCAGGGACCTTACCTTTGGAATGGAGGGGCAAATAAGAAAAACTGTTACAGAATCTGTATAAACGTGAAAATTTAAGGCTGCTTTTACACTTACCGTGTTTTTGCGGGCCAATTTTGCAGCCCCAATAGTTTTCTATGTGGCCGCAAAATCGGCCCACAAAAATTCCATGGTGCGCCGTGTGCCGTACAGCCATGAGGGCGATATTTGCGGCTGTGATAAAAGATCGAGCTTGCTCGATCTTTTTCATGGCGTACGGACACTGCCCCAATTGTAAATCAATGGGGCCACAAAAATAAACGTAAGTTTTTTTCGCAGTGCACCGTCACTTCTGGTTTTGCGGAACGCCATTTTTTTCAATACTATTTACATAGTATTGGTAAAATTAAAGAGGGTGATCCGCAATCTTTTTAGCGGTCCGTTATTGTGGCAGACCGTAAAAATTGCGGCGTTACGGCCCGAAAAAATGGGCCGCAATAACGGGCTGCAAAAAAGCAGTAAGTGTAAAAGTAGCCTTATAAGGTACTCTGCTATTTCTTCTTTTATATTATGGCCTATAAGTCTTCTTACGCCACTCTCAACAAAAGAAGAAACATTCTACCAGTATGTTCTCCCCGTGTTTGCATGGGTTTCCTCTGGGTTCTCCGTTTTCCTCCCACATTCTAAAGACATACTGATAGGGAATCTAGATTGTGAGTCCCATCACGGACAGTGCAAATAATGTCTGTAAAGAGCTGCAGAATTAATGGTGTTATATAAATGAGTAAAAAAAATAAATACGCTAAGTGTCTGAGGCCTTTCATCAAGCCAAACCAGACCTCCTGCCTTGATGAGGGCTAAACACAGCTACAAAGTGGAGATCAACTCCATATTAATGCCTATGGACTTAGAAGGGGATATCATAAAACTTCCTGTAGGTGATGTATAGGTGACTCTAAACCTTCGTCCACATAGTGTATGTCCACATACAATTGTGTTGCTAATTTAGTTATGCTTTTTGCAAAAGCACCATTTTGGACATAATGATAAGGAATCACCCTTTGCTATCATTTAATTTTATGTGTAAAAAGTTGTGTTTATTTCTTTATCTGAAAGCAGCTACAGAATAGTAGAATGTTTTACTCAGAACTGTATTTAAATTCATGGCACAGGCTTGCTTTCCATCAATATTCAAGTCAGATACATTTTTAACGCTTATCCGTTGCAATATATTTGTACTGTCATCTGCCTAGGACCATTGAATAGCTAAAGAATATCTTTTATCTTTGTGCTGTAGCAGATAATTTATATCTCTTCACTATACAACTTTTTCATCTATAGAGTGTTAGAAATATTTTTTTTTGCAAATTAACAAAGTGCTACTTCTATTTACTATGATTGTAAACATTAAAGGAGTAATCACACCTTGGACATTTATAGCTTATCCATCGTTAAAGTCTGATTGATTGGTCCCAAAAGCTACTTATCTATTTGCTTGTCTCCAATAGAAATGTATAAAGAATATATGTGACTATCCCTTGAAGTCTCAATTCACTCTGCACCTGGATGGGCCACCATTGAAAATCTCACCAGACAGGACAAGATCAGGTTATTTAAAAAAATATCCTTTAAGATGAAATATTAATAAACATAGAAATCTCTAAGTGTGTGATTGTAAATGGTGCATTCTCTAAATGGGATAAAGTCAGCAGCAGGGCACAACAAGAATCTGTTTTAGGCACAATTCTTTTTAATCTCTATAAATGACCATGTGGATGGGACTGAAAGTAAAGTGTCAGTCTTTGCTAATGATCCAAAACTATGTATTGATATTTTGCCTTTATGCAAATGATATGTTCAGAACTATGGGCTGGACACTGATACCTGAGAATCTGCCTCCAGAGCTTTATTTTAAATAAAATGGGGCATTACCAGTTTTATATGCACTGATACGGAACAGTAGAGCTGAACTTTGTCTCATAACAAACACGTTAGCAGCTGCTGCTCTCAAAGCTCAGCTGTTTTACACAATTACAACTGTATCTGCCTTTGAGATGGAAGCTGAAGCACTGAGAGAAACCTTCAGATCTGTCAGTTATGCACAATTCTGCAATGAGATCAGAAGAGCAGAGAGCGGCCATTACACATCACAGTGTTAACGTCCCCTTCATGTAAAATATTCCCTGGAGGCAGACTCTCATGTAGATCAATGCCCTGCCCATATCCCTCAACAACTCATTTACATATAAGAAAAATGTGTATTTCTCTGGAATAAGATATCAGATCACAGATATCAAGGTGTCAGCTTCCTTTGATCTATAGTGGCATGTTAAATTTTGGGCACCCCTGGTCAAAATTACTGCTATTGTGAACAATTAAGTGAGTTGAAGATTAAATGATCTCTAAAAGGCCTAAAGTTGTTATCAGTGTGTCAAGAGTGGGAGAAGAGGGTTGCATTGACAATCCAACACAATGGGCAGCACTTTGAACACATTTTATAAGTGGTCATAAACTTGTAAATAACTCATTAAATAAAGTTACATTAAAACCAAGCACACCATTATTTTTCTTGTGACATTTTCAATAAGTTGGATGTGTCACATGACCCTCTTGCCATTAAAAAAATAAAGTTGGATCCGAAATGGCCGATTTCAAAATGGGCACCATGGTCATCACCCATCTTGAAAAGTTTCCCCCTCCCATATACTAATGTACCACAAACATGAAGTTGATCTCACCAACCATTATTCCCATTTTATTTAGGTGTATCCATACAGATGGCCCTGTACAAGTTCCAAAAATGAAAAAAAAAAAACAGCTGCCATGGTTAAGCAGCTGCCTAGCTCTCTGAATATGAAAATGGTGGAAGTCCACAGAGAAGTATAAGCCTATAAGAAGATATAAAAGTGTTTTCAAGTTGCCCATTCCTCAGTTCAAAATGTATTTAAGAAATTGCAGTTAACAGACACAGTGGAGAACATGATAAGGTCTGAAGACCAAGCACAATTTCATTGAGAGCTGCTCATAGTATATCTAGAGAGGCAAATCAGAACCCCCGCTTGACTGCAATAGATGCTCAGACAGATTTAACTGACTCTAGAAATATGGTACATTGTTCTACTGTACAGAGACACCTGCACAAATATGGCCTTCATGGAAGAGTCATTAAGAGAAAACCTCTCCTGCGTCCTCACCATAAAATTGAGCATCATAAGTATTCAAAAGTACATCTAAACAAGCCTGATGCATTTTGGAAACAAGTTCAGTGGACTGATGAGGTTAAAATAGAACTTTTAGTTAGAATGATCAAATGTATGCGTGGAGAAAAAAGGCATAGAATTTCAGAAAAAGAACATCTCACCAACCATTAAGCATGGGGTTGGATCAATCATGCTTTGGGGTTGTGCTGCAGTGAATGGCACTGGGAATATTTCATGGGTAGATGGAAGGTTGAATTCAATGTTTTCTCACGGAGATAGGCGGTGAACTCATTGAGCTGAACTGCGGTGAACTTAGTTACTTTTTCTCACGGTGCTGATGTAACTGCAGTTCAGTCCAACTGAGAACGTAGCCTCAGTGACTCACGGTAACCTCGATGAGGTCACCACTTGTAACTTATGCTGCCGTCCAAGTTGAAAACTATTTATTCCCAGACATGGATTACGACGTGGGACAGAATGTCGGATAGGTGAGGGATATTGTTGTTCTTTTATTTTTGCTTTATTACAGGAGATGTTGGCTTCAATGGAATGCGTGTTAGGTATGTATAACTGTGTTTATCATTTTTAGATAAAAATAGAAAAGTGTGCTTTGTTTTATTTCAAATAAAAGACTTTATACTTGCTGTGTGTTTATTTACCATACAACTACAGCATTAGTAATGGTCTTATAAACGCTTCTCCATTACTAAGCCGTGGGCTTGATGTCACCAGACAATGCAAAGGTGACATCAAGTCCTCCAACTATTGCACCACTTGCCACCACTAGAGAACAAGTGAAAGAACAGGGCAAAGCACCAGAATTGGTGCATCTAATACATGCACCTTTTCTGGGCAGCTGAGGGCTGCTATTTTTAGGCTGGTTGCAATATCCATGGCCCCTTATCAGCCTGAAAATATAAGCCACCAGCTGTCTGCTTTAGCAAGGCTGGTTGTCAAAAATAGGGGGTCCACATGAAGATTTTTTACATTATTTATCTAAATAATTAAAAAAACACATGGGGACCCCTCTATTCTTGATAACCAGCCTTCCTAAAGCTGACAGTTAGGCGTTGCAGTCTGCAGCTTTCAGTTTTTCCTGGCTGGTTTTTAAAAATACAGGAGAATCCAAGCTGGATTTTTTATGCATTTATTTATTTATAGTGCAGTATGGCAGTATGAATACTCCCATCATCTGTCTTCTGCTCTCACTGTTACTAGTGGCAGCAGGTGTGGGCTGATAGTAGTAATAATCCAATCAGCTGCTACCTGCTCTTGCTGTTATTAGTTGAATTTAACTCTCAACATTACCCCCTGCTAACACTGATCGCAGGCAGAGCAGAGGAGAATGATGAGAGCTGTATTCAGCACCCAACGCCGGGGAACAGCGCGAACTGTACCGCTGCTTCCCAGGCGCCGGTCCGTGTTACACTGATGCGGCACACGGTTGCCACAAGCATGACACAAGTATTACACACACGGACACACAGACACTCATATCTCTGGTACTGGTTTTCCAATATCGGAAATATCAGGACTTGTGGCCTAAGGGCTCATGCACATGACTGAATTTTCGGTCAGAGTGTGATCCAACAAAACATTTGATCAGACTCAAATCAATGTTATTCTATGAGGCTGTGTACTGTACATGTATGATGTTTTTCCTCAGAGTCTGTCCAAGGAAAAAAGTTGCTGCATGCTCAATTTACATACGATACTCAGATTGCACTCTGCCAGCAAATCAATGAGCCCACAGAAAATATCAGGATTGCATTTGTATAACATCTGAGTGTAGCCCGATTTTTACAGACTGGCAGAATGGATGGAGAAATTTTTTTCCATCTTCTTGTCATCTGAGAAAATCGAACCACACTATGCTCATAGTCTGATCAGATTATGATTAGCACAGTAAGCCCAGTTCTCTCGGATGAGAAAAAACACACTGGTATGACCCTAGCCTAACAGTTACGGTAAATGCAGAACACAGTACTATCTTGCAAAATTTCAAACTCCAATAGCACTAAGATTTGCAAGTGTACAGTCTTTGCAGCATGTTCTAAAATTTTAATCAGTAATAAAAACTTCTCAACAGAAAATTAATGATCAAGAGCTTTTATGAAGTACAGTTCATAGTATGTCTCAACTGTGCCATTAAAATATACTAATTACTTGTCTAGTGATTTGCATATAAATACTTTACATTCAAATACATTGGGAACATTGCAAAATGAATACACTGGAAAATCTGGCAGCAATTAGAAGAGAAAATACAGTGCCTTGCGAAAGTATTCGGCTCCCTGGCACTTTTCAACCTTTTCCCACATATCATGCTTAAAACATAAAGATACCAAATGTAAATTTTTGGTGAAAAATCAACAACAAGTGGGACACAATTGTGAAGTTGAACGAAATTTATTGATTATTTTAAATTTTTGTGGAAATTCAAAAACTGAAAAGTGGGGCATGCAATATTATTCGCCCCCCAGAAGAAGGCTAGCGCCGAAACACGCGTAGGGACCCTGGCAACACGTTTCATGTAGGTAATTTATGCCCTGTCTTGCATTCTTTCTGCACTATGACACTTTACTAGGTTAATGGACATTGCTTAGCCCTATATGTTTGCACTATTTAGTTTTTCTTAGCCTCATATGGGATAAAACTGAATGGGAGGAGACACAGATTAGATATTAGAAAAAACTTTTTGACAGTTAGAGTGATCAATGAGTGGAACAGGCTGCCACGAGAAGTGGTGAGTTCTCCTTCAATGGAAGTCTTCAAACAGAGGCTGGACAGACATCTGACTGGGATGATTTAGCGAATCCTGCTTTGAGCAGGGGGTTGGACCAGATGGCCCAGGAGGTCCCTTCCAACTCTACGATTCTATGATTCTATGATATATTTGCACCATTTGGCACATGAATGTTGTAATCATTGTTACACCTGGCACTATAGCACTTTTTTCATTGTTTACATGGCATTATAGCACTTTGTGTCTTATCAGTTTCTTTTTGTATGTATATGGGTTATGCTTTATTACATGTAATATTGGCTGTGTGCATTGTGAGATATTTATGCAGATCTTGTGGCATTATATTATTTCATTACTTAATTTTCCGTGCTCAAGTTTTTTACTCAGTTATACAATGTTTTTTTAAAGAAATATTATTGCTTGATAAAATAAATTATTTATATTACTTTTTAGTACCTTGTTTTTGTGGCACAATTTTCTGTAGGATTTTATTTTATTTGTGCTTTGCTTGACAATTTTTTTGTATACAATTGGTTCATCTTTTCATTACAACTGCAGAGCAGGCTGACAATCAAAATCCTCAGAAATGCTTACAGCATGCTGACTATATAGTGATGGTTGACTGTGTCTACTCATTGCACCACCCCGATTACTGCAAGCAAGTGGCTGCAAAGGGAATAGCATTTAAGTTTCCCCCTGTAACCACAGCTCAAGTAAAACGGCCTAATATAATTTTCATGCTTACATTCAGATTAACACAGGTAAAAGCAATTCTAGACATGACAGATTCTCTTTAAACATGTCATATAGGTAAATGAACATGGCTAATGTCTTACAAATATTTAATCATTTGTTTTTGCAATTTTTATTTGACATTATAAAAATCCTCATGCATACTATAAAGTTACCGTATGTTCAGTGAAACTGTAAATTGTAAATTTATTGTAATTAATTTAAATTAATTAAATTAATTGTAAAGTGCTGCGGAATATGTTGGCGCTATATAAATAAAAATTATTATTATTATTATTAATTATTATTATGCCAGCAAAATTAAAAAGCACTGTTCTCAAATTTCACCTTCAGGAGCGCACCACTCTCCAGCATACCAGCTTCCTGTTTGCTGGGGGAAGGTCCACTCCTGAAGAGGGACAGTTCAGACCAGTAGGATTGTTGCACTAGTGGCTTTAACTGTACGCCCTCTAATGCTGCAGTAGCATCGGTGGAGTGCAGGAGCAATAATGTAGACTGGAACAGATTCTCTTGCGATTTAGCCAACTTTAGAACAGTGCTACATTCTTAAAAAAAACTTGTAAGCACTGCTTATTCTTGGCGACCCCTGCTAGATTGCATCTGGGACCAGTAATCTAGACAATAGTCATTTAACAATAAAACAAAAAAAACCTCTGTTCTTGAGAACAAAGGATTTTTTAAACCAGAAAATTACACAGTCGCTTGTCTTTTCATGCACTTTACAAGTCTAACCCCTTAAAGATCAGAGATATTTCTGTTTTTACGTTTCCGTTTTTTTATTCCCCTTCTTCCCCTAGCAATAACTTTTTTTATTTTTCTGTCAATATCACCATTAGAGATGAGCGACTTTGCCTTTTTTCGGGTCGAGTCGGGTTTCATGAGTGTGATGTCATGAGCATGGAGTGTGATGTCATGCTTGGGAGCAACGAAGGATCTCTCTAGCAGTTAAACCAACACACAACACAGTTCCCACTCCAGGCCAGCAGGGAGAGCTCTGAAACTGACTGCTGAGGAGCTGCTCTCTGTGGTCGGGAGGAGGGAAGTTAGGGCAGTCTGTGAAGGGAAGGGGAAGTGTGTGGATGTGAGAAGGGGAGCTGGAGGATGAGCAGAGTTAAGGCTCACTCCTAGCTGGAGCGCATGGTCCAAATTCCGGTCTCCGAGTTTGTAGGGACACTGACGGTCCTGCAGCAGAAACTGGAGGAAGTAGCAGCTGTAAATGCTCTGTTCCCAACTAGGGCTCGGAGGCCCCAGCAGCGACTTATGTGAGCCAGAAGGAAAAGTCTACGGCTGCCTGCCATACGACAAAGCTTCAAAAGAGAGTCAACAGAGGGGACTTCAGTGAACTCAGTACTGCGAGTACCTCAGATAAGCGCTAGAACGGAGGCCACACTACCTATCTGCAGAGAGAGAATTCCTAATTTGTTTCCAGGCTGACCAACTCCTTCTCCATCTGTACTCTGGGTCCTGGACGGCACTTATCAAGTACAGGTAAAGGAACTGCACGACTGTGTCTGTCATCTTTCTCCTGCACCTGGTGCACGGCTCTGCTACATCCTGCACTGCACACCATCTACCAACTCTTTCATCTGCCCTGCGACTACGGCCCTACCTGTGCAGGGCTTCTACATCTTAGCTGCACCACAACATCTGTCCCAGAGAAGCGACACTGCAGCGCTGGTCAATCTGATCAGAAACCACAGGTGGCGTCACGTATCATTCATCTATAAACGTTATTCACCCCTTTGCATGGATGCCCAGGTGTTATGATGAGTCACCGAAGGAGGAAAAAACAAAATACTCGCTAAGTCCAGAAATACCAGAGCGGTTGGCAGCTATCGGATTGCAGACCCCTGAACCTATCCACAACAACTAGCAGTAGCCGTGGGGGGTTCCTACGGTGCCCTAGACCCCTCGATCACAGCCAGAGAACTACATAGCCTAAAGACAGAAAGGGGAAAAACTAAACTGCCCCAGAGCAGACCCCAAAGCAATAGGCAGCCCCCAACATATAATGACGGTGAAGCAAGATGAAAACACTAACACAGAGAGAAAGACAGGTTGAGCAAATGATGGGGCCCAAGCTAACTAAATAGGACAGGATAGGAAAGCCACTGTCTGCCATCCGCAAAAACCCTATCCAAAATGTGCCAACCGACTGATAGGAAAAACAGGCCCTGAAGTCGCTAGGCTTCAAAAGACTATATCAGCAGCACTCAGGTATATTCTGAAGACAGAGCAAAAGATCAACAAATCAGAGACAAAAATGGAATTCAGCTCACCCCCGGCCAGGGATGGCAGAACTCCCAAAAAACAAGGCAAAACAAAAACAAAACTGAAGTGTACAAAGCAGAGCAGAAAAACTTAGCTTTGAGACGCAGGAATCAGACTGGTCTCCAAGAATCCAGCAGGATCACCAGCAAGGCAGAAGGGCGTCGGCTGCCTTATATCCAGTCCTCAATTCCAGCCGCCCAGTCATCATCTAGCTGCCCAGGTGTTTGGTAATCAGCCTCAATACCTTCCTTCACCAGAGGAGGGAGTTCATCAGACCTCAAAGGTGAAGGGAAAAATGAACTCACAACACCCAGGGCCACGGACCGGGTCAACACCACCGTGATACATCCCTCTGAGACACCGGCCCGGTACCAATTAACCCCACTGCCCTGGCTGGCCACCCACACTCCATGTCAGATTCATCTTGGACTGGGGAATTCACGATTTGACTTGATAACCCAGGCATGGTATGAGAGAAAGAGCTACATGTACTAATGTGTAGTGTGGCTTGCTGCATCATTCACCTTTGTTGGGGGTGAAGGACACAAGGAAGGGGGTTCTTCCTGACCAGGAGCCAGCACTTGACAACTCAGTGCTTGCATTTTTTGAAACTTCAGAAGAGGAGGGCATATTAGCTGGAGTCTGTTTCCGCAATTTAAGCCAAAACCAGTTCCTGATGCTCCTGCTTTAAAAGCGGTTAAACTACTCCCAGAAAAGGTAGCGTTCCAGGCGTTCCGGAGCCAGACCATGATGCAGGCTCAACACCTCCTGCCTTAGCTGCTATTGTGCTTTTGCCACTACCAGCAGATGCACCACCACCATCAGTACCAGCTGGCCCCCCCACACCCACGGCCTCTTCCACCATACTTCCAAATTTTGGAGAAAATGTACCCAAAATAACATCAGATATATGGTACTGTATCAGAAGCGTACAGCTCTGTACAGTCAAAGGATAATTGTCAATCTCCCTATTTATTTCATGAGTCACACAGAGATGCTCACAGGCTCAGTATGGATTAGACAAGAATATAAAAAGTAGAAAAAGGCTACAGTATCATCAGATAGCAGGTACATGTAGTATAGTTTAAACAATCTAAATCTCTGTATATATTTCAGGAGGCAGACACTGACGCTCTCAGGCTCAGTATGGATTACAACACAATATAAAAAGCCGTAAAACGGTAATGGATCTGAAGCGTACAGCTGCATACAGTGTAGGGGTCATTGTCAATCTCAGTATTTATTTCCACAGTCAGAAACAGACTCTCACTTGGTCAGTTTGGATTAGACCAGAATATAAAAAGCAGTAAATGGGTAATGTATCACAAGCGTAGAGCTGTATACAGTGTTGGGGTAATTTTTAAATCTATATATAAATTGCAGGAGTAACCCACAGACTCTCACATGCTCAGGATGGATCACACCACTATATAAAAAGAAGATACGCAAGAAATAATCACACATGTGGGCCAATGTTCCAGGTGTCAATGATACACTTAGAGTGGTGAGTGGAGGAGGACTTCCTGGCAGAAAGGGTACAGTATCACCAGATACCAGGTATGTATAGCATAGTTTAAACATTAAAAATGTATGTCTATATATCAGGAGTAGTGTTGAGCCACCCCGCTAGTGTTCGAGTTCGGTTCAGTTCGTCGAACAGGAGGCAAGTTCGTCAAATGTTCGACGAACACCGTCGAACCCAATTGAAAACAATGGCAGGCAAACACAAACACATACAAACACATAGAAAACAATTACAAAACACCTTTAAAGGTGTCCCAAAGCAGACAAAATGCTCAGAAGACACAAATAACATATGGAAAAGGGCAACTACATATAGAAAAGAGGTGGCGGAGTAAAAGGAGGAGGAGGAGACACAGATATAGGCATGTCATGCCCTTATAAAGTCAAGAAAGGCTGGAATAAAAATCTAAAATAAAAAAAATCTAAAATTCTAAAATCGAAGACGATCATATACCGTCGGACTTCCCACCATAAATTATGCCAACTACCAATCAGGCGACCATCCGAACAGCGTCCATGAAGGCAAAGTGTTTGGTTTCCGGGGCAGTATTTTTGCAAAGCTGAACCTTAAAGGAATGTCCAGAAGGGCACCACCAGGAGTGGAGCCTGCGGCTTCATTGGACTCCACATGGGCAACCTCAACCATGCCAGCCATGGAAAGGATAGACAGATTGCAAGCTTTGTCGATTCTGTGGGTGGTGGTGCATGGCCGTTTTTAGTTGTGCTAGCAATTTGTCAGCTTAATTCCGTTAATGAATGAGACTCTGGCATGCCCCCGCGCTCCGCGTCCAGCTTACTAGAGGGACACGCGAGGCTCTGGCACGCGGGATCGAGCAATAACAGGTCTGTCATGCCCTTACATGTCCGGGGCTGCATGCGCGCTACACTGAAAGGACCAGCGTGTGTCGCTTACAGGTGCGGATACCCCGCTGAACCCCGTTAGTGATGGGGATCTGGGATTCCAATTCTTCCCCGCGAACGAGGATTTTCCAGTAAGTGCAGGTCAACCGGAATTCTGGAATTAGGCCTAACCGGCATTCCAGAAAGAATGTGAAAAAATTAAGTGTCCAAACCACAGGTGCTGTAGCTTGCTTAACAGCTGGGATACTCTGCTGAGTAGCACGCAGTTCTTACATAAACAGGCGGCATAGCTTGGTTAACGGGTGGGCAACTCTGCTGAGCAGCAGACAGTGCTTACATAAACAGGCGGCATAGCTAGGTTCACGGGTGGGCTCCTCTGCTGAGCAGTAGACACAGGTACTAGGCCCAAAGTATTCAGTGGGCTAAATGGAGTTAAAAAAATGGTTCTTACATAAACAGGCAGCACAGCTTGGTTCACGGGTGGGCTCCACTGCTGAGTAGCAGACACAGTTACTAAGGCCCAAAATATTAACTGGGCTAAATGCAGTCAAAAACTGGTTCTTTCATAAATAGGCGGCATAAATAGATTCATAGGTGGGCTCCTCTGCTGAGTAGCAGACAGTGCTACAAGGCCCAAAAGGATTTTCTGGACATGATGCGGTAAAGAATTATTAGAAACACACACGGTGTAGCTCCTTGACAGGTGTACTACATCTCTGGCTACCAGACACCGCTACTATGCCATGAAACTGTCTTTTAACATTGAAAACCATTATTAATGTGAAAATAAAGTTACGCCTTTGGTGAACGAACCGTTCTAGAACGGAACCTCGAACAGCCGAATTTTAAGCTAAGGGTTCGAATTCTAAGAACGGCTCGAACACCGCCCAAAACAGCTTGAATTTGAACTTGGCGAACAGGTCGACTCGAACACCGCTCATCTCTAATCAGGAGGCAGACTCAGACGGTCTCAGGCCCAGTATGGATTCGACAAGATTGTAGAAAGTTGAGAAAGGGTACAGTATCACTGGATAACAGGTGTATATATAGCACAGTTTAAACATTAAAAATCTATGTCTATATATCAGGAGGCAGACTCAGACGGTCTCAGGCCCAGTGTGGATTCGACAAGATTGTAGAAAGTTGAGAAAGGGTACAGTATCACCGAATAACAGGTATATATGTAGCATAGTTTACACATTAAAAATCTATGTCTGTATATCAGGAGGCAGACTCAGACGGTCTCAGGCCCAGTATGGATTCAACAAGATTGTAGAAAGTTAAGAAAGGGTACAGTATCACCATATAACAGGTGTATATATAGCACAGTTTAAACATTAAAAATCTATGTCTATATATCAGGAGGCAGACTCAGACGGTCTCAGGCCCAGTGTGGATTCGACAAGATTGTAGAAAGTTGAGAAAGGGTACAGTATCACCGGATAACAGGTATATATGTAGCATAGTTTACACATTAAAAATCTATGTCTGTATATCAGGAGGCAGACTCAGACGGTCTCAGGCCCAGTATGGATTCGACAAGATTGTAGAAAGTTGAGAAAGGGTACAGTATCACCGGATAACAGGTATATATGTAGCATAGTTTACACATTAAAAATCTATGTCTGTATATCAGGAGGCAGACTCAGACGGTCTCAGGCCCAGTATGGATTCAACAAGATTGTAGAAAGTTGAGAAAGGGTACAGTATCACCGTATAACAGGTATATATGTAGCATAGTTTACACATTAAAAATCTATGTCTATATATCAGGAGGCAGACTCAGACGGTCTCAGGCCCAGTATGGATTAGACAAGATTGTAGAAAGTTGAGAAAGGGTACAGTATCACCGGATAACAGATATATATGTAGCATAGTTTACACATTAAAAATCTATGTCTATATATCAGGTGGCAGACTCAGACGGTCTCAGGCCCAGTATGGATTCGACAAGATTGTAGAAAGTTGAGAAAGGGTACAGTATCACTGGATACTAGGTATATATAGCATAGTTTAAACATTAAAAATATCCGTGTATATTTCCGGAGTCCGACAAAGACACTCACAGCCTCAGTACGGATTAGACAAGAATCTAAAAAGTAGAAAAAGGGTAATGTATTCGAAACGTACACCAGTATACACTGTTGGGGTATTTTTCAATCTTCATAAATATTTCAGTCTCAGTAAGACAGTCCAGGCTCTCCGCAAGAGGAAACGAGATGGATACAAGTACCGACGGAAAGTCGAGTGATAGCAGAAATTTTGAAATTACTAATCATGGGAAAAACTCCCGGGAAAATTCTCAGAGGCAATGCTGACCCTCAATTACCTTTTCTGTGGAGACAGCGAAAAAAGTTATTTGTGAAGAAAAGTTTGCTGTATCGCAGTACTGTGGATCCCATCACCGTTACTCATCTCCATCAAATTGTGATCACAGGGAGAGAAGTAGACATTGTCCTCACTGCCTATCATGATCTGTCAGGTAACTTTGGAGTGCAAAAGACAGAAGCCACAGGCCGTAGGCGATTCTATTGGATTGGCATGAGAGGACACATTTAAAAATGTGGGAAGGAATGTCACACATCTGTGAGTAGGAAAACCGTGAAAGCTGATGATAAACCACCACTGCATCTCATTGTGAGTCGACGTCCATAACAAATGGAAGCCATTGATCATCTGAAGATAGAGCCCAGCAGGACAGGGCATAGCTACGTCTTAACCATCATCTATCAGTTCACCAAATTTGTATTGGCAGTCCCAGTGAAGGATTTAACAGCCCAGACTACACAGCGGTGGAGCAGGGAGAGGTAAGTATTGCAAGTGCCTGGGCCCTGAGCAAGCAGAGGGGCCCATTCGTGGGTGGCAGTACTGGCACAGGGCCCCTCATAGTACTCTGGTGCGTCTGATGGCGGGTGTGCACCCACGCCATCAGAGACTCTTGATTGGACTATGAGGGACCCTGTGCCAGTGCCATCGCCCAAGAGTGGGCCCACCCACCTGTCCGGGGCAACGGCAGTCGCACGGGTGTGTGCGCCAGGTGGTGACCCCGCCCCTGGGGGGGAGGCAGCCCAGTTAGGGAGGTTGATAAAATGGCATATGTTGATGTTGGACATTCAGCAGCTGCAAATGGAGGAATTGGAGAATTTCCTCCCACAAATGCATTACAGCCTGCCTCTGTTCGCACAGCCTCTGAACCATGTGCAGGGTGGAGTTCCACCTTGTTGCAACGTCGATAATTAGGCGGTGCTTGGGAAGGTGGAGCAATCGCTGCAGGTTCTGCATACGACTGGAGTGTACGGGCGACCGGCGGATGTGCGAGCACAGTCTTCGCACCTTATGGAGCAGGGGTGTTAACTCCAGATAATTATTGAGGAAGCACTGCACCACCAGGTTCAAGGTGTGAGCCAGGCAAGGTATGTGTCTGAGATTTGAAAGGGCTATGGCTGCCACAAAATTCCCGGCCGTTATCACTAACTACCTTGCCTGCCTCAAGATGTAGACTGCCCAGCCATGAATCAGTTTGTCGCTGCAAGTAGTCAGCCAGTACCTCCGCGGTGTGTCTGTTGTCGCCCAAACACATCATCTTCAACAGCCTGCTGACGCTTACCACTAGCTGTTCAATAGTGGGACACCTCGTGTGCAACATTGGCAGCTGCGGATGGAGTGCTCGTACGACAGTGCTCTGTGGACGAGCTTTCGCTTCTGGAGGAGGAGGAGGGTCGAATGCCTACAGCCAACTGTTTCCTATACCGTGGGCTGGGCAGCACTCTCCCACCGCCGCTGTCCCCTGTGGACCCTGCATTCACCACATTAACCCAGTGTGCAGTGATGGACACGTAACAGCCCTGGCCATGCCTACTGGACCATGCATCTGTTGTGAGGTGCACCTTTCCACTCACTGATTGCTTGAGTGCATGGACATTGCGGTCTTTCACATGCAGGTGGAGGGCTGGGATGGCTTTTCGAGAAAAGAAGTGCCGACTGGGTAGGTCATAGCGTGGCCTCAAAATTAATCAGTGGGATTATATATTCAATAATAACACCAGAAGCACAAAAAGAATAACCCCTAAAATTTAGCTTTTAATTCAATTACTAAAAACATTAGTGAAAATGACTAAAAGAAGGAGTAGTAGAGGACAAAAAATGAAGGGAGAAAAAATTGTTTTTAGTTCTTTTCAGTATTCAAATATTGGGCCAATGGCTAAGTTACCCTAGTCAGCCCTAATTTCACCCTTCCTAACCGCGGAGGTTGGCACCCTAGTTGTAGACGATATGGCGCCCCTGCTCAACGTCGGTATCCCTATTAACCCCTACGTCTCCCTACATATACAAAAAGGGACACAAAAAAGAAACACACACACACTTATAGTACCGAAAGAATAAAGAGACAAAAATTGTCTCATAGATAATACTAAATTGCTATGAACTTATCTCGTAGTATTTCTAATAGTATAAGAACCCCAAAAAGACTTATCTCGGAGTCAAAAGAATATAATGGGGTTAATATCCGGCAGCTTAGAGAAGGACTTATCTCGTAGTCACAAAAAATGCTAATAAGCTGCAAATGGCAGACCCAATTACCAGATAGTAAAATTAAAAAATGGCTACAAGAAAAAGCACATCACATTAAATAAATATTGCACACTAGAGGCAGTGAAAAAAAGCCTATATAGCACTTGCGGCAGCCATTACCTTGCAAATGAGGGCAGAATCACCCTAATATAGTAAAACATAATAAGGCTACCATATTCATCTCAGATTATACAGCATGGTACACCAATATTCAAGTAGCAATGCATACAAAGTCACATAGCATAATTGCTCAGTAGATTAAATCTAAATAGATAGTGCCACCGCAGGATCTGCCAAAAATAATGTACAACATTATACTTATCAGCCACTTGATGCATATGGAAACCCGACGCGTTTCCCCCTCTTAATCCGCTGAGGGTTCATCAGGGGTCAAAAAGTGGGGTCTCATTACCCCTGGCCGAGAGAGCAATACAGTGTGCGGCTTTACTCCAAGCGCGTTCGCCGCCATTGTTTAAAGATGCCGCGCCGATATAGAACGCCCACTTCCGGTTACCAAAATCCAAAATGGAGGTCTAAACCGGAAGGGATCATATTGAGGACGGACATGCGGTGCGGCAGTTGCCTTAGACGCCGCGCACCTTACTAAACAGCACGGATAGAAACAGGGATTCACACAAAGGTGCCTGAAACAAAATAGGGCAATACATCCCTCTCAACAGAAACACCGTATCTCGCACACAATATGCGGCCAATCAATTCAACAGCCTCACTATTCAGAACGCCCAAAACTTCAAGAAAATAGATACCAATAGTCCTCAAAGGCATGGAGTAGAATAATTGTATCCCTACATAAAAAAAATGAAAAATAATAAAAAATTCCAATAGTAATAATATACCGACCAAATTATCAAAAACCCTATAAAGAGCTGGCTGGGAAAATGTGAGACACACTGATTATAGATAACTACTGAAATTTAGCTGTTCATTAAGGCCTTTTGGACTCTGTGATTCAAGCCAAAAAATCCAGCGTGTCTCACGCTGTAGGATTTTATTATCCCAATCCCCCTGTCTGACCGCGGGCTGCACTCTCTCTATAACACGAAAATTAATATGTTTATGATCCCCTCCATGTACCATATTGACATGACGGGCTAAAGGGGTATCTCTTTTGTGTCTAATATCCCCCAAATGTTCACCTATGCGGACCCGTAATTCACGCTTTGTTTTGCCAACATAGTCAAGGGGGCAAGTACAAGTACACAGATAAACAACTCCAGTGGTTTTACAGTTTGCAAAGCTTTTCATTTCATAAATCCTCTTTGTATAGGCACTACAGAAAGTATGGGATACACAGATATATTTGCAGAAGCTACAGTGTCCGCACCTAAAGGTCCCAGTTGCTCTGTTCCGCAACCACGTTTCCTCTCTCTTCTGAGGTTCCAGGTGGCTAACTACCACCCGATCCCTTATTGACCTACCCTTCCTAAATGTAACTGATGGACCCTGGGTGATACAGTCACGTATGTCATTATCCATTTTCAGGATAGACCAATACTTCTCCAAGATGTTCATAACTTTACCAGATTGGTCATCAAAGGTACCTATCAATCTAGTGATTGCATTGGAGTCCTCCCTTACCCTTGGAGTCAACAATGACACCCTGTTTACTTGTTTAGCATGCTTATAGGCCGGTTCAATCACCCTTGTTGGATAACCCCTGCTCCTAAACCTCCTCCATAGATCACTTGACTGCATTTCAAAATCATTCCAATCAGAGCAGTTCCTCCGAACTCTGAGGAACTGACCCCTTGGTATACCTCGTTTAAGAGGGGGGGATGATGACTTTCCCACCTTAAGAGACTGTTGGTTGAGGTTGGTTTTCGGTGCAGGTTGGTTTTAAGCAAGCCATCTGACGAAATAGAAATATTGACATCCAGGAATGTGATCTGATCTCCACCTACCTCATGGGTAAAGAAAAGACCCAACTCATTATTATTAAGGGTATCAACAAAGGATCTGAATGATTCTCCACACCCCGCCCAGAGGACGAGGATGTCGTCAATGTAACGACCCCAGAATAATATCCTAGGGGACCAGACGACATCCTCGTCCCCAAAGACCTGAGTGTCCTCCCACCAGCCCAGGAACAAATTAGCATAGGTAGGGGCACAAGGGCTCCCCATCGCTGTGCCCCTGAGCTGGTGGTAGTATCTCCCATTAAAAAGGAAGAAATTATGACACAATACAAATTGAAGAAGTTCCAGCAGGAAATTGTTGTGTGCTCCAAAATGAATACCCCTCCCCTTGAGAAAATGTTCAACAGCTTTTAGACCTTCTGTGTGGCCAATGCTGCTATACAAAGCCTCAACATCAATAGAGGCCAGTATCGTACCTGGATCCACTGTAATTCCTTCAAGTTTATTAAGGAGGTCCATAGTATCTCGCAGATATGATGGGAGAGACAGCACAAATGGTCTCAACAATTGATCCAGATACCTGCTGGAATTCTGACAAAGGGCATCGATCCCCGAAACGATTGGTCTACCCTTAAGGGGATCGAACCCTTTATGGATCTTAGGCAAGGAGTAAAACGTAGCTGTAACTGGCCACTTGGGTAGTAAGAAGTTGAACTCATTCTTTGAGATCAACTTCAAATCAAGTCCCTTATTGAGCAATACTGACAATTTCTGACTATACTCCTTCGTCGGATCACTCCTGAGCAGCTCATATGTTGATTTGTCAGAGAGAATCCTCATACACATTTGAATATATTCGTCTCTGTTGAGGATAACAGTATTGCCCCCTTTATCAGAGGGCTTCAATACAACCCGATCATTATCACCAAGTTCTTCCAGAGCCTTTCTCTCACGGAAGGAGAGATTGGGTGAAACCCTATCTCTCTTGGAGTCAATCTTACAAATCTCTGCCGAGACAAGCTGTTGAAAAATATCAATACTCCCAGTATCACCAATTGGTGGCATCTTTTTACTTTTTGGTTTCAGATCAGAAAAAGGGCCCACCCCAATATCTCTCTGTCCTTCCTCAAACAAATCAGCCAGAAGCATTACATCAGGAAGGTAAAGTTATGAACATCTTGGAGAAGTATTGGTCTATCCTGAAAATGGATAATGACATACGTGACTGTATCACCCAGGGTCCATCAGTTACATTTAGGAAGGGTAGGTCAATAAGGGATCGGGTGGTAGTTAGCCACCTGGAACCTCAGAAGAGAGAGGAAACGTGGTTGCGGAACAGAGCAACCGGGACCTTTAGGTGCGGACACTGTAGCTTCTGCAAATATATCTGTGTATCCCATACTTTCTGTAGTGCCTATACAAAGAGGATTTATGAAATGAAAAGCTTTGCAAACTGTAAAACCACTGGAGTTGTTTATCTGTGTACTTGTACTTGCCCCCTTGACTATGTTGGCAAAACAAAGCGTGAATTACGGGTCCGCATAGGTGAACATTTGGGGGATATTAGACACAAAAGAGATACCCCTTTAGCCCGTCATGTCAATATGGTACATGGAGGGGATCATAAACATATTAATTTTCGTGTTATAGAGAGAGTGCAGCCCGCGGTCAGACAGGGGGATTGGGATAATAAAATCCTACAGCGTGAGACACGCTGGATTTTTTGGCTTGAATCACAGAGTCCAAAAGGCCTTAATGAACAGCTAAATTTCAGTAGTTATCTATAATCAGTGTGTCTCACATTTTCCCAGCCAGCTCTTTATAGGGTTTTTGATAATTTGGTCGGTATATTATTACTATTGGAATTTTTTATTATTTTTCATTTTTTTTATGTAGGGATACAATTATTCTACTCCATGCCTTTGAGGACTATTGGTATCTATTTTCTTGAAGTTTTGGGCGTTCTGAATAGTGAGGCTGTTGAATTGATCGGCCGCATATTGTGTGCGAGATACGGTGTTTCTGTTGAGAGGGATGTATTGCCCTATTTTGTTTCAGGCACCTTTGTGTGAATCCCTGTTTCTATCCGTGCTGTTTAGTAAGGTGCGCGGCGTCTATGGCAACTGCCGCACCGCATGTCCGTCCTCAATATGATCCCTTCCGGTTTAGACCTCCAATTTGGATTTTGGTAACCGGAAGTGGGCGTTCTATATCGGCGCGGCATCTTTAAACAATGGCGGCGAACGCGCTTGGAGTAAAGCCGCACACTGTATTGCTCTCTCGGCCAGGGGTAATGAGACCCCACTTTTTGACCCCTGATGAACCCTCAGCGGATTAAGAGGGGGAAACGCGTCGGGTTTCCATATGCATCAAGTGGCTGATAAGTATAATGTTGTACATTATTTTTGGCAGATCCTGCGGTAGCACTATCTATTTAGATTTAATCTACTGAGCAATTATGCTATGTGACTTTGTATGCATTGCTACTTGAATATTGGTGTACCATGCTGTATAATCTGAGATGAATATGGTAGCCTTATTATGTTTTACTATATTAGGGTGATTCTGCCCTCATTTGCAAGGTAATGGCTGCCGCAAGTGCTATATAGGCTTTTTTTCACTGCCTCTAGTGTGCAATATTTATTTAATGTGATGTGCTTTTTCTTGTAGCCGTTTTTTAATTTTACTATCTGGTAATTGGGTCTGCCATTTGCAGCTTATTAGCATTTTTTGTGACTACGAGATAAGTCCTTCTCTAAGCTGCCGGATATTAACCCCATTATATTCTTTTGACTCCGAGATAAGTCTTTTTGGGGTTCTTATACTATTAGAAATACTACGAGATAAGTTCATAGCAATTTAGTATTATCTATGAGACTATTTTTGTCTCTTTATTCTTTCGGTACTATAAGTGTGTGTGTGTTTCTTTTTTGTGTCCCTTTTTGTATATGTAGGGAGACGTAGGGGTTAATAGGGATACCGACGTTGAGCGGGGGCACCATATCGTCTACAACTAGGGTGCCAACCTCCGCGGTTAGGAAGGGTGAAATTAGGGCTGACTAGGGTAACTTAGCCATTGGCCCAATATTTGAATACTGAAAAGAACTAAAAACAATTTTTTCTCCCTTCATTTTTTGTCCTCTACTACTCCTTCTTTTAGTCATTTTCACTAATGTTTTTAGTCATTGAATTAAAAGCTAAATTTTAGGGGTTATTCTTTTTGTGCTTCTGGTGTTATTAGGTCATAGCGTGGTACTGCGCAGGCCATGAGCTCGCGGAAAGCTTCGCTTTCAACCAACCAGTAGGGCATCATCTCTAACGAGATTAGTTTGGCAATGTGGGCGTTCAAAGCCAGTGTACGCGGATGAGATGGACTTTCTTGTCCTACTCAGAGTCTCTGGTAGGGTGAGCTGGACTTGAGAGCTACATATGGTGGAACTAGCGGTGGACATGGCGGACTGAGAGAGGGTTGGTGATGATGATAATGATGATGGTGTTGTGGTCTTGCTGATGGCCTAGGTTCAGTCTTTCATAGCAATAACATTGTGATTCCCTGACTGCTTTGGCCTTGCGACGACACCTCAACATTTGCTGCTGGTGGTGTGCTAACCGGTTGGCTTACAGTGGGGGAAGCGATGTAGCGTTGCTGACTACCTTCATTCGGAGCAGGTGCACATGTGGTATGTGAGGTTTGGTAGTCCGTCCACGCTTGCAAGTGCATGGTGGTTAAATGTCTAAGCATGCAGCTGGTATTGAAATTTCTCAGATTTTTCCCTCGGCTAAAGGTCTTTGCGCACTTCTTACAGATAACCTTTGCCTGATCATTAGGATATTGTTCAAAAAAGTGCCACACTGCACTCTTCCTACTATGGAAGACATTTTGAGGCCTTGCACGCTGTGCAAATTTGACCGTCTGGCCAAGCTGTCCTGCAACTCTTTTGGTTTTTGTAAACCATTTTTGGACTGCTACGGGCCTGCCAGATAACAGCTGTTGCAATGTCGATGCCTGCTGCGGATCCTCCTCCTCCTCTTCTGAGCTATTGGCAGCGGCACCCTCTTCCCCAATGGATGCCAATCTGGGTCAACAACTGGGTCATCCATCACCTCCTCTTCAGTTTCATGTGCACCTTCCTCTGTGTCACCGTGTAAGGTGGTATAGTATGCGGGAAGGGGTACCTGAGTTTCATCAGGGTCAGATTCTGGCTCAGTACACTGTGAGGACAATGTAGTGCTCTGAGTGAATGTACCAGTAGAAAAATCTAGCATACACCTGCCTATTTCAGCCTGTTAAATTG
This sequence comes from Dendrobates tinctorius, assembly GCF_039654945.1. Taxonomy (NCBI): domain Eukaryota; kingdom Metazoa; phylum Chordata; class Amphibia; order Anura; family Dendrobatidae; genus Dendrobates; species Dendrobates tinctorius. The sequence goes on from NW_027361675.1 coordinate 62,483,521, forward strand.
AGGTGTAATCTATAGTGGGCCTGAGATAATAGTTCAGCCTCCTAAAGTCTCTAGGTAGCTTCCAATTCTCCCCAATACTTTATACACCTTGTACTTTGTCATACACCAGCCAATTTCAGCCTGTTAAATTGAGGTGTAATCTATAGTGGGCCTGAGATAATAGTTCAGCCTCCTAAAATCTCTAGGGAGCTTCCAATTCTCCCCAATACTATATACACCTTATACCTTGTTTTACAGTACCATATAGCTGGTGGTAGTTTGGGTACATTTTTCCAAAAATGAGGAAGTATGGTGGAAGAGGCCGTGGAAGTGGGCGGGGGTTGCCAGCTGGTACAGATGGTGGTGGTGGTGCATCTGCTGGTAGTGGCAAAAGCACCTAAGGCAGGAGGTGTTGAGCCTGCGTCATCATCTGGCTCCACAAGGCCTCGAAAGCTCCCTTTTCTGGGAGTAGGTAAACCGCTTTTAAAGCCGGAGCTTCAGGATCAAGTTTTGGCTTACATTGCTGACACAGCCTCCAGCTCTATCGCCTCCTCTTCTGAAGTTTCAAAAAATAAAAGCCCTGAGTCGTCAGTGGAGGCTCCTGGTCAGGAACAACACCTTTCCTTGTGTCCTTCACCCCTGCCAAAAGTGAAGGATGCGGCAGGCCACACTACAGATTACTCCATGGAGCTCTTTTCACGTACCATGCCTGGGTTTATCAAGTCAAATCGTGAATTCCCCAGTCCAAGATGAATCTGACATGACAAGGTACAAGGTGTATATAGTATTGGGGAGAATTGGAAGCTCCCTAGAGATTTTAGGAGGCTGAACTATTATCTCAGGCCCACTATAGATTACACCTCAATTTAACAGGCTGAAATAGGCAGGTGTATGACCAGGTACAAGGTGTATATAGTATTGGGGAGAATTGGAAGCTCCTTAGAGATTTTAGGAGGCTGAACTATTATCTCAGGCCCACTATAGATTACACCTCAATTTAACAGGCTGAAATAGGCAGGTGTATGACCATGCACAAGGTGTGTCTATAGTATTGGGGAGAATTGGAAGCTCCCTAGAGATTTTAGGAGGCTGAACTATTATCTCAGGCCCACTATAGATTACACCTCAATTTAACAGGCTGAAATAGGCAGATGTATGGCCAGGTACAAGGTGTATATAGTATTGGAGAGAATTGGAAGCTCCCTAGAGATTTTAGGAGGCTGAACTATTATCTCAGGCCCACTATATATTACACCTCAATTTAACAGGCTGAAATAGGTAGGTGTATGACCAGGTACAAGGTGTATATAGTATTGGGGAGAATTGGAAGCTCCCTGGAGATTTTAGGAGGCTGACAATGATGCTCTCAGTCCAAGTATGGCAGCAGGCAGCCTAATAAGCAGGACTGCTGCACACAAAAGTGTGGAAAAATGAACGCTTGGTAACTGTGCAAAAAAGAGGAAGAAAAGTATTTTTTGCTTTTAAAAAAGCAGTTTGCACAGCAGTGTGCAAACAGCAATGCAGCTATCAGGGAGCCTTATAAGGCAGCCTAATAACCAACAGAGCTGATGCACAAAAATATAGCCTCCCCTGTCACTGCACACAAACTGTTGTGTTGTACAGTGGAAATCGCTACCAGCAGAAGCAGTTTTTTTGTTCTTCTTCCCTGCCTAACGCTCTCCCTTATTCAGAATCAGCAGCTGCAACCTCTCCCTAATGCTAAGATTGGCAGAAGTAAGATGGCGGTCGGTGTGCACGCCCTTTTATAGCCCCTCTGACGCCACACAAAGCAAGCCAATCACTTGCATGCCCTTCTCAAAGATGGTGGTGACCGATGCCCATGTCATCGCGTTGCCCACAGTGTGCGTCCTCCATCATTGGCTGAAAAAGGGCGCTGGAAGCATCATTTGAAACGCGACTTTGGCGCTCTGGTCGCCGACCTCGTGGCCAACCTCACGCTATGGTCGGGTTTAGTTTCACTCAACTCTAATCACCATATGAGAGCTTGTTTCTTGTGAGACGAGTTTTACTTTTGACCGACACCATTGCTTTTACCACATCATGTACTGGAAAATGGGAAAAAAAAATTCTAAGTAAGAAATTACAAACATAGTGCAATTCAACAATTTTTTTTATCACGTTCACCAAATTCTAAAACTGTCATGTTATTATCAGTCCCAAGGTCATTATGAGTCTGCAGATACCAAACATATATAGGTTCTTTTTTATTTAAGCGGCAAAAAAAAATCAAAGGTTTGTAAAAAAAAAAAAAAAAAAATGGTGCCATTTTACGAGACTCGTAGTGTCTCCATTTTTTGGGATCTTGGTGAGAGCTTATTTTTAGAGATGGCAGAACCCAAGCAGTAAAGTTCGGAGTCCATACCAAACACCTACTGTTCAGGCACAGACACTGAACATGGACTTCACCAGGACTGTAACTGTTTAGGTTCAGCCCCCTGAACACAGGGTATTTGTTGCGCTGTCATGCACATGACAGCATGTCAAACACTGCTTCAGATCGATGGTTAAATCATCACCATCGGTCAGACATCGGATATTCCCACGCTGTCAAAAGACAGTGTGAGTGCGCAGCTGTGATCAGAGGTGTAAAGTTTACCTCCAGTCACTGGTTGTCGATAAGAGGGACTACTGCTGTCATCAGCCGACGCCTGCTGCCTCTAATATCAGCAAGAGTAGGTTGCGGTTGACGGGAGTATTCATCAGCCAGAACTTGTGTTGTAAATAATTTTAAAAAAATGGAGTGGGTTCCCCCATAAGTTTGATAACCAGCCAGGAAAAACTCACAGCTGGGGACTGTAATCCTCTGCTGTCAGCTTCAGCAAGGCTGGGCATCAATAATATAGGGGACCCCACTCTGATTTTTTTAATTATTTAAATAAATAATGTAAAAAGATGGCATGGCATCTCCACCAGTTTTGAGAGCCAACCAAGCTAAATCAGGCAGCTGGGGGCTGGTATTTTCAGGCTGGCAATGGGCCATGGATATTGGCTCCCCAGCCTAAAAGTATCAGCCTGCAGTTACCCAGAAAAGGTGCACCTATTAGATGCGCCAATTCTGGTGCTTTTTCTGGTTCTTTCCACTTGCCCTGTGGTGGGGGCAAGTGGGGTAATATTTGTTTGGTTGATGTCACCTTTGTATTGTCTGGTGACATCAAGGCCATGGCTATCCATTACTAATCCTATAGTTGCATTATAAATAAACACATTACAAGAATAAAGTCCTTTAATTTTAATAATGCAAAGACTCCTTTAATGATTTTAAATTAAATCATACTCAAGTCATCACTCATTCAATTGAAGCCATGGTCTCCTGTAATAAAACAAAAATAAAAAACAACCATATCCCTCACCTGTCCATCGTTCTTTTACAATCCATAATCTAAGTCTGGGGATAAACAGTTTTCAACCTGGATGGTACCAAGATGCAACTGTCCAGGCTGAGAACCACTGATGAATGAGCTACTGCGAGCACAGCATTAGTGAGCAGTGGTGACGTCATCAATTTTGCCGTTGGTCACTGAGGCTGTATTCCCAGCCATGCCCCTGAACTGCAGTGACCTCAGTGTAAAATTAAAATCACTCAGCGTTATAGTAACATAGTAACATAGTAACATAGTAATTAAGGTTGAAGGGACACTTTAAGTCCATCTAGTTCAACCCATATCCTATCCTAACTTGCCCTAACATGTTGATCCAGAGGAAGGCAAAAAAAACTCATGTGGCAAACAGTAAGCTTCACATTGGGGAAAAAAATTCCTTCCCGACTCCACATACGGCAATCAGACTAGCTCCCTGGATCAACGCAACACTAAGGAAACTAGTGTATATACCCTGTAATATTATACTTTTCAAGAAAGGCATCCAGTCCCCTCTTAAATTTTAGTAGGGAATCACTCATTACAACATCATATGGCAGAGAGTTCCATAGTCTCACTGCTCGTACAGTAAAAAATCCGCGTCTGTTATTATGCTTAAACCTTCTTTCCTCCAGACGTAGAGGATGCCCCCTTGTCCCCGTCACAGGTCTAAGAGTAAAAAGATCATTAGAAAGGTCTTGGTATTGTCCCCGCATATATTTATACATTGTAATAAGATCACCCCTAAGCCTTTGATTCTCCAAACTAAATAACCCCAAGTGTAATAACCTGTCTTGGTATTGCAGACCCCCCAGTTCCCTAATAACCTTGGTCGCTCTTCTCTGCACCCGCTCCAGTTCAGCTATGTCTTTCTTATACACCGGAGACCAGAACTGTACACAGTATTCTAAGTGTGGTCGCACTAGTGACTTATATAGAGGTAAAATTATGTTCTCCTCCTGAGCATCTATGCCTCTTTTAATGCATCCCATTATTTTATTTGCCTTTGCAGCAGCTGCCTGACACTGCCCACTAAATGTGAGTTTGTCGTCCACCCATACACCCAGGTCTTTTTCAGTGACTGTTTTGCCCAGTGTTTTACAATTAAGCACATAATTATACATCTTGTTCATTCTACCCAAGTGCATGACCTTACATTTATCCCCATTAAAGCTCATTTACCATTTATCAGCCCAAGCTTCTAGTTTACATAAATCCTCCTGTAATATCAAATTGTCCTCCTCTGTATTGATTACCCTGCAGAGTGTCATCTGCAAATATTGAAATTCTACTCTCTATGCCCCTTACAAGGTCATTAATAAATATGTTAAAAAGAGGCGGGCCCAAAACTGACCCCTGTGGTACCCCACTGCTAACTGTGACCCAGTCCGAGTGTGCTCCATTAATAACCACCCTTTGTTTCCTATCCCTGAGCCAGCTCTTAACCCACCTACACATATTTTCCCCTATCCCCATTGTTCTCATTTTATGTATCAACCTTTTGTGTGGCACCGTATCAAAAGCTTTTGAAAAGTCCACGTACACCACGTCCACTGCATTCCCTTGGTCCAGTCCAGAACTTACCTCTTCATAAAAGCTTATCAGATTAGTCTGACAGGAACGGTCCCTTGTAAACCCATGTTGATATTGGGTCATAAGTTTATTCTTCTCCAGATACTCCAGTATAGTATCTCTTAGAAAACCCTCCAGGATTTTACCCACAGTTGAAGTTAAACTCACTGGCCTATAATTTCCAAGTTCAGTTTTTGTCCCTTTTTTGAATATTGGCACCACATTTGCTATATGCCAGTCCTGTGGTACAGACCCTGTTATTATGGAATCTTTAAAGATTAAAAATAATGGTCTATCTATGACTGTGCTTAATTCCTGCAGTACTCGGGGGTGTATCCCATCTGGGCCCGGGGATTTGTCAATTTTAGTGATTTTTAGACGCCGCCGTACTTCCTGCTGGGTTAAGCAGGTGACATTTAATGGACAATTTTTATCCCTGATCATGTTATTCGTTATGGGATTTTCTTGTGTAAACACTGTCGAAAAAAGTCATTTAGCATATTGGCTTTTTCCTCATCCTCCTCCACCATTTCACCCAGACTATTTTTAAGGGGGCCAACATTATCATTTTTTAGCTTCTTACTATTTATGTAGTTAAAGAATATTTTGGGATTATTTTACTTTCTCTGGCAATGAGTCTCTCTGTCTCAATCTTTGCTGTTTTGATTTGCTTTTTACAGAATTTATTTAATCTTCTGTATTTAGTTAATGCCTCATCAATACCTACTTGCTTTAATTCTTTAAATGCTTTATTTTTATCTCTTATTGCACCCCTTACAGCTCTATTTAGCCATAGTGGTTTCCTCCTATTTCTAGCATGTTTATTCCCATACGGTATATATTGTGCACAGGTCCTATTCAGAATGCTAATAAACGTCTCCCATTTTCTTTGTGTATTTTTATGTCTCAGGATATCGTCCCAGTTAATTGCACCAAGATCATCTCTCATCCGTTGGAAATTTGCTTTCCTGAAGTTTAGTGTCCTTGTAACCCCTCTACTACACATCTTATTAAAGGATACATGAAAACTTATTAATTTGTGATCACTATTACCCAAGTGACCCCCAACCCTTACATTTGATATGCGGTCTGGCCTGTTGGATAATATTAGGTCTAGCAGTGCCCCCCCTCTTGTTGGGTCCTGAACCAGTTGTGAAAGGTAATTGTCTCTCATAGTTGTCAAAAACCTATTACCTTTGCTGGAACTGCAGGTTTCGGTTCCCCAATGTATTTCAGGGTAGTTGAAGTCCCCCATAATAATGACTTCTCCTTGAGTCGCAGCTTCATCTATTTGCTTTATAAGGATATTCTCTGTTGCTTCCATTATTTTTGGAGACTTATAACAAACCCCTATCAGTAATTTATTATTTTTCCCCCCTCCCCTTATCTCTACCCACAGGGACTCTACATTTTCATTAGATTCATATATATTATCACGAAGGATGGGTTTTAAGGATGATTTTACATATAAACACACGCCTCCCCCTCGTTTATTAGTACGGTCATTTCTGAACAGACTATAGCCCTGTACATTAACAGCCCAGTCATGGGTCTCGTCCAGCCATGTCTCAGATATCCCCACCATGTTATAATTATGCTCCAACAACATTAACTCCAATTCCTCCATCTTTTTGGCGAGGCTTCTGGCATTAGTATACATGCACTTTATGCATCTCTCTGTACCTCTATTCTTTCTTAAATTATTAACTGTTCTAACCCCACCCCCCATGCCACCCCCACCCCCAATTTCATTATTTGTGCCCAGGTCTCTAGCTGCACTGTCTTCCCCTCCTATAAAAGGAATACCCTCCCCCCGTCCCTAGTTTAAACACTCCTCCAACCTTCTAGCCATTTTCTCCCCCAGCACAGCTGCACCCTCCCCATTGAGGTGCAACCCGTCCCTAGCGTAGAGCCTGTAGCCAACTGAGAAGTCGGCCCAGTTCTGCAGGAACCCAAACCCCTCCTTCCTACACCAATTCCTGAGCCACTTATTAACCTCCCTAATCTCCCGTTGCCTCTCTGGCGTGGCACGTGGTACAGGAAGTATTTCCGAAAATACCACCTTGGAGGTCCTTGCTTTAAGCTTACAGCCTAATTCCCTGAAATCATCTTTAAGGACCTTCCACCTACCTCTAACTTTGTCATTTGTGCCAATGTGCACCATGACCGCTGTATCCTCACCAGCCCCTCCCAGTAATCTGTCAACCCGATCAGCGATGTGTCGGACTCGAGCGCCAGGTAGGCAGCACACCGTTCGACGATCCCTGTCTTTGTGACAGATTGCCCTATCTGTTCCCCTAATAATTGAGTCTCCCACTACCAGAACCTGTCTGGCCTGCCCTGCTCTCCTATTTCCCCCCTTACTGGAGCAGACACTCATCTGGCTTTCAGAGGACATGCCTTGCTGCAGCAGTGCTACTCCTGCACTAACACTCCCGTCATCTGCCAACTTAGCAAACTTATTGGGGTGTGCCAGATCAGGACTAGCCTCCCTGGTGCTCTTCCCTCTACCCCGCCTTCTAACTGTCACCCAGCTAGCTGCTTCATTGTCCTACAGCTCCAACCTAGCATCCCCCCCCTCATCTATCCCATTGAGCGTCTGCTCAGTGAGCAGAAGACTCCTTTCCATATTGTCTATGGATCTCAGTGTTGCCAGCTGCACATTTAGATCCAGTATCTGGGCTTCCAAATGCACAACTTGCTCACATCTCGCACAGCAGTATGCACCCTCGACCGGCTGTTCAAGGATTTCATACATGCGGCAAGACGTGCACTGGATGGCATTGGCAATAGTGGAGCACATCCTACTGGGGATTGCACCAGACAATAAGATAAGCAAAAATAAATAAAAAAAAAAAAAAGTATTAATATAATATAACAGCAATTCAGTAAGACCTCCCTTGGAAACTCCCTGAATCCAAAATCACTGAATCTCAAGTCACACACTTACCACAGTTCGCACTTACGCTCAGGTCACACTCAGCTCGTTCACACTCGCTCAGGCAGAAAATTTAAAATAGTTTTGTTTTTTTTTTTCCCCTTTCACCAGCACACCACCTTGCTGCTCAATGCACTTCCAAGAGGGAAGTATGAGCTCTAACTGGCAGAACATGAATCTAAACAACACAGACATGATCTCTATAAAATATGAGTTTCACTTTTTGTATTGAAGAACTAAAATAAATGAACTTTTTCATGATATTTTAGTTTTGTGAGAAGAACCTGTATGTTGCCTAAATCATAATTATGCCTTATCCATATTGCCAGATCATGGATCTGTGTTGACAAGCAGCGTTATCCTATTTAAAGTTTAACTGACCTTTCAGAAAACTTTTAACATCTCTGGATACATGTCAGAAGCTTTTATTGTTGGGTGTATGGTTGTGTAGGATCCCACGCAATGCTAAATTGAAGAGGCAAAAATGTCAGAAGTGTAACACATGGACCGAACATATAAAAATCATATATTAATCTAAAGCCGCTAGACAAAAATTCATAAAACTGAACATGAGCCCACTAATGGTCAAGGTGAACCTCTCAGTGGGTCCCTAACTTAGAAGGTGTGGCCCTATGCGCCAACCACTGCCATAGCGCCAACACACAAACAGTGGTAGCGACCTGAGGCCCCACATCTCCCATGCTGCAAGTCAAAGTCCCCATGGCCCCACAAACATACCATCACAGTAGCAACGGCCACCACACAATACCAACACCAAGTGAGTAAATCTGAAAATCTAACCTTCCACTTGTTCTCAGATTGTGAATTGAGAGCAAAAAACAGACAGAACCCCTCTTGAAGTCTCCTGCTAATTTAAAATCACCTGGGTCATGGCTATAAAAAGTTATGGACCCACTGAAAGGTTCACCATGACATGGCAGTGGAGATTATACCATCTGATCAGAATGTTACACTAAGAACCTCATGCTCAGTTTTTTACATTTTTGCCTAGCAGCATTAGATCAATGTATAATTTTTGGCTGTGAGGTTCATGTATTTTTCAATAGCATAGCATGAATAGATAAAAACACTCATCTAAGACTTGCTAATACATTTTCCTGTGGTCCCATTTTCAGCATCAAGGAGAATTATTCCCTGAAAATTGTATTGATCATTGGGGATATAAGCACATGGACCACTCACAGATGAAAACTTCAGACTGGTTTATGGGACCTTTCAAAGTCAAACATTTCGTGAAAGTGCAGGTACTAGCAAAACATCTAGCGAGTTGTGTGGAATGGAAGGAAATTAATCCAAAGTTAGCATGAAAAAAAAAATTTCAACATGCAGTAGTCTTCTCCTATTTTTGATCAGACTCACCTATTCAAGTCTTTAAGTGCACACAAAAAATCGGATCCCATGTGGATAAATCATATATCATGTAATCATTTCAGATACATTGCAATTCTTCAACACAGGAAACTGTATTTGGTGTTGTAAATTTGAATAACTATTGATGTATAAAAATGGGTTACATAAAGATTGCATACGGATGACAGATGAATAACAAGATTTGGTTTCTATTTTTCTGGGTGAAAAAAGCAGTCTAATATTCTGCAGTGTTTCAAATAAAATAGTTTGAGAAGTCGGCCAGGGACTATGCATGTTGGATGATTAGGCCATGAGGCAGGTCCACAGTGGCTTGTACTCGCCCACTCTCCTTGATTGATAGGTCTCTCCCTATAAGCATAAATAGCGAGAAACCAGTTAGTCTAGGGAGAAGCCATCGACTAGTCATCCGAGATGCATAGTCCTTAGCCGGCCTGCAATACTGAAGCCAGTGTCTGATTCTTACTGTCTGTGGTTCAGGCAGTGTGAATCTATCAGGTTTCAATTTTATGCTTCCAATTTTTCCTCCCCTTTGTCCAAGAATTCTAACTTATTTATTTTTCCATCGCCATATGATAAGGGCTTATTGCGGGATGAGTTGCAGTTTTGCATTACATCATTTATTTTATCAAATAAGTACTGATAAATAGGGTAAAAATCCAAGTGGGATGAAATCTTGAAATAATTGTAATTCCACAATTGCTTTTTGGAGTTATTATTTTACGGCATTCATTGTGTGGCAATAATGACCTGGCAGCATGACTTATTGTGTCATTATAATGATGGTAATACAAAACTTGCATAGATTCCTTTTTTTAATTTCAGTGGTGAAAAAAAAAATCAGAAGTTTATAGAAAAAAAATTAGGCTCATGTTTTCTTTGACCAAGACTAATCTTTATTTTTCTGCCAATAGCTGTATAGTGGCTTGTTTTTTTTGCATCCTGCACTGATAGTTTTATTGATACCATTTTGAAGGAGTTTTGCATTTTTAGAGGGATTTGTTTTTCTCTTCATGGCATTTACCATACAGGCTAATTAATTCTATATTTTCGTAGACTGGGTTGTTTTTTGTTAAGTGTTTAATTTCTTTATTTTTAAAGGGAGGAAAAGGGGGAAGATTCGATTTTCTTTTAGATGTTTAAAATCTTTTTCTATTTGCTACTGTATTTCTCAGTCACCTTAAGTTACTTGAATCTGCGATTGTGCTTACTATGTACTGCAATACCATAAACTGAGGATGAGCTTCACAGAAGTACCAAGATGGCAAGTCCAGAGGCCTTTGGCATGCCCCAGCAACTAATTGGTGCCCTGAAAACATCTTACAAGACCCACAGCCACACCATTTAAATACCTTTGACAAAGGGTTTTAAATGGTTAACAGCACTGTTGGATCTCAACTCTGGCCGCTGCTGTTAGACACAGATGACAACTTTGCATTATAGTTGGTATCTACTGCGACTAAAGTGAGCTCAGGTCAGCTCCTTAGCCTTTTGCACATGCAGTCACCAGCGCAATGACGTACCTACAGTATATGCCAATTTGCTTCAATGGGTTAAATATGGAAAATAATATATATTGAGTTTTGTGGTAATAGTTAAATAAAGTACACTAATATTCCAAAGGGTCAAGATGAGATGTAAAGGAGACACATTTCTAAACAATATAATACACTGCTATAATAAGGTTTTTTTTATCAGAAACATTCTGTAAAACCTGTTTGTTAGGCTCACAGATGTTATCAGCAATCATAAGATATGAATAAAAGCAGCTTATCCCACAAAATCTAGTCAGCTATTTTTAATGACATATTTATATGGTTTTGCAGTAAAAATACTAACTATACAAAAGCAAAGGTCATTGTAATCAACATTAAAATATTCTTGCCAGATTAGATATATAACAGAAAATCATGATTAGATATATAACAGAAAATTGGAAAGCCAATTTTTGGAATGTTAAAATAATAATATGATTGCGTCCTTTAAAATATTACGGTCTTCTTATACTAAGCTTAGCCTTTATATCGTAAGTTTTCTCTTAGCAAACATACACTTATTTGTAGGCTAAATCCATAATACAACAGTTCTGTAAAATTTTCCTTTTACTCGGAATATCCCATTTAAGAATTGGAACGATTCAATTGAATGTCCTGGAAATCCTAGTAATCCAGTGGTAAGCTGCAGTTTACTTAAAAATGCTGTTTAGAAGAAAAAAATAGACAAATATCAAAGGTTGGCTTGATGTATTCTTAATAATAGATTTGATGGCACAAATATGTTATCTTGTATGAAGACAACCTCAATACATATGCCTTATTAAGGCATATGGGAATCATACAGGGGGTCTATCACTCGGGTACCCTACTAATGAGTCACAAAGGCTGTGGCTGTTTTTTAAGAGACGGTCTTTATGTCAATGGCAGCCATGTCATACAACATTCACTCTGTAAAGACCATTGTTGGGAACATGCCTGGCTGGTTACATCTTCCCTGCCAAAATCACCTGTTTCCCAAGATGATAAGATCAGGACCTGAGGAGATTAGCTGATGGACCTGTTTGCTGCTTTTTGAAAGGGTTAATACTTTTTATGCAGCGCGGAGACTGGGGGTAGTGAAAAAGCTTCCAACAACTGCAGGACTGGGTGTTTCTGCTGCATGCAAGGAAGCAGCTGGTCACAACATAAGTGTCCAGGCATTTGTTCATGTGAAAAAAAGAAATGATGATCCTGAAGGATTGAAAATACTCTGCAGGGGTCTACCTAGAAACTTCCCTGATGAGCAGTTTGTTTTAAAATTAATTAGTATTTTTATTTTTTTGCCTCTCCTATTCTACTTTGTGGAAAATTGTTTATTTTGAACATTCCCACTCTTTGAAATGGTGGACCAAGATCTAATACATCTATGGTTTGAGTCACAAATGTTGTTGCAAGTCATTGCTGGGATCCACCTGTGTTAGACCCTGCACAATTGTTTATATGCAGTAGTTCCTGGCCATCTTGGATCCACTGGTACTGGATCAAGTTTGGGAGGTCTGGAGAATGCCATGCTGCTTATGCTATGTCACAATGCACTGCACGTATTCTCAGTTGCTGTCATGCTGTGACAGTCTTCAGTAAAGAAGTGGGGTCCTCAAACCAGAACTGGGACCCTAACTACCTCTGTCCTGGGGGGTACTCTTAAAGGTAGAGAGGCCCGAGTCTCTGACCTTACTATGCTCCTGTTAATGTTGCAAACATTTCTCCTTCTTTCTTTAGCCCTACCGTGCGCCAAAACAGTAGTTTTCCTTCACATATGCGATTTGTGCATACTCAGAGAAATTTTGCAAGAAATTTTGGGGTCCATTTTCTCATGCTACCTTTGTGAAAATAAAAAAAATTGGGACTAAAAGAACATTTTAGTGAGAAAAATGTGATTTTTTTCATTTTCATGGCTCTATGTTATACATTTCTGTGAAGCACCTGTGGGTTCAAGGTGCTCATCACACATTTAGATTCATTCCTTGAGGTGTCTAGTTTCCAACATGGAGTCACTTGTGAAGGGTTTCCACTGTTTAGGCACATCATGGGCTCTCCGAACGTGGCATGGCATGCACTAATGATTCCAGCCAATTTTGACCTCGAAAAGACAAATGGTGCACCTTCCCTTTTTAGGGTATGTGCACGCATTGCAGATTAGCCTGTGGAATTTTCTGCAGAGAATCTGCATCTCTTTGCAGAAAACACTTGTGGTTTTCATGCTGATTTCAATGCGTTTTTGCTGCGCTGATTTGGTCTGTGAATTTTCTCCCTTGTGCTTCTGGAGGAGAGAGAGAGAGAGAAAGAATATGCCAGACTGAAAAATGCTGCTGCAGATCAGCAAAAAGAATTGACATGCTGAGGAAAAAAAACGGCTGCAAATCTTTGCGGATTTTTTCGCAGCATGTGTGTGGGAAGGAGGACCCCCATATAGTGATTCGGCTGGAACCAAGGGGACCGCCATCAGAGTTCCTGAAGGAATCACACCAGGGGGATGACAAAGGGAGAGATACGACTAAGGGTGTCAGAGCAACAGGGGACGGGGCTAGGATAAAAGGAGCAGGGGCGCGCTCAGGTGTCAGTTGACAGAGAGCGGGACAACAGGCAGAAAGCCGTGTGAGACAGAGAGGACCGAGGGAGTGGACAGTGTATTCTGGAGAGACCGACAGGGGTCTGTGAAAGGAAAGCTTCGCACTCACAGACAAGTGACACGTGAGGGACTTTCACCGGCGGCCGCTTCCCTGATACGGTCTCATACAGCCGCCCCCGCTGTTTCCCTCCCTGCTGTGACAAGCCCGCGACCGCCAGTGACCGCTGCGACTACAGACCGCTCCATTACAGCGGTCAGGACACTGCCCCCCTGCCTTCTCCCCCAGTTGCGGCCCTGTCATCACCGGACCCTGGGGATGTGATCCCGCTACAGGCGGCTGTAGAGGCCCCCCGTCCGGTTTGCTCAGGGACCCTGAGCAGAGGTTGGTGAACGGTTATATTTTGAGACTGTGTCATAACCCCGCGGTGAGACGAGAGCCGCAAGGAGATGCCTGTTGCGCCCATCGGCACAGTTTCTTCAGGGCCTGTTGCGCCCCACCGTCATCATTTCTTCCGGTTCCTGTTGCGCCCCACTGGCATAGTTTCTTCAGGGCCTATTGCGCCCCAACGGCATCGTTTCTTCAAGGGCCTGTCGAGCCCAGCTCCATCCCGGAATATCGAGGCGTCAAGGCAGCCGCATCAGCGACCTCTACGCGGCCACGCCTGTGATCCTGACAGACCCCTGGAAGGATAAGTTTATTATAAGAGATAAGGACCCCCCAGTTTGGTCATACGTGGCCTATAGCACCCGGGTCAACCGGGTTAGTCGCATTACCCATAAGAAAGTGTTGTTAGGTTTGTTGTGTCCCTGCGTGGACTAGTTGCTGTTAATACTTTTTTTTGGTTGCTCATTATAGCCCAGCGGCTAAAGTTTATAAAAGTTATTTCCACAAACCACACTCTTGTCTCGTCACTGCATCCTGCGAGCCTGCTCTGACCCTACATGTGCATGTCAATTCTTAATTTACCATTCACTAACATTGGTTGTGCACTACACTGTGGATTTGATGCAATTCCACGCATCCCAAAACACTGCAGATCCTCATCAAAATCCGCAACGTTTGCACATACCCTTAGCCTTGCTTTGCACTCAAACAGTAGTTTTCTTCCACATATTGGGTACCATCATACTCAGGAGAAATTACACAACAAACTGTGCTGTATTTTCTACTGTTACCCTTGTGAATATAATGAAAATTGGAACTAAAATGACATTTTTGTAGGAAAGGGGTCTAGCTTCCAAAATGGGGTCCCTTGTGGGGGTTTACACAGTTTAGGCACATCATGGGCTCTCCAAACTTGACATGGCGTCCGCTAATTATTCCAGCAAATTTTGCGTTCAAAAAGTCAAATGGCGCTTCTTCACTTCCAAGGACTGCCATGAGCCCAACCAGTAGTTTTCCCCACATATGGGGTTTCATAGCTCTCAGGAGAAATTGCACAACAAATGTTATGGTTCATTTTCTCCTGTTAACCTTGTGAAAGTATAAAAAATTGTGGCTAAATTAACAGTTTTGTAAAAAACTGTTAAATGTTCATTTTTTTCTTCAACATTCTATTCATTCCTGAAAAATGAATGAATAATTGCCTCAAAAGGTTGTGCAACAAAATATTAAGTTAAGGGTACCATAATTTCTGTCCAGGTCTTTATCATGAGTTTAACTTTTTTAAACATTCTGTGGAAGCATTGTTGAAAAGCAATGTCTGACTTTCATTTGTTCATTTTCATAGATTTTTGATTTATTATTACTTTTGTCAGATTCAAATTATTTCTGTGACCATTGTGGGGTTTTCTGTCATTAAACGAGGGGTAAAATAGACATGTGGGTAATGTTGTTTATTGAAAGTTTGAAAATTGCAAAATGTTCACATTTTTGGACAAATTTCAGATTTTTTTCACAAATAAACACAAGTCATATTGAAGAAATTTCACCAATATTATGAAGTTAAATATTCCATTATATAACAGTCTTGGAATCAGTGGGATCCATTGATGCTTTCCAGAGTTATTACCACATAAAGTGACATTGGTCAGGATTGTAAAATTTGGCCTGGTCATGAAAGTGAACACAGGCTTGGGAGTGAAGGGGTTAAAAATATTCCATAATTGTGTTTACAGCTCTTATGTAGATCAATGTTTTTCAGCTTGTTGCCACTTCTGTTCTATAGATATACATTTAAAATAAGCCCAGTGGTTATTTAGTCTGCTTAAAAGTTTATTCCCCTACATAATTCTTGCATACTCATGACATAAGCACTGTAAATTATTAAATTGCACAAAACTGTCAGTTGAGAAAACATAAATTTATATGCTAGTGTGAGCGAGCCCTTAGGCAGGTTAAGGCACCTTAGCTGTATTAATAACAATCAGCAATGGATGTTATAAATCCCTAAAGTTATGTACTCATGATGCCTTTTCAGGCAAGAAAACCAATCAAATTTTTCAAGCGGAACGCACTTCCAAAAATTCAAGCACTTAAATACATCCACCAGCTAAGAAAATGCTAGCAGTTTTTCAGCAATAGTGCTGGCAATACACGCAAAAACATTTTCTAGAAGTATATGAACCTTCTCATTGACTTCTATTATAAAGTATAGAGTGCCTTCTGAGCACAAAAAGCCTGAAGAGCGGTCATTTCTTTTAACCACTTGATGTCTTTAGAAACCTAAAACAGTTAAAATATGTTCAAGAAAATGAACATATGAGCAGCAAGACGTTTTTACGTAGAAATGAATGTGTTCATTCTATTGACAGTTTAGTTCTTCTTCAAGCAGTTTTCGAAGCTGAATCCGAGTGAAAAATAAGTCATGTGAACATTCCCTTAGAAATCCTTTGAGCAGCATTTTCTCATAGATAATCCTGTGTGCTCAGCTATGTCAGTGTAATAGAAGATGTGGGGAGGAAACGCAACCACACAAGCCAAGAGCCCGTGAACGTGACCTTATTTTTGTCCTAGTGCCATCCGTTAACCTCTTCATAACCGGAGGTATTTTCGGCTTTGCATTTTCGTTTTTTGCTCCCCTTCTTCCCAGAGCCATAACTTTTTTATTTTTCCTTTAATATGGCCAAGTGAGGGCTTGGTTTTGCGGGACAAGTTGTACTTTTGAATAACACCACTGGTTTTATCATTGTCGTGTGCTAGAAAATGCGAAAATAATTCCAAGGGCCGTGAAATTGCAAAAAAAGTGCAATCACACACTTTTTTGTTTTGCTTTTTTACTAGGTTCACTAAATGCTAAAACTGACCTGCCATTATGATTCTACAGGTCATTATGAGTTCATAGACACCAAACATTTCTAGGTTCTTTCTTGTCTATGTGGTGAAAAAAAATCCAAACTTTGCTAAAAAAAATTGCGCCATTTTCCGATGCCCGTAGCATCACCATTTTTCTTGATCCCAGGTTGGGTGAGGGCTTATTTTTTCCATGCTGAGCTGACATTTTTAATGATACCATTTTGGTGCAGATATGATATTTTGATTGCCTGTTATTGCACTTTAATGCAATGTCGTTGCAACCAAAAAAAAGTAATTCTGGTGTTTTAATTTTTTTTTCTAGCTACCTTGTTAAGTGATCAGGTTAATCCTTTTTTTATTGATAGATTGGGCGATTCTGAACTCGGCGATACCAGATATGTGTATGTTTGATTTTTTTACTGTTTTATTTGAATGGGGCGAAAAGGGGTGATTTGAATTTTTATATTTTTAAAAAACTTTTTTTTTTGCTTTTGGCATGCTTCAATAGTCTCCATGGGAGACTAGAAGCTGCCATAACCCAATTGGCTCTGCTACATACATGCGATGATCAGTTCACCTGTATGTAGCTGAATTACTCACTTGCTATGAGCGCCTACCACTGGGTGGCACTCACAGCAAGCCAGCAGTGACAACCATAGAGGTCTCCAGGAGACCGCTGGTTGTCATGTCATTGGTGTTGTGGAAATTGGGGTAATATTTTTGGGGGTTGCTGTCAGTTGTGTAAGGTCAGCTGGCATTAAGCTCAGAAGTTAGCAATGGAGAGGCATCTATCAGACACCCCATTACTAACCCAGTAGTAAAAAGAAATATACACACACAAAAAAAATCTTTATTTGAAGAATAAACTCCCCAAGTCTTTCCCTGGTTCACCAATTTATTAAAGAAAAATAAAAAAACTCACATGCAGGTCCAACGTAGTCCATGGATTCCCATGAGTTCCCACATCATCCAAAACCTATGGAGCCTCATTCTGAGAATGAAGCTTCATAGGTTTAACAGCAGCCATTGCCAATTCTCACACTGTACTCCGTGAGGCCCAGCGGCTGTGATGAGCACTGACGTCAGTAAGGTTACCGCAGGTCACAGCCACTGAGTCACACAGACAGCAGTGTGAAACCCAGCAATGGCTGCTGTGATGGTCAATGAACAAATCTCCATAAGAGTTTGGGATCTTTGTGGAACCTCCTTGTGGATTCTGGTGGACCGGCAGGTTCTTTGATTTTAATACATTTGTGAACAAGGGAAATTGTTTTCTTTCAAATATAGGTTTTCTGTATGTGAGTTTATTTCTATTTACTGTTGGGTTAGTAATGGGGTGTCTGACTGACACCTCTCCAATACTAACTTCAGGGCTGTGTAATGTCAGCTGGCATCAAGCTCAGGGGTTAGTAATGGAGAGGCATCTATCAGACACCCAGTCACCCACATTTCTAACCCAGTAAGTAAAAAGAGAAAAAAAACACAAAAATACTTTATTTGAATAAAGACTCCCAAACACTATCTCTTGCTCACCAATTTAATAAAAATAATGTTCCCAAAAAGCTCCTCCGCTGTAATCCACGTTCCTTGATGTCTCCGGTGACTGTTAATATCAGTAAAGTGCTGCTTTTCACACAAATCAGGTAGCGACAACTCTCATCAGAGCTGCTGGGTCTTATTGAGCAAAGCATTGAGCCAGAGAATCTGATGAGAGTTGTCCTCACTTCCCTGGAATGTGAAAAGCAGCAGTTTACTGCTATTCACAGATGATGGAGCCAATGGGAATCGTAAATTGTGGCGGAGGAGCTTTGTGGGATTTTTTTTAAATAAATTGGAGAACTAGGGATAATGTTGGGGAATCTTTATCCGAATAAAATATTTTTTCTGTGTTTGCGTGTTTTTTTGGGATTACTGGGTTAGTAATGGGGGTGTCTAATAGACGTCTCTCCAATACTAACCCCTGATTTGAAGACCAGATCACATTAAAGAGTTGACATAAACTCCCAAAAATATTATCTTGAATGCTACTGCACCAGGGCAATAGGGAGGAGCCAGTCAAAATTAAAGGAATTGGCTCATCTAATGTGATGTGCCAATTCAGAGGGGGCTGTGAGCAGGTATATATAGGCTGGGAAGGGACCCAATTACCATGCAGCTTCTCAGGGTTCAGGTACCACTGCTGCGACTTCTCAGGGTTCAGGTATTGCCGGTGTGGCTTCAGGGTTCAGGGACCACAGGTGCAGTTTTAGTGTTCAGGGACTGTCAAGAGTGGCTTCAGGGTTCAGGGACGACCAGTTGCAGTTTCAAGTTCAGGCACTTGCCACACAGTGACCAGGGGATCAGGTCCAGGCCCTGGCCAGTCAAGAGCCAGGGATTCAGGTTAAGGTTCACTAAACGGTATACTGGGATGAGGGACCTGGCAACGTACAGTTGTGCATACACACTAGTTAGGGAACTATAGGGGTTGATCAGGCACCTTCCTATTGGGAGGTGACTTTAATACATTTGAAAGGTAGACTCACCAAGACCCTGACTAATGCACTAGCAGGATGTAGTAGACCTCCATTGATAAAGGCTGGGGCAGCACAGGTGCATACCACTGCTGAAAACAGCCAGTAACCCAAAGTGGTCTAGCTGTCTGGTGGAAAAAAAAAAAACAGGTGACTTTTATACAAGATGCCTCACAGCTATTAGCTGGTGGCATTTTGAAACTAAGCACGCTGCCCCATTAAGAGCATGGGATCATGCACACACACTAGGATCGCTGCCGGGAAGTCTGGGTGGCGTGCAGAGACAGAAGGAAGCAGAGAGATGAGGCAAGAAATGGGAAGGTGACTGCACGACTGCAGCTGTGAGTATGCTTGTGTCCCTGCATGGAGGGGAAGGGGAACTGGGCAGCGGCGACGGAATTAGCATTAGAGAGGGTATGTAAACAGATCCTATGTGGGACCAGACTTGGAAGAAAATTTTGGAAGGGCAACACTGGAATAGTTACATAAGTGAGGTGAGGCAATAGACCAGTCTAAAAAAGTGCATTTTTAGGCCACGCTTAAAACTGTGACTAATCAAATTATCCTAGGTAGTGCATTCGAGAGAATTGGTACAGCAGACAAGAACTTTTGGAAATGGAAGTGGAAAGTTTGGATTATTGAGGATGTTCATCTTAGGTCATTAGCAGAACAGAAGGCATGAGCTGGGTGATAGACAGAGATGAAGGTGGAGATGTAGGGTGGTGCAGAACCATGAAACACTTTGTGGGTGAGAGTGATGAGTTCATATTGGACTCTCTAACCTATGGACAACCAGTGCAATAACTGGCATAGGAATGAGGCATCCGTGAATTGGTTGTAGAAGAATATGATCCTCGCTGCTGCATTAAAAGAGTTCAGAAAGAGGGAAACCGATTAGTAGAGAGTTGCAGTAGTCCAGAGAAGCATGAATAAGAGCAACAGTAAAAGCTTTTGCAGAGTCAAAGGTAAACAAAGGTCAAATTCTACAGATGTTATTGAGGTGTAGGTGACATGAGCGAGCGAGTGATGGGGAGTGAAGGAAAGAGTCAAATAAAACCGCAAGACAGCAAACATGTTGCTGGGGAGTAATGGTAGAATCACACACGGAAATGGCAATATTGGGTTTTGGAAGATTAGAGGAAGGGACTGTAAATGGTCTTGTAAATGATTAATAACTGCTGAGTGATGAAAAAGAGGATTGAACACGGATGTCCAGTAAGAATAAATTCATCCCACTTTTCTGGATGAAAATTGGGTCAATTTTTTATACTGTTGTGTGACTCTAACCTAAGAGGGAGAGAACAGACTTCTTACATAGGGATGCTCATTTAGCTTTGAATTTGAAACTCCATAAGTAGGTATTTTCAAGTAAATTGGATGTAACTAACAAAAATGCTACAAAAATCAGTGAAAAATAAATTGCAACTTGAACATACAGTTGTGTGAAAAAGTGTTTGCCCCTTTCTGATTTCCTATTCTTTTACATGTTTGTCACACTTAAATCTTTGTGATCACCAAACAAATTTAAATATTAGACAAAGATAACGCAAGAAAACACAGAATGCAGTTTTTAAATTAAGGTATTTATTATTAAGGGAAAAAGACATTCAAACCTAGAGGGCCCTGTGTGAAAAAGTGATTGCGCACTAAGCTTAATAACTGATTGGGTCATCCTTGGAAGCAACAACTGGAGGGATTTTGGACCACTGGTCTTTGTGGAATTGTTGTAATTCAACCACATTGGAGGGTTTTCCAGCTTGAACTGCCATTTTAAGGTCATGCCACAGCATCGCAATCAGATTCAGGTCAGATTTTTGACTAGGCCACTCCAAAGTGTTAATTTTGTTTTTCTTAAGCCAAAGGTGGACTTACTGATGTGTTTTGGATCATGGGATCATTGTCCTTCTGCAAAACTCAAATGAGTTTAAGCTTGAGGTCACAAACAGATGGCCAGACATTCTCCTTCAGGATTTTTTGGTAGACAGCAGAATTCATGCATGACAGAATTCTTCCAGGTCCTGAAGCACCAAACAGCCTCAAACCATCACACTACCACCAACATATTTTACTGTTGGTATTTCTGAAATACTGTGCTACTTCTACGCCAGATGTAATGGAACATACACCTTCCAAAAAGTTCAAAGTTTGCCTTGTCAGTCCATAGAGTAGCCTCTCAAAAGGCTTGGGGATCATAAAGATGTTTTCTAGCAAAAATGTCTTTTTAACCATTTCCAAACTGATAGATTAGCAATTACTTTGCTTTTCTTTCATTCCAGAATTTCTTTGGATCTCTAGATGATGTCTAGCTTTTGAGGACATTTGGGTCTACTTCACTTTGTCCTATTTAAGTGATTTTTTGATTGAGAACAGGTGTGGCAGTAATCAGGCCTGCCTGTGGCTAGGGAATTTGAACTCAGCTTCCCAAAGATATGATAAACCACAGTTCATTTATTTTTTAAGGGGGCAATCACTTTTTCACACAGGGCCCTGCAGGTTTGGATTTCTTTTTCCCTTTATAATAATAAAGACCTTCATTTAAAAACTGCATTTTGTGTTTACTTTAGTTATCTTTGTCTAATTAAATTTGTTTTGGGATCTGAAACATTTAAGTGTGACAAACATGCAAAAGAATAGGAAATCAGGAAGGGGCAAAACCACACCTGTATATCAAAATACCTTGCTTAACATTTGCAATTTACAGTGGATTTATGTGTTCAGAACATTACATCACTAAGTATTAGCCCTTTCATTATAATACAATGTAACTACTACTGCACAAAAATTCCATTAATTTGCCTCTCTCATTTATAACTAGTTTTACCAAATCATGCATATAAAATTTCCTCAAAATTCCTCATACCTAGAAAAATAATTAACAAACCAAAATTACTTAATCTGAATACATTGGCAAAATGCTCTAGCAATTTGCTTTTTATGGATCTTTTATTTTCATTCTGATGGTCAATGAACAGAAAAAGGCCTGAAATTCAACACAAATATATAATTTAATACTACAAGCACAATATAATACTGCATCCCCAAAATTAGCTGACACAGTTTGCCACATTTAGCAACATTCAATTATTTCCAAATGTGAATTCATGCATGCAATTTGTTCAAAGCACACAAAAAGAAAGTCTAAAAATATCTTCGCTTAACCACATCAGATCAACTTGAAGATCAAATGGTTTTGCTTTTCATTATTTAGATGAAAAGAAGTTGGCCTGTGCATAGCATAGCAAGACCAGATATTTTTTAAGTTTCTCAGAAACTAAAAAATACATTTAACACAATTAAGGTCATTTATTCAATTCTGAATCTGTACTAGGGCCACCACTGCAGTGTAATAAATGTACTGTATATGAAAGTCCATGGCAGACATCAGTGTCAGACTGGGACTAAAATTGAGCCCTAGCATTTGAGAGCACATAAGGATACCAGCTGTGCGGTTAATGTGAAATATGCTTGAGCATTTATGAGTTATGGCGGATCAGTGTTTATGACATTTGCATAATACAAGCTGCTGTAAACTGCATTTTGTTATCTATATCTAATATATAAAGCTCAATGTGGGGGTGTATGTATGTATGTCCGGGATTGGCATTCGCACCGTCGCAGCTACAGCCACAAAATTTTGCACAGTCACACATCTGGACCCCAAGATTGTCATAGGCTATGTTCTGAGGCAAAATTTTAACCCAGCGCGTTCCAATTCACCAAACAATTTTGCCCCTATCTACATAATGGGGAAAAAGTGAAAGGAAAAGTTTTGGAGGCAAATTGACAGCTGCCAGATGTGAACAAGGGGGACTTAAAGAATGAGAGCGATGGCGCCAAAGAGTATATACCATACAGTTGCTAAGGTGGGGCCCTAACATGGGATACTCACCACACATGGGGATATGAACACACACACAAAATGCGCCACACACTACCACGTACTTCAACACATATACCACTCTCAGCACACATTTCACCACACATGCACCAACCTCGCCACATAAAAGTCGAAACACAAAAGTCGCCACTCAAAACTAGCCACGCTGTCCCAGAGCTGTTTAAAAGATGAAAAATGAGCTGTGATTGGCTGCTATCAGCAACAGTTTTCTTTGTAGACAGTTGTGGTAACTTAGGCCTATTATTTAAATCATTTCTATGGTGTTATCATCCTTCTGTAAAGCTGGAAATAAAACAATTCACTTACCGTTCCAACACAGACCACCCTCTGACATAGACTGCAGGGGGAGCCCAGTATCACACAGGAGAGGATTAGACACATGGCTCAGCAGGCAGTATCACACAGGATAGGATTAGATACACAGCTCAGCAGTCAGTATCACACAGGATAGGATTAGATACACAGCTCAGCAGACATTATCACACAGGATAGGATTAGATACGCAGCTCAG
This sequence comes from Dendrobates tinctorius, assembly GCF_039654945.1. Classification (NCBI taxonomy): domain Eukaryota; kingdom Metazoa; phylum Chordata; class Amphibia; order Anura; family Dendrobatidae; genus Dendrobates; species Dendrobates tinctorius. The sequence goes on from NW_027361675.1 coordinate 62,507,034, forward strand.
TACACAGTATCACACAGAATAGTATTAGATACACGGCTCAGCAGACAGAATCACACAGAATAGGATTATATACATGGCTCAGCAGTCAGTATCACACAGAATAGGATTAGATACACGGCTCAGCACGGTTTTTATGTGCAATATAATCATTATAATTTGTTATAACTAACCACAGTTAGTTACTATGCCCAGGCAACGCCAGGCTCTTCAGCTAGTAGAATATATTTTTGCTAAAGTGCTCTGTAACATTTGTGGATGTGGAACTGCACCATGAGCCAGACTTACCCTGCAGGGGTGTAACTAAGCGACTACCTGGGGGAGAAGAGAGGGGTGGAGGGCACCATCACATATCCATAAGCTATGGTGTATCGACCTGGAGTATGTCAAAAAGAGTCAAATATATGCAAGAAAAGGAGACATAGTATACACCAGGGATCACCAAACAATACAATTAGTATCAAAAAATTCTTTAGTTAAGTAGTCTTAGAAAAACCACACACACCAACAAATAATTAAAAACAATTAAAACAGGACAAAAAAAAAAGCCCCCATGAGATGTTATATATCCCCTGAACACAATCCGGTCAAACCCATATGGAACCTATACATAGTAGGTTAGACACTGAATTGTGAGGAAACACAATGAGAAAGATACTTATACATGCATAGGAAAAAGCTAAACCATTTAAATAACAAAGTATCACAATATGAGAGTAGATCCCCCAAAGGCCTGGGGAGGAGAAATTCCTCCAATAGCAGACTTTACATAGAAAACTGAAAATGGCTAACAAGGCAACAGTGCTGATTCTGACACCCTGATGTGGTAACAAGCCACTAGGTGGCTACTAGAATCCTGCATACAAGTCAATATATGAAGTATTTTGTGATAGATTGGGACACATTGGAGAGGATGATGATAAGTGTGTGAACCAATACTAAAAGGTTAATGGCAGCAGTATCAAAATAGATAAGGAAAAAAAAAACCAAGAACAGAGGGAGGAATGATTCCAATAACCCACTTATCAGGAAAATAAATTGCAGTAGCAGGATAAAGGTTCACATACTAATACATTAATAAGAAAAATGGCCACTAGGTGGCTACCATAGATCCAAAACAGAGTCTGTGCCTAAAGAGCCTATTACAGAGATTTTAAATAACATATACAGGAGATGGAGATGGTTAAACCTATGCAAGTAGGTGGAAAAATTCCAGAGACTCCTGCCCCTGATGAAGCCACTGATGTGGCGACACGCGTTGGGTTAATGCCCCCTGACCCTCCGGTTTGGTAACATCCTGGTTATGCTCAATCTATCATGTTTGGTTCTCTGAAATTTTTCCACCTACTTGCATAGATTTAACCATCTCCATCTCCTGTATATGTTACTTAAAATCTCTGTAATAGGCTCTTTAGGCACAGACTCTGTTTTGGATCTATGGTAGCCACCTAGTGACCATCTTTCAGTATATATTTCCTCTCAGCCCCTAAACACAGCCTATCCTACAGTATAGATCTCTTTTCTGTACGTTATATACATAGTCCATCCAGAAATATATTGCTCCTTACTATTCACTCTACATACAGCCCATCCTGCAATATATATCTCATCTCAGCCTCTATATGAGCCAATCCTGCAGTGTATCTTGCCTCTTAGCCATCAGTACACAGCTTAATCTCCTGTATATATCCTCTTTTCTGTACTCTATACATACAGTTCATCTTGCAGTATTTTATTCCTTTCTGTTCCCTCTATATACAGCCCAACCAACAGTATGTTTCTCCTTTCTGTCCCCTATGTATATATCATGGCTCTTTGTTACCAGCAAACAGGGACAATGCTGCCTCGTGATGTGAGTTCTGCTCTGTAATGAAGGAGGCTCTGCCCCTTTCTGTGACATCATGCCTTACGTAACAGCTCCATTCTAGACATGGCACTACTTTGCTGGCAGGATGCCAGCTCAGAGAGAGTGACTATACTTGTGGAGTATCGACTAGGGCCCCTAGTACTATAAGAAATTTCCAATGTTATCTGAACGGTAAGTAGAGCCTGGGGGATATCCAGACGGGAAGAGTGGGTGATATTTAAAACATGATGCAGCTTTAAAAATGGGTTATATTGGCACAAATGAGTAATTCTATGTATATATTAAATCACTATGTTGTGATTTTGGGAATTCTTTAAATTTAGTTTCCCTTTATAAAAAGGGATGATTGGTAAGCAAGGAAAACCTATTTGTCAGAAAACAGGTTTCATTTTATCATATATATCTGTTATGTAGTTTAACTGCAAGAAATCAAAGAACTGAATGATGAAAAGAAGCCTTATATATATTAGCAATTAATATTTGGTATTATCTGTGATGCACATTGTACTTGTCCTCACATAACTTTATCAGATACATGAGCATCTGTGTGCCACAACGTTCAGTTCACTGATGCTGACAACTTTTAACTACTGTCTCCTCCAAGCAAAACAGAACAGAGCAACGTGATTTGTTTTTCTTATCTAATACGCTTCCAGGTATTTTAGCATTTTTGTTTGCTGTTCTAGTTTTTTATATAGCTTCTTCTTCTGTGTTCTACTGCATCTCATATCTATCTATCTATCTATCTATCTATCAGATATCATATAGCAGTGTTGTTGAACCTATGGCACAAGTGCAAGAGGGGGCACACTGAGCCCTACCAGTGGGTGCGCGCGATCTCCTCAGCTCTAGCACCGCCACCACTCTCCACAGCCCACTCACCATCTTAATCATCACTAGCACTGTGGCCACTATTCTTCACTAGCGCGCTGTTCCATCAGGCCTCGAGCTCTTCCATCAGGCTGCATATCCTCCCATCAGTCTGTGCCCATGCTGAGGAGGGTGAGGGTTTTAGCGCTAGTGATCAAGGGGATGGCGTGTGGACTGAGGAGAGTGGCGGCGGCACTAGTGCTGAGGAGGTAGGACTGTGATATATGAAGAGATCAGATCAGCATTGGAATGGGCAGAGGTGAGTAGTTTTTTTTTTAATGTGAAGCCATTATACAGTATGGAGCACTACGTGGGGCTATTATACAGTATAGAGCATCATGTGGGGCCATTACACAATATTGAGAATCATGTGGGGCACCTTATGCCATATAGAGCACTATGTGGGGCCATTATACTGTATGGAGCATCATGCATGGCCATTATACTGTATGGATCATCATATGAGGCCATTATTCAATATGCAGCATCATGTGGGGCCCTTATACTGTATGCAGCACTATGTGGGGCCATTATACAGTACAGAGCACTATATGGGGCCATTATAATGTATGGAGAATCATGTGGGTCCATTATACTGTATGGAGTACTATGTGGGACCATTATACTGTATGGAGCATCATGTGGGGCCATTATTCAGTATGGAGCATCATGTGGGGCTATTATACAGTATGGAGCACCATGTGATGACATTATACCATATGGAATATCACGAGGAGCCATTATATTGTAAGGAGAATCATGTGGGGCCATTATACCATAGGGAGCACCATGTGATGCCATTATACCTTATGGAGCACTATGTGGGGCCATTATACTGTATGGAAGGCAATGTAGGTCCTCGTTAGTGCTTCATACAGTATTTGTGGGGCCCATTACACTTTATGCAGCACTATGTGGTGCCCATTAGAGTTGAGCGAAACGGGTCGGTCAAATTCAAAAGTCGGCGACTTTCGCTGAAGTTGGGTTTCATGAAACGAAACCCGACCATAGCGTGAGGTCGGCCACGAGGGCGGCGAACCGAGCGTCAAAGTCGCGTTTCAAATTATGCTTCCAGCGCCCTTTTTCAGCCAATGATGGAGGACGCACACTGTGGGCAACGCGATAACATAGGCATCAGTCACCACCATCTTTGAGAAGGGCATGCAAGTGATTGGCTGGCTTTGTGTGGCGTCACAGGGGCTATAAAAGGGTGCGCACACTGACAGCCATCTTACTTCGGCCGATCTTAGCTTTAGGGAGAGGTTGCTGCTGCTGATTCAGAGTAAGGGAGAGTGTTAGGCAGGGAAGAAAAACCAAAAAACTGCTTCTGCTGTTAGCGATTTCCACTGCACAACACAAAAGTTTATGTGTAGTGACAGGGGAGGCTATATTTTTGTGCACCAACTCTGTTGGTTATTAGGCTGCATTATAAGGCTCCCTGATAGCTGCATTGCTGTTTGCACACTGTGGGTGGGCCCACTCTTGGGCAACGGCACTGGCACAGGGTCCCTCATAGTACAATCAAGTGTCTGACGGTGGGGGTGCACACCTGCCGTCAGACACACCGGGGTACTATGAGGGGCCCTGTGCCAGGGCCATCGCCAACGAGTGGGCCCCCCTGCTTGCTCAGGATCACAGCACTTGCAAAGTTGAAATACTTACCTCTCCCTGCTCCACCGCCGTGACGTCTTCCGCGTTTCCTGACAGTGACATTCTAGTCAGAGAGCGCAATGACATCACGTCTTTACGCCCTCTGTCTAAACAGTCCAAGTGCAGTGAGATGGAAGATGGGGACGACGAGGAGTCCAGACTAGTACACGGATTCCGTAGCGAGGAGACTTATTTAATTGTTTTCAATGTTGGGACAGCAATTTTTGAAGAGCACTATACTCTGGAGAATGATATACGAGGCCCACCTTACACTGGAGCATTCCAAAGGTGGACATCCGACAGTGTAGCAGCATTCACAGGGCCCATTATACACTGGAGCATTAGAAATGGGGCCCATTATATATGGAGCATTATTTGGGCCCATAAGACAGTGGAGCTTCATCCATGGGGATGAACATATACTGTAGCATTATGTGAAGCTCATCATATACTGTATGGAACATTATATGGGACCAATGATTCTGTATGGAGAAATATATGGGCCTCATTACTCTGTATAGCACGCTATGCAGTGGCCATAATACTGTATGAAGTAATATACTGTCCGTTTTTGGAGCTATTGGAGAATTTAAAATGGATATCAGTCATGAGATGTAAGAAGTGAAGTATTTTTCATTGTACTATACTGCTATTTCTCTGCCGTATCAGAGGATCATGAATTGTGGCATGTGTTAAAGGAGCCCAGTGACGCTCTTTGGCCCAGGGCCCACGAAAATCTGTGGCCAGCCCTACCCCCCCCACTACTTTAGCCAAATAACCCCCAGTTTTCAATGCCTAACTATTATTATAAATTAAATTAAGGTTGACAAGCTTAAGTAATAAGAATTGATGTTTTTGGCATTAAAATGGGCACTGTAGGTGTGTTTCCTGTCCTCCACTCACTGCTGACCTTGGTTCCTCATTGACTTGCATTGGGTTTCGTGTTTCAGTCGGCCTTCGACTTTTCACGATAATCGGCCGATTGCGTTCGACCCGACTTTTGAGAAAGTCGGGTTTCATGAAACCCGACTCGAGCCGAAAAAAGGCAAAGTCGCTCATCCCTAGTGCCCATTATACTGTATGGAGCACTATGTGGGGCCTATTACATTGTATGGAGGACTATACAGAGCCATTTTACTGTATGGAGGACTATGTAGAGCCATTTAACTATATGGAGGACTTTTTGTGCCCATTATACTGTATGGAGAGTTGCAGAAAAAAAAGGATCCAGCGGATTTGCCTGGCGGATCCGTCTTTTTCCCCATAGACTTGCATTAGCGATGGAATGTGATGGTGGACTTCCGTTTCGTCCATCGTGTGACGGATCCGTCGGAAAATAGGTGTCAGTCGGTCGGAAAAGACATCCATTGGAACCTTTTTTTGTCTCCGTCGAAAAGTCTGACATTGACGGATCTGTCGCCATCCGTTGTCTGCTAGAATGGACGCCTATGGGCGACAGATCCGTCGCTGTCCATAATATCACGGAATCCGTTTTTTTCAACTGAGCATGCCCGGAAGAATTTCCATGCCTTTAATTTAACCCCAAAAGCCGTTCTGGCACTGAAAAGTCTCTCTTTCTCTCTCTCTCTCCAGAATCCTATTCCTTTAAATTTCCTGCAGTGACTGCTGTGACGGATCAATTGAAAAAACGGATCCAGTGCATCAGTTTTTTACAATCTGCACTGGATCCGTTTTTTCACAAATTGACGGATTAGGACTGATGGCAAAAAGACTGAAGTGTGAAACAGGCCTCAGGCTTCGAGTACAGTGCTTGCAGCTCTTTGCTAATGTTTTTTTAATCTAATACCTCAGTATTCATGTTAAATCGGCACTTTGTGTTGGCAGTTTGCCATAAATAAGTGGGTTTTGGATTGCAGTTTGGCCATTCAGTCTCTAAAAGGTTCGCCACCACTGTCATATAGTATCTCTTAAATCTCAGTAGACACAACAAACATAATCTTTTCAACCAAAATTGATTTTCATCTTACCGTCTAGTTCTTCCACTGAGATGTTAGCAAGCTGCTCACTGTCACTTCCTGTAGAAAGTGATCGGTTTAAGTAGTTATTCCCTTTGTACAATAAGCCAGCAGTCACATGATGGAATGGCATCTTCTTCCTGCATCCAGAGAAAGAGAGAATATTTAAACAGAACTTTGTTGTTACATAATAGTGCCAAGATGAAATACTACTTTTACAATTTTGCATTTTCATTTGAAGGGCTGTTTGAAAAAAAAAAAAGTAAATACAAAAATACTGTTAATTACAATAAATAGTCTAAATGTATTTTAAATCAAGACTATTTACATATTTTATTTCCCTGGAACGTAAGTCTTCCTAAACCTGCTCAGTGGTCTCCTAAGATAATAGGTCTCTGCTTTATGTGTATTTATGCAGAGTCCTATCAGTCTGGAGAGCAGAATAGGGAGAAGCTACCAGGGGACCTACATCAGACTAGTCAACCCAGATGCATAGTCTCAGTTGGATGCCAATGTATGTTTTATCTGAAACACCAGTGTTTTAAAGTAAACCATACACAACTTCAATAGCACAGCAGTGTTTGATTCATGCTGCTTGTAGTTTAAGGATAAATCAAGACTGTCACGTCAATGCAAAGCACAGTTTACTGCACCTGCACACTGAGTCAAATTAAATCACATAATATGGAACTGCAATATAACTCCATTTTATATACGAAAAGTACACCTACAGGAAATCAGAAGAATTTTGAAGGTTGCTAAGGGATTTCTTTACCCATGTAAGGCTAGTTTCACACTAGCGTATGGAGGAGCTGCGGAGGGATGCGGACTACCTCCGGGAAGGTGCGCCCACCGCTGCACCTCCTCCGATCAGCTCCACCTCTGTCGGCATGCGGCCTGCATACCATATCTTTAGCATTAGGTATGCAGGCCGTGCCGCTGTATGCGGATGCCTCCGCATGCGTCGTTTTGACGGTGCGACGTCCTGCACCGAACGCAACGTGTTGGATTTTGTTGCAGTCGCCGCACCATCAAAATGACACAAGCGGGGGGCATCCGCATACATCGGCACGGCCTGTGTACCTAATGCTAAAGATAGGGTACGCAGGCCGCATGTCGATGGAGGCGCAGCTGACCAAAGGAGGTGCGGCCGTCGATGGAGCTTCACGGAGGAAGTCCGCATCCCTCCGCAGCTCCTCATATGCTAGTGTGAAACTAGCCATAGAGGAAAATTCGGCTGACATCTATCCCTAAACACCTTACATAGGTGTCCCTGGGTGTATGCATGCGGTTGTGTTTCGGTTACGAACACATTCATGTTTAGTTCTTTGTGTAGCACTGGACCCCTTTAACTTCCCGATGAAGAAAAAAAGACAGGTTTGCAAAGAAAAAGTTTAGTTTACTGAGGTTGAAACATATATACAATGCGTGGCAGGAACATTGCTTGACTTTCCCTTCTGCATAATACAGAGGCACATTCATAGGGGTTTTAGATGGCAACAGATTACTTGTGAGGAACGTTATACACAGTGGGGGAAATAAGTATTTCTCACTGCAAAATGCAAATAAATTTATATAATTTATGCAATTTAATTTTCTGGATTTTATTTTTGATTAGAGTTGAGCGACTTTGGTCGGATCAGGTTTCGTGAAACCCGACTGAAACAAAATTTGAGTCGGATGAAACTGGTCTGACTAGGGCAAAAAAAGTCAGAGTTTCGTCCGAAACCCGACCCCAATGCTAGTCAATGGGAAATAAAAGTCAGCATTGAGCGGATGCCATTCATCCACTCAATGCTGACTTTTATTCCCCATTGACTTACATTGGGGTCGGGTTTTGGACGAAACTCTGACATTTTTTGCCCTAGTCAGACCAGTTTCATCCAACTCAAATTTTGTTTCAGTCGGGTTTCACGAAACCCGATCCGACCAAAGTCGCTCAACGTAATTTTTGATATTCTATCTCTCAATGTTAAAATTAACCTGCCCTTAAAATTATAGACTGTTCATGTCTTTGTCAGTGGGCAAACTTACAAAATCAGCAAATGATCATATACTTATTTCCCCCACTGTATGCATAACAGGTTATGCTGGTGTCTTCCATCTTCCTAGTACAGGGACAAACGGGTACGTGTTTTACGCTGTACCCACTGCACCCTAACTGCTCTCTTATGAACAGTATAAGGGAGTTCTCACTAGCTACCACCTTATTGACGTGTCCCAGTCTGGCTGATCCCGTATTCTTTCACTGTGGACCTCAAGGTCTGGCTAACACAGAGACTTGATTACTTCCTACATAAGTGCCCCAACTTGCCTGCTATAAGGAAGACTGCATTGACTTTAGATTGCCAGCTGAATAACTTGCTCCATTGCCAGTCTATTACTTCACACAGTGATTGATGACAGAACTCTCTGAGGGTATGCTTTCTTTCTCCAGCTCTCTCTCAACTACATAAATGTTAGTTTTGGAACACACCTTTAAGACATAGTTAAATCATATCGTAAACATTATTCAAGGCAGGAATTACATGTCGTCATACACAGTCATGGCCAAAAGTATTGGCGCCCTTGAAATTGCCCCATAAAATGAAATACTTATCCTAGAAAATTATTGCAATTACGCGTTTTGTTATACACATGTTTTTGTTATGCACATTTTTTGCAATGAGAAGAGAGGGAAAAAACCCAAATTGGACATAATTTCACATAAAACACCCAAAATGGGCAGGAGTAAAATGTCACCTTTCCAAAATTGTGGGTAAACAACTTTGTTTCAAGCATGTGATGCTTGTTGAAACTTACCTAAAACCAGAAAAAAAGGGGCTCAATCATTGCATTGTGCTTGTGTGTGCCAAACTAAGATTGGAAAACAGAAAGAGGTGAAATGTTTAAGGATGTGAGAACCAAAATTGTTGAAAATATCAACAATTTCAAGGTTACAAGTCCATCTGCAGAGATTTTGATGTAACATTGTCCATGGTGCATAACATAATCAAGAAATTTACAACCCATAACGCCCATTTCAATGAAACACTGGCAGGAGACCCAGGAAAACCCTACTGTTGACACAGATGTAAAAATGCTAGACTGCAGTTTAGTAAAATGTACATGATTAAGCCAAAATACATCCGAGAAAGCATATTGTGGACAGATGAGACCAAGATAGAGCTTTTTGGTAAAGCACATAATTCTACTGGTTACCAAAAACAGTATGAGCTCTACAAAGAAAAGAATACAGTACCTACAGTCAAACAAGGTGGAGGTTTAAAGATGTTTTGTGGTTGTTTTGCTGCCTCTGGCACTAGGTACCTTGACAGCATGTAAGGTATCATGAAATCGGAGGATTACCAAAGGATATTGGGTCGCATTGTAGTGCCCCGTGTCAAAAAGCTGGCTGTACATCCTAGGTCATGAGTCTTCCAGCATGACAATGACCCCAAACATACTTCAAGAAGCACCCAGAAATGAATGTAAACGAAGGGTGGAGAGTCTTGAAGTGTCCAGTAATGAGTCCCAGATCTATATCCAATCTATATCCACCTGTGGAGAGATCTTAAAATTGCTGCTGGAAGAAGGGACCTGTTATAAATGGGTCACCGAGGAGGATAACAGTCCCAGGCTAAGTCACAGAAAAACCAGAGAGGTTGGTAACTAAGTGGATTGCAGACCCCTGATCCTGTCCACACAACTAGCAGTAGCCGTGGAGCGTACCTACGATGATCATAGATGCCTCGGCACAGCCGGAGAGCTAACTAAGCCTAAAGCAAAAAAGGGGAAATCTAAACTGCGCGGGAGCAGACCCCAAAGGAATAGATAGTCCCAAACATATATTGTTGGTGAGACAAGATGAAAACACAAACGCAGGCAGAAAAATAGACTGAGCAAACGATAAGGCCCACACTGACTAGACAGGACAGGAAAGGAAAGACACTGTCTGGAATCATGCAAAAAGCCCTGCAAAAAGTCCAACATGTCTGATGCACAAAAAACACTGAAGTCGCACGACTTCGCCCCCACTATATCAGCACTCTGGTATATTCTGAAAGCAAAGCAAAAAGAGACCAACATAACAGGGGACAAAACAAACTGGCAGATGCAGTAACATATGGGCGGTGATTCAGCACAGCCCCAGCCGGAGCTGGCTGACCCGCACAAAGCAGAGATAGACAAAACCAGATCAAATGCAAACAGAATAGCAAATGAACCACTTAGCTGAACCATGCAGGGAAAGAGCAGGAGATATCAGACCTCAGAAGGAACAGGAAGAAAATCACCAGCAGAGATAGAGGGAGTCAGCTGTCTTAAATCCTAATCAGAGACCCCAGATCTCCAATCGTCTTCCTCATTATCGGGTGGCAAACCTCTGTCAATCAGATCAGCTCCACTACCTCCAGTAACCACCAGAGGGAGCCCAGAAAGAGAACTCGCAACCCCTCTGTCAATCTGCCCAGCTCCACTACCTTCAGTAATCACCAGAGGGAAGCCAGAAAGAGAATTCACAACAGTACCCCACTTGAGGAGGGGTCACCGAACCCTCATCCATGCCACCAGGCTGGTCAGGATGGGCCTGGTGAAAAGCACGGACCAATCTTTCGGCATGAATGTCAGAAGCAGAGACCCAAGAATTATCCTCCTGGCCATAACCCTTCCATTTGACCAAGAACTGGAGCCTCCGTCTAGCCAAACAAGAATCCAATATTTTCTCTACCTCATACTCCAAATTACCTTTAACCCCTTCATGACCCAGCCTATTTTGACCTTAATGACCTGGGCATTTTTTGCAATTCTGACCAGTGTCCCTTTATGAGGTAATAAATCAGGAACGCTTCAACGCATCCTAGCGATTCCCAGAATTTTTTTCATGACATATTGGGCTTCATGTTAGTGGTAAATTTATTTTGATAATTTTTGCGTTTATTTGTGAAAAAATGGAAATTTGGCGAAAATTTTGAAAATTTAGCAATTTTCAAATTTTGAATTTTTATTCTCTTAAACCAAAGAGTTATCTGACACAAAATAGCTAATAAATAACATTTCCCACATGTCTACTTTACATCAGCCCAATTTTGGAAACAAATCTTTTTTGTTAGGAAGTTATAAGGGTTAAAAGTTGACCAGTGATTTCTCATTTTTGCAACAAAATCTACAAAGCCATTATTTTTAGGGACCACCTCACATTTGAAGTTACTTTGAGGGGTCTATATGGCAGAAAATACTCAAAAGTGACACCATTCTAAAAACTGCACCTCTCAAACTACTCAAAACTACATTCAAGAAGATTATTAACCCTTCTGGTGCTTCACAGGAACTAGAGCAACGTGAAGGAAAAAAATGGACATTTTAATTTTTCCAACATAAATTTTCTTTTAGCATCAATTTTATCATTTTCACATGGGTAACAGGATAAAATAGATCCTAAATTTTGTTGGGCAATTTCTCCTGAGTACACCGATACCTTATATGTGGTCATAAACCACTGTTTGGGCGCATGGCAGGGCTCAGAAGGGAAGGAGCGCCATTTGACTTTTTGAATGGAAAATATGCTTGAATATTTAGCGGTTGCCATGTCGCGTTTGGAGAGCCACTGTGCGCCTAAACATTGGAGCTCCCCCACAAGTGACCCCATTTTGGAGACTAGACCCCCTCAAGAAACTTATCTAGATGCATAGTGAGCACTTTGAACCCCCAGGTGTTTCACAAATTCATCCGTAAAAAAAAGTACTTTTTTTTCACATAAATTTTATTTAGCCTCAGTTTTTTCATTTTCACATGGGCAACAGGATAAAATGGATCCTAAAATTTGTTGGGCAATTTCTCCTGAGTACACCGATACCTCATATGTGGTCATAAACCACTGATTGAGCGCACGGCAGGGTCCGGAAGGGAAGGAGCGCCATTTGACTTTTTGATTGGAAAATTAGCTCCAATCGTTAGCGGACACCATGTCGCGTTTGGAGAGCCCCTGTGTGCCTAAACATTGGAATTCCCCCAAAAGTGACCCCATTTTGGAAACTAGACCCCCAAGGAGCTTATCTAAATGTGTGGTGAGCACTTTGAACCCCCAAGTGCTTCACAGAAGTTTATAACGCACAGCAGTGAAAATAAAAAATCATTTTTTTTGCTCAAAAATGTTTTTTTAGCCCGCTATTTTTTATTTTCACAATGGTAACAGGATAAATTGGACCCCAAAAGTTGTTGTCCAGTTTGTCCTGAGTACGCTGGTACCCCATATGTGGGGGGGAACCACTGTTTGGGCACACGGCAGTGCGCAGAAGGGAAGGAGCATCATTTGACTTTATGAATGGAAAATTAGCTCCAATCGCTAGTGGACACCATGTCATATTTGGAGAGCCCCTGTGTGCCTAAACTTTGGAGCTCCCCCACAAATGACCCCATTTTGGAAACTAGACCCCCTATGGAACTTATCTAGATGCATAGTGAGCACTTTGAACCCCCAGGTGCTTCACAGAAGTTTATAACGCAGAGCCGTGAAAATAAAAATATATTTTTTCCTCAAAAAATGATTTTTAGCCCATTATTTTTTATTTTCACAAGGGTAACAGGATAAATTTGAACCCCAAAAGTTGTTGTCCAGTTTGTCCTGAGTACGCTGGTACCCCATATGTGGGGGACCACTGTTTGGGCACAGGTTGGGGCTCGGAAGGGAAGTAGTGACGTTTTGAAATGACGACTTGATGGAATGGTCTGCGGGTGTCATTTTACGTTTGCAGAGCCCCTGATGTACCTAAACAGTGGAAACCCCCAACAAGTGACCCCATTTTGGAAGCTAGACCACCCAAGGAACTAATCTAGATGTGTGGTGAGCACTTTGAACCCCCAAGTGCTTCACAGAAGTTTATAACGCAGAGCAGTGAAAATAAAAAATATTTTTTTTCCACAAAAATAAATATTTAGCCCCCAATTTTTTATTTTCCCAAGGGTACCAGGAGAAATTAGACCCCCAAAGTTGTTGTGCAATTTCTCCTGAGTACGCTGATACCCCATATATGGGGGTAAACCACTGTTTGGGCGCACATCGGGGCTCGAATTGGAGGGAGAACTGTTTAACTTTTTGAATGCAAAATTGGCTAGGATCAATGATGGCGCCATGTCACGTTTGGAGACCCCCTAATGCGCCTAAACAGTTCTATCTCCAACCCTAACCCCAACACACCCCTAACCCTAATCCCTACCCTAATTATAACCCTAACCACAACCCTAACCCCAACACACCCCTAACCCTAATCCCAACTCGAACCCTAACCACAAGCCTAACCGTAATCCCAACCCCAACCCACCCCTAACCCTAATCCCAACCCTAATTCCAGCCCTAACCCTAATTCCGGCCCTAATCATAATTCCAACCCTAACCCTAATTCCAACCCTAACCCTAATTCCAACCCTAACCCTAATTCTAACCCTAGCCCTAACCCTAATTCCAACCCTAACCCTAACTCTAACCCTAGCCCTAACCCTAGCCCTAGCCCTAACCCTAGCCCTAACCCTGATGGAAAAATAAAAATAAAAATATTTTCTTTATTTTATTATACGTCCCTACCTATGGGGGTGATAAGGGGGGCGGTGATTTACTTTTTTATTTATTTTGATTACTGTGACAGTGATCAAAAAAAATGAATGAATCTGCAGCATCGCAGATTCCCGGCGGGCGCACGGCGCATGCGCCCGCCATTTTCCAAGATGATGGCGCCCATGATCTGGGACGGCAGGACACCGGGAGAGTCAGAGGGAGTTCAGAGGCCTCGGGGAGGGTGAGAGGGGTGATCGGAGGGCGGGGGACCGGAGGGAAGGCGGGGGGGCAGATTTTGACAGCGGCTGCCGATCGGCGCCATCAGATGGTGGCGGCGGCAGATCGGCGCTGTCAGTCAGTTGGGGGGAGGTCGGTTCAGTGTCTCCAGCCATGCCTGATTCTATTTCCGCATCTGCCATGATTGGATTTGTAATATTTCATCAAATTTCATTGATGAAATATTACAATCGCTCTGATTGGCAGTTTCACTTTTAACAGACAATCAGAGTGAATGTAGGCACATGGGGGCTAAGCCACGCCCCCTAGGGTTAACTCTAAGGTGTCCTCTGTGTGCGGGTTGGGTGACCTTTCAGTGACCCCGGTCACCCGAGCCGCAGGGGGGCTTTAAAGTCATGACTCCACATAGGCGTCATGGGTTGTTTTGACACGACTTTTCATGACGCCTATGTGGCGTCAAAGCTCGTGAAGGGGTTAACCAATACAGGGTCAGGAGGCACCGACATGGGAACTACTGGCTCTAAAAACCTCTTCAAAAAGGATTTATGGAACACGTTATGAATCTTAAACGTAACTGGAAGAGCCAAATGGAAAGAAACGGGATTAAGGATTTCCAAAATCTTATAAGGTCCAATGAATCTTGGCTTGAATTTTGGAGATGCAATTTTCATAGGAATATTTTTTGAAGACAACCAAACCATATCACCCACTTTAAACCGGGGACCAATGGTCCTATACTGGTTGGCAAACCGTCGGGCCTTCTCCTGAGAGTGAGACAACTTATCCAATACATGATCGCAAATCTGCTGCATTCTCTCTACCACAGAATCCACACTTGGGCAGGCCAAAGATTCCACGTGCTCTGAAGAAAATCGAGGATGAAACCAAAAGTTACAGAAAAAGGGTGACATCAAAGCCGCAGAATTAGCACTATTGTTTAGCGCAAATTCGGCCAAGGGCAAAATTGAGACCCAGTCATCCTGAGCAGCAGATATGAAACATCTCAAATAGGATTCCAAAGTCTGGTTTGTTCTCTCAGTCTGCCCATTGGTCTGAGGATGAAATGCAGAGGAGAAAGATAACTGAATTCCCAGTTTAGAACAAAAAGCTCTCCAAAATCTGGAAACAAACTAGACTCCTCTGTCCAACACAATGTTCTCAGGAATCCCATGCAACCGAACCACCTGTTGTAAAAACAAGGGCACCAACTCAAAAGAAGATAGCAACTTTGGGAGTGGTACAAGATGAACCATCTTAGAAAATCTATCACAGATCACCCAGATAACAGTCACTCTCTGAGAGACAGGAAGATCAGAAATAAAATCCATTGAGATAAGACTCCATGGCCTTCTGGGCATCGGCAGGGGCATCAACAACCCACTAGAATGAGAACAGGGCTTGGACCGAGAACAAGTCCCACTGGACTGCACAAAATTCCTGACATCACGAGATAAGGCAGGCCACCAAAAAGACTGACTCACCAAATCTCTGGTACCAAAAATACCTGGATGACCAGCCAACGCGGAGCAATGAATTCCAGACATTACTATTTTCCTCCACTGGTTAGGGACATACAATTTTCCCATAGGGCAACGTTCAGGTTTGCCCTCCTGAAATTCCTCCAGGGCACATCTCAAATCAGGTGAGATGGCGGAAAGAACTACACCCTCATTTAGAATAGTAGTAGGCTCGGTCACATCAAGAGAATCCGCAAAGAACTACTAGAAAGGGAGTCCGCCTTAACATTCTTAGTGCCCGGAAGAAAAGAGACCACAAAATTAAAATGCGTGAAAAACAAGGCCCACCTAGCCTGTTTAGAATTCAAGTGTTTGGCTGATTCAAGATAAATCAAATTCTTGTGGTCGGTGAGGACCACAACTTGATGTCTAGCTCTGTTGTGAGTTCATTTTCCCCTTCACTACTGAGGCCCGAGGAACTCTCTCTTCTGGTGAAGAAAGGTAGTGAGCCTGATTGTCAAACACCTGGGGCTGATGATGATGACTGGCTGAGTGGAGTTAATGACTGGATATAAGGCTGCCGACGCCCTTCTGGCCTGCAGGTGATTTCTCTGTGGACTTCTAAGAAACCAGTCTGATTCCTGCTCATCTAGAGCTAAGATTTCTGCTTTGCCTTTTTGCATTAGTGTTTTGTTTTCCTTGCTTTTCAGGATTCTGCCATTCCCTGCTGGGGTGAGCTGAATCTCCTTTTACCTGTTGCTCTGTCTTCAGAATATTCCTGAGTACTGACATAGCTTTTTGAAGCCTAGCGTCTTCAGGGCCTTTTTTACTGTCAGTTTGTTGGCTCTTATTTTCATAGGGTTTTTCACGGATTGCAGACAGCAGCCTTCTTGTCCTTTCCTATCTAAGCTAGCATGGGCCCCATCTTTGCTCAGTCTATCTTTCTGTCTGTGTTTTGTTCTTTCTTCTTGCTTCACCATCATTATATGTGGGGGGCTGCCTTTTACTTTGGGGTCTGCTCTGGGGCAGTTTAGATTTCCCTTTCTGTCTTTAGGCTATGTAGTCCTCCGGCTGTGATCGAGGGGCCTAGGGCATTGTAGGAGCCCCCCATGGCTACTGCTAGTTGTGTTGATAGGTTCAGGGGTCTGCAATCCGATAGCTGCCAACTTCTCTGGTTTTCTGGACTTAGCTAGCATTTCTATTTTTGCCTCCTACGGTGACTCAATCATAACATAGCTCCCTCCAACCAATGTCTCCACTCTTCAAATGCCTATTTCATGGCCAACAATTCCCGATTCCCCACGTTATAGTTACGTTCAGATGGGGAGAATTTTCGAGAAAAGAAGGCACAGGGATTCATCTTAGAAGTCACCGGATCTCTTTGGGACAAAACGGCTCCTGCACCAATCTCAGAAGCATCTACCTCCACCTGAAATGGGAGTGAGGCATCAGGTTGCCGTAGAACCGGAGCAGAAGTGAATCTCCACTTAAGCTCCTGAAATGCCGAAACTGCCTCTGGAGACCAATTCACCACATCAGCGCCCTTTTAGGTCAAATCAGTCAGTGGTTTAACAATACCAGAAAAATTACTTATAAATTTACGGTAGAAATTAGCAAAACCCAAAAACTTCTGGAGAGCCTTCAAAGAAGTGGGCTGAACCCAATCATAAATGGCCTGTATCTTGGCTGGGTCCATTTCAATAGCACACGGGGACAAAATGAATCCCAAAAATGAAATCCTCGGTACCCCAAAGAAGCACTTCGATCCCTTAACATACAGAGAATTTTCCCTCAAAATCCGGAACACAGCCCGGACAAATTCCACATGAGAATCCCAATCACTGGAAAAGATCAAAATATCATCCAGATAAATAATCAAAAACTTATCCACAAAGTCCCGGAAAATATCGTTCATAAAAGACTGGAAGACAGAAGAGGCATTAGTGAGCCCAAAAGGCATCACCAGGTACTCAAAATGTCCCTCCGGAGTATTAAACGCCATCTTCCATTCATCCCCGTGCTTGATGCGAATAAGATTATATGCCCCCCTGAGGTCAAGCTTGGTAAACTAACAGGAATTTTTAACTCTGGAAAATAAAGCAGAAATCAGGGGTAACAGGTACTGATATTTAACAGTGTTTTTGTTAAGGGAACGATAGTCAATACATGGCCTTAATGAACCATCTTTCTTGGCCACAAAAAAAACAGCACCTAAAGGTGAAGAGGATGGTCTAATATGACCCTTCTCCAATGACTCCTTGATATAAGATCGCACATCATCATGTTCGGGTACCAATAAGTTGAAAAGCCGACAATTGGGAAATTTACACCCGGGCATTAACTCAATTGCACAGTCATAACTCCTATGAG
Organism: Dendrobates tinctorius; assembly: GCF_039654945.1. Taxonomy (NCBI): domain Eukaryota; kingdom Metazoa; phylum Chordata; class Amphibia; order Anura; family Dendrobatidae; genus Dendrobates; species Dendrobates tinctorius. Next base: position 62,524,986 of record NW_027361675.1, read on the forward strand.
GAGGCAAAGACGCAAACTTACTCTCACTGAATACATTAGAAAAATCAGCCAAAAAGTCAGGAATATCATGAGACCGGGGAGAGGTGGTGAAAACAGGAGTGTCACTAAGAACACATTGACAACCCCAACTCACCACAGACACAGATTTCCAATCTAAAACATGATTATGAGTTTGCAACCAAGGGAAACCCAGAACAATAGTATCATGCAAATTGTGCAACACCAAAGATTTACAATTTTCTTGGTGGTCCGGGGCGACCCACATTATCACCTGGGTTCAAAACTGGGGTTTATTCTCGGCCAAAGGAGTAGCATCAACACCCCTCAAAGGGATAGGAGTCCGCAGGGGTATCATGGGAAAACCACAACGTTTAGCAAAGTCCAAATCCATCAGATTCAAAGCTGCTTCTGAATCAACAAAAGACTTAGCAGAAAATGTAGACAAGGAGCAGATCAGGGTAATCGCCAAAAGGATCTTAGGCTGTACACTGCCCACAGCAAATGTGTGAGCAAAACGCTTTTCTCATTTAGGGCAGACAGCAAAAGTATGAGAGGCATCCCCACAGAAAAAACACAACTTATTACGCCTTCTAAACTCCTGACGTTGTGCCCTAGACAAAACCCTATCGCATTGCATGCGTTCAGAAGTTCGTTCGAAAGGCGGCAACACCTCTCGTGCAGTTTTACGTTCATGTAAACACCGATCAATTTGAATGGCCAATGACATAGAGTCCTCAAGACCAGAGGGAACAGGAAATCCCACCATAACATCTTTTATGGTCTCTGCCAAACCCTTCTGAAAGAGAGCTGCTAGGGCATCGTCATTTCATTTAGTAAGGACCGCCCACTTTCGGAATTTGACAATATAACTCTGCAGAATCCTGACCCTGGTTCAATGCCAATAAGGTTTTCTCAGCTTTATCAATAGCATTAGGTTCATCATACAACAACCCCAAGGCTTGAAAAAACGCATCCACATTAGCCAGAATAGGATCTCCGGGTGTCAAAGAAAAGGCCCAATCCTGAGGATCGCCGCGTAGCAGGGAGATGACAATTTTAACCTCCTGCACAGAGTTCCTTGATGAGTAAGGTTTCAAAGCAAAAAATAGTTTTCAATTATTCTTAAAATTCAAAAATTTAGACCTATCCCCAGAAAACACATCAGGAGTAGGGATTTTTGTTTCAACAGCAGATGATTGAGCGTGATAAGCAGAAATTCCCCACACTTCAGCAACGAGCTGCTCAACATGATCAGACAATTGCTTAGTCTCCATTTAGACAAAAAAAATCCTCCTACAGCCACAGAAAAAAAAGAGGAAAAATATATATAAAAAAAAATTCTGACACTTTTTTTTTTAATTCTTTCCTTCTGTAGAGTACCCTAGAGTCTACAGTTAGGCTGGTGATTCTGTTATGAATGGGTCACCAAGGAGGATAACAGTCCCAGGCTAAGTCACAGAAAAACCAGAGAGGTTGGTAACTAAGCGGATTGAAGACCCCTGATCCTGTTCACACAACTAGCAGTAGCCGTGGAGCGCACCTACGATGATCCTAGATGCCTCGGCACAGCCGGAGAGCTAACTAAGCCTAAAACAAGAAAGGGTAATTCTAAACTGTCACAGAGCAGACCCCAAAGGAATAGATGGCCCCCAAATATTTATTGTCAGTGAGACAAGATGAAAACACAAACGCAGGCAGAAAAATAGACTAAGCAAACGATGGGGCCCACACTGAATAGACAGGACAGGAAAGAAAAGACACTGTTTGCAATCACACAAAAAACCCTGCAAAAAGTCCAACACGTCTGTTGCACAAAAAACACTGAAGTTGCACGACTTCGCCCCCACTATATCAGCACTCTGGTATATTCTGAAAGCAAAGCAAAAAGAGACCAGCATAACAGGGGGCAAAACAAACTGGCACATGCAGTAACATATGGGCGGTGATTCATTACAGCCCCAGTCAGAGCTGGCTGACCCGCACAAAGCAGAGATAGACAAAACCAGATCAAATGCAAACAGAATAGCAAATGAACCACTTAGCTGAACCATGAAGGGAAAGAGCAGGAGACATCAGACCTCAGAAGGAACAGGAAGAAAATCACCAACAGAGATAGAGGGAGTCAGCTGTCTTAAATCCCAATCAGAAACCCCAGATCTCCAATCGTCTTCCTCATTATCAGGTGGCAAGCCTCTGTCAATCAGATCAGCTCCACTACCACCAGTAACCACCAGAGGGAGCCCAGAAAGAGAACTCGCAACCCCTCTGTCAATCTGACCAGCTCCACTACCTTCAGTAATCACCAGAGGGAAGCCAGAGAGAGAATTCACAACAGGGACCCTTAAAATATGAGAGACCTGGAGCAGTTTGCAATAGAATATTGATCTAAATTTCCAGTTGAGAGATATAAGAAGCTTGTTGACTGTTATAGGAAATGATAGCAGTTATTTATTCCAAAGGGTGTGCAACATCAACACACACAAATGAAGTAAACATGTGTATAACAAGACGTATAATTGCATTAATTTTCTGGGAGCAAAACTTCACTTTATGGAACAATTTCAAGGGTGCCAACTAGTGATGAGCGAATTTGTTCAGAAATTGGTCGCCAAACTTAAATTCAACACTAATATGGCACATTCGTAATCGTGATTGGAAACCCGAGCAAAATTTTATAAAAACGGTAACAGTTGGTAAAAGTGCGGGAAAACATGTGCGTTGCCATAAAAATATTTTCAGCACTTTAGCAACAATAATGGTGATGTATCATGAGCGTCTGGCATGTGTTTGACGAGGGGAAGGTGTTTGCAGAGCTCATAGGCGAGGCATTCTTGTAAGCACAGTACAGCACTCATTTTTTTCCTAACTTTATGTGTGCACTCTGCGGCATCAATCAGAGCGCAGGAAACACCCACAATGTCCTGACAACGACTGTCATTGGCTGCTGAAATCACATGTTTCTCTCCATATAAATAGTGGACATCTTGTTTTAGTGGCATTTTGACACTGTAACAGCGTAGAGAGGCTGCTCCTGACGCTGCCACTGTTAACTAGCAAGATTTGGGGGGGCATTACTGAGGTCCACAGACAAAGCCAGCAGTGTACATGACCTACAAGAGTGTTCTGCACTGCTTCAATTGTGCTCCATGCACAAGTATAGCATTCTAAATAATATTTTTTTCAATAGCTAAATGTGAAAAAACCTGCTGTATCCCACCTTGTCATTTATTGCTGTGGTGATATGAGCCTGTTTGCATTAAAAAAAATTAGAATATTTTCTTTTGCTGAATGAGATACAGGCCACCGTATCCCACATTGTCATGTTGTGGCGGTGATATGAGCCTGTCTGCAGATCTAACGCATATTAAAAAAAATTCTAATTTTTTTCTGTCGATAAACGTGATACAGCCCGCTATATCCAATCTTTTCATTTAGTGGCATTGAAATTGTTCTGTGTGCAGAGCTGTTGCACATTAAAATTAATTTATTTTATTTTTTTTACAAACGTGATACAGCAGGCGAGATCTGAGTTTGAAATTGTTTTGAGCCTATCTTCTAGATTATGTGCATCTTTGCATCCATTTTCTCACGGGCATCTTTTATACCTAGCTTGAGACACGCATCTGTTACACCTATTTTCAGACGAGCATCAAACACTTTCTGGTAATTGGTGTTGGGTAGATGAGTAATAGTTGTAGGCTGGATCTTGTACTTCCCATAGCCACCTGTTATTGATCCTGTTGTATGTTCCCATTCCCATCATACAGCAGGGGACATATGGCTTTAAAATTGTTTGGAGGCTATCGTCTAGATTATGTGCATCTTTGGCATCCAGTTTCTCATGGGCATCTTTTATACTTAACGCCATACAGTATGGGACATGAGACTTTGAAATTGGAGCATCTGCTCAATCTTATACAGGCCTTATCGACAGGCCCCCAAAAATTCTTCTGTACGCAGTCACAGAGGGAGCAAGAGGAGAGGTGGGAGGACAATTCAAAATGGATATGTTGTTCCAGTAGTTTGGTGGCATAGGGCAGAAATGATATGGGGCGATAGGTAGACACAGAGGATGGGTCAAGGGTGGACATTTTGAGGATGGGTGTGATCGAGGTATGTTTCAATCAGGATGGAAGACACCAGTAGTTAGTGACAGGTTGAATAGGTGGGTTATGCTTGAGATGAATAGAGGTGTATCTAGGGGGGCAGCCAGGGCATGTGCCTCAGGCACAGTTGGCAAGGGGGCGCAGTTGGACTGCCTAATGCGGCGGTCTGCAGTGTCTCCCCGGCGGCCGTATTCTGCAGTCCCCAGACTGGGAGTCAGCCATTCTCTGTGCCAGCTGTCAAGTTTTATATGCGAGTACAACTGAAGCTATGACCGTCCAACCCTCTGCTCAAAGCAGGATTCACTAAATCATTCCAGACAGATGTCTCTCTAGCCTCTGTTTGAAGACTTCTATTTGAAATATTCGCTCATCTCTAATGCCAGCACTTTCAGCCATGTCTATACTTGTCTCTTACAATATTGCAACAACCAATATTCTAGACATTGAGGCTGCCAAAATCTGCTGCCACATTTTGACATTCTTTTACTTGCTCTATTCCCTGCTGTATTCTCTTGAATTCATAGTATTCTGCTTATTGTGCCTGCAGGGAATAGGAGGCAAATTACATTGTCTACTCTATTAGCTGAATGATTCCTGCTCATAAATATAGTGCTTGATGTAATAGATATTTATTAGTGAGTAGCTTATAAAGTATAAAAGACTCCACAGTGAAGCTTCTTTTTAAGCTTTATCAATGAAATCAGCTAAGATATAAATAACAAAAGAAGAATAAAAAATAAACTGCTCCAGACTTAGTCATGTTTCTTAACTAATCATATGAATATGTCTATGCAAATATATGCTACCTGTAAGAATCATCTCAGAGAGATCTCACATTTAATTAGAACAAATGAGATAAGAATGAATAAATTAGCGGATCATATGCACAATCAGAGGAAACCAAGACCAATTACTGCATTTAACATAAAACATAATTAGATTTTAGTTGTTATTCATTCAAAAGATCATCTTGAGGAATAAAAAAAAAACAGAAAGCTCTCCAGTACATTAGAATACTGATGTATGTAGTGTAGCAGTTGAAGAAGCTGACAGCTCATACATGCTGCTCGATCCTATACATGCACGCAGGGTGAGACCTGTCACTCCAGGTCAACGGGTGTGAAGAAACCCGTTGATCCCAAATGGGATCCTCATGCTTAACTAGTCTCCCATTTGGCTTGGTCCACGGCAGCTTTTAAACTATATTTTTCTCTCTGCATCAATGCAGCATCTCAAACTCAAAATACAAGGCATTTAAGATTTAACTGTCAAATATAGTGCTTTATATAGATTACTATATATAATCCAAATAAACTAGCAGATGTAGATAAAGGGAGTGTGTCAGCAGGCTTTTGCTACCTAATCTTAGAGCACCATAGTTTACAGTATGAGCAGAGACCCTGATTCCAGTGATGTGTCGCTTACTGGGTTTTGTTGTTTCGATACAATCAGTGTTTTATCAGCAGGATATTATTACTAGAGGGCAATTGGCCTTGTGCACCCTAGTCCAACCCCACCCCCAGCACAGATTAGCAGCTTTTGATTACCATACATTGTAAACAGAAAGCTGTGATGTGGGCGAGGTTATACGCAGCTCAACAATTGAGCTCTGCTAGATCTCCAGCAGGGAAAACTGTGACTCTATCACAGCTGCTGCACCCATAAACTAAGTTATACATTGCTGAAGTCAGAGTCTCTGTCTCAACCTCATGCTGCTGTCAGATTACATAGCAAAAACCTGATGACAGATTCCCTTTAATGTTAAACTTTAAGGTATCACTTTTGACCCAGACTACAATAAACCCCTAAATAAATAACTGATTTCTATGCAGATGATTTACTTTTTCCCTACAATTTACAAAGGTGTTCCCATCTCCAAGATCCTATTCCAATATGTAGTAGGTGTAATAGTGATAATATTAGAAAATACCACCAATTAGAAATGTAGAATAGTATTTTCTGACTTGCTATGTTTCTTTTCTCATGTGCAGGCATTGAAGGACCTTAGGTATCCATGGATATGACCACGTCCGGCTCCAGGTTTTCGTAGGCCCCGGACGAAAGAATCTCAGTGGGCTTCTTTGTCACATACCATGATTCATCATCCAAAAAGAAAAAGAAGCCAAGCTTAAAAGTAACAATCTTTATTAGAACATAGTTAAAACCATGAATATAAAAATCACAATAATGGTAAAGGTGGGGACACTACAAAAAACCACATTGAGGATAATAGGCACAAAAAGATGCTGAATATATATATAACAAATGCCGAAACCAATGCTAAGGGGCAAATATAAATGCATAAAACAGGAAATAAGTATTCAAATAAATGCCAGTGCATTACTTACTCAATATAAAGCATTGTAAATATGCATATACAGTATTAGAAGCATAGTGCAATAATCATATCAAAGATAAAATCCCCTTAAATATTGCAGGAAGATGTGTTAGTATAAACAAATTACTTAGCATAGGCAGGTGTGAATAAATGAGAAGCTACATAGCCAATATATGCAAATGCTAAGTAAGGCAGAGGCAAACCCTGAAAGACCAATGTAACATGTGCAAATAAGCAAGAGATAAGGATGATTAGTGCATATTACCTCAGAGTGTGGATGAAAGGACCCCGACGCGCGTTTCGCGACAGCTTTTTCGAGGGGCGCATAGAGGAGCTGTCTGTTTGTCCTTTTATATGGTAACAGAGTATGGGAAACAAGCGTATATCGGCACTTCCGGTGGGCGGCCCGGATCCCGGGCATCACAGGTCAGCGTCATGAAAGCCGCGCCTCCCCCCTGCTCGACGCGTCAGAGCAGGAGGGAGGAAGCAGCCACATGGAGACGCGTCACCATAGTGATACTCGGGCTAAAGAACCGGCGGAGTGCACCCTGCTGTCAGGAATAAAACATTGCTGCAATAGCACTTAGGCTACATAAAGGGCTGCCAAGGAATATATGTGATAAAAGTGAAAGAAATATGCATGAGAAAAAGAAAAAAGGGAAAGTGAAAGTGATAAGTGTACAAAATGTGAAGGGGATTATGATGTTATATAAGAATAAAGTGAAACCATGTACAAAGATACATATGAAAGAACATGGAAAATGTGCAGATGGAGTGCCATACATAATTGATATATATAGAAGACCAAAAAATGGGCTTCCCAAAAAAAAAAAAAAAAAAAAAAAAGGTTGGAACATACAAGGTGTAAAATAATAATAATAATAATAATGAGAAAAGGATCCATATGATAAACATTCCTTGGGAAGAGCAGCCAGAAGCAGGGTGCATCAGTTTGAAGGATGCTAGGAATATTGATTCATGCTTGAGATAGGAGCAAAACCGAACAGCGTCTCATAAATAAGATAGGAACCCATCTATAAAAATAAAATAATATTAGTTACAAGATAAAAACAAAACAACATGAAGAATAAAAATAAAAAAATGAAAATAAAAATAAATGTAAAAATAAAAAACAAAGCTATAAGAACGGGGCAAAACTAATAACCTCATTGAGACCATTAGGTTGTAAAGATTTAACCTTGGAGATCCATCATGACTCCAATTGCGCCAAAGCTTTCCTCCAGTTACCGCCTCTAATGTCAATGTGTATTTTGTCAATCCCAAAAGCCTTTAATAGGCTAGCATCACAGTTATGCATCTGTTTAAAGTGACACGGTAAGGATTTCAAGGAAGGAATATCCTCAATATCCAGGGCATTGATGATGTCCCGATAATGCTCCCTAATTCTAGTTTTAAGGGGCCTGGAAGTTAATCCTATATAAATCTTAGGACAAGGACAATGGGCATAGTAAACCACTCCTATGGAATTACAAGTGATGTGTTGTGTTATTGAGAAGGTCTTACCATCACTGGAGTGGAAGGTGGAGGTCCGTATCATATTAGGACAGGCAATACAGTCCCCGCAGGGAAAAAAGCCCCAAACTGGGCCTTTAGATCCAAAGGCTCGTTCAAGTTGGGGTCCAGGATAGTAACTACGAACAATGTGGTCCTTAAGGCTTGGGGATTTTCTATAAGTGATAGAAGGATAGTCAAATAAATGTTTCGCCAAGCCAACATCCTCCTGTAGAATAGGCCAGAATTTCTTCAGGATATTCTGCATACCTTGCCAATTGGTATTGTAAGTGATGATGAATCTTACCTTGGATTCCTGATTTAATTTGGATCGCGATTTCAACAGCTCATTACGATCAATTTTCTTGGCTGCTTGTAGACCTTTCTTAATACATCTACGCGAATATCCCCTATCTTGAAACCTGTGAGATAAATCATCCGCTTGTTCATCAAAATTACCCTTGTTGGAGCAAATCCGTTTTGCCCTAAGGAATTGACCCTTAGGTATGCTTTTAATTAGCGATTGAGGATGGGAGGATTTCGCATACAGCAATGAGTTGACAGCGGTTTCTTTACGGAAGATAGTAGTTTCCAAGAATCCACTGGAGGAATTTGAAATTTTGATGTCAAGAAAGTCAATGGTGGATTGACTGTATTTACAGGAAAGTTTGATATTCAATTTGTTGTCATTTAAAATCCTAACAAAATAGAGGAGGTCCTGCTCTGAGCCCTGCCATACCATGAGAATATCATCGATATAGCCGGCCCAGAAGAGGACACCCTCGATATAGGCTACAGGTTGGGTGAAGAAGATTTCACGCTCCCACATGCCCATAAAGAGATTTGCGTATGCTGAAGCGAAGGCCGCACCCATTGCGGTCCCCTGCTGTTGTAGATAGATGTTCTGTTTGAAAATGAAGAAATTATGCTCTAGGGCAAATTTCAGCAGAGAGAGCAGGAATTCAATAAAATCAGAAGAGTGTTGCGACATGGATAGAAAGATTTTAACGGCCAATATTCCATCGTGATGTTGGATGGAAGTGTATAGAGCTTCCACATCCATGGTTACCAGCCACATATCCTCATCAAGCGGAATGCCATCAATTTTTCTAAGTATATCCCCTGAGTCTTTCACGTAGGAAGGAAGATCCATTACTAAAGGCTTCAAATAATGGTCTAAAAATTTAGAAACAATTTCGCAAAGATTCTCATTGCCCGACACGATCGGGCGCCCAGGGGGTACTAAGGCATTTTTATGTATTTTGGGTATAAAATAAATACATGCCATTTTGGGATAGAGGGGAATTAAATGGTCCCTGAGATCCTTTGTGATGAGGCCATCATCAAAAGCTCGATCGAGAATTTCTTGTAATTCACCTCTAAATTTCAAAGTGGGATTAAAAGTTAGCTTTTTATAACAGACCTCATTTCTCAATTGCCGAAAAGCTTCCTTTTCGTACATGTGAGTTGGCCATATCACCACATTGCCCCCTTTATCAGCTTGTTTTATAACAACCTCTCTCAGATTTTTTAATTCTCGTAAAGCTTTTCTTTGTAGAAAAGATAAATTGTCCCTTGTGCCTGGTGGTTGTAATTTCTCAAAATCTTTAGTAACGAGCTTAACAAAAAGCTCGATGTTAGGATACAAATTAAGAGGAGGGAACTTCTTAGGAATAGGGGGACGAAATTGGTCATTACCTGGGATAAACGCAGTATGTTCGTTATCCTCCAATTCTTCAAGAATGGAAATGGCACGTAGTTCATCATCAGTCCATGTTTCACCTGCCTTTGATTTATCATGTAATTTTTTTAAAATTAATTTGCGGGCAAAGAGTTGGAGGTCTTTGGTAGCTAAGAATGAATCAAAGGGAGAAGAAGGTGAAAAAGATAAGCCCAAACTGAGTACTTCCAATTGGGAGGGAGTCAGATCAATGGAAGATAGATTGATTACCTGCATCTTGGTGGAAGAAGGACCAGGCCGTTCATATGGTTTTTTAGGAGTTCGTCCCTTTGTGGGATCATTTTTTCTTAGGTTATAGGTGCGCTGGTGTGCACCGTTACTTTCCCTTGAGGATACCGAGGATATGGAAGAAGAGCGGGAGGAGGATCGTTCACGCATCCCACTAGAAGGCCATTTATATATAGTACCATTATGAAAGTCCTTCAAATCTCTTTGAAATTTCCTTGTCATCCTTTTCCCAAATCAAAAATTGACTATCCAAATCCTTATTAAAAGCCTCTATTTCCAAAGAGGTGGAATTTTCCAGAAGTTTTTGGCGTGTACAATCAATATCAGTATCCAATTTCTCAAGTGTTTTCTTATTGTTACCAATAAGGAGCTCTATCAATGATTTAGAACAGGTGGTACAGGCCTCCTCCCATCTTGTTCTAAATAATGGGTCATCAATGAAAAAAGAAGGCATAATATGAATGCGAAGTCCTCGCAGTATCAAGTTCTTCGCCAAATAGGTCTCTAAAGAGGCTTTATTCCACCACGTTCTGGTTCTTTTTTTAAGGGAGAATGTCAAAGTATTTTTTAGCTCTGTTTTTTGATTATTATCGTTAGTTCCTGATTGTGTAGTGTCCCCACAAAAGACAGTGTCAACGCAAGAGAGCCAGTTCTTATCCCTCGCTTTATAGTCCATTCTGGCAATATAAGCTGTAAAAAATACAGCATAACAATAAGTATTCAAAATAAATCAGCCTAGAAAGCAAACAGCTTCAATGAAGAATCATCCAAAAAGAAAAAGAAGCCAAGCTTAAAAGTAACAATCTTTATTAGAACATAGTTAAAACCATGAATATAAAAATCACAATAATGGTAAAGGTGGGGACACTACAAAAAACCACATTGAGGATAATAGGCACAAAAAGACGCTGAATATATTTATAACAAATGCCGAAACCAATGCTAAGGGGCAAATGTAAATGCATATAAGAGGAAATAAGTATTCAAATAAATGCCAGTGCATTACTTACTCAATAAAAAGCATTGTAAATATGCATATACAGTATTAGAAGCATAGTGCAATAATCATATCAAAGATAAAATCCCCTTAAATATTGCAGGAAGATGTATTAGTATAAACAAATTACTTAGCATAGGCAGGTGTGAATATATGGGAAGCTACATAACCAATATATGCAAATGCTAAGTAAGGCAGCAGCAAACCCTGAAAGACCAATGTAACATGTGCAAATAAGCAAGAGATAAGGATGATTAGTGCATATTACCTCAGAGTGTGGATGAAAGGACCCTGACGCGCGTTTCGCGATAGCTTTTTTGAGGGGCGCATAGAGGAGCTGTCTGTTTGTCCTTTTATATGGTAACAGAGTATGGGAAACAAGCGTATATCGGCACTTCCGGTGGGCGGCCCGGATCCCGGGCATCACAGGTCAGCGTCATGAAAGCCGCGCCTCCCCCCTGCTCGACGCGTCAGAGCAGGAGGGAGGAAGCAGCCACATGGAGACGCGTCACCATAGTGATACTCGGGCTAAAGAACCGGCGGAGTGCACCCTGCTGTCAGGAATAAAACATTGCTGCAATAGCACTTAGGCTACATAAAGGGCTGCCAAGGAATATATGTGATAAAAGTGAAAGAAATATGCATGAGAAAAAGAAAAAAAGGGAAGTGAAAGTGATAAGTGTACAAAATGTGAAGGGGATTATGATGTTATATAAGAATAAAGTGAAACCATGTACAAAGATACATATGAAAGAACATGGAAAATGTGCAGATGGAGTGCCATACATAATTGATATATATAGAAGACCAAAAAATGGGCTTCCCAAAAAAAAAAAAGGTTGGAACATACAAGGTGTAAAATAATAATAATAATAATGAGAAAAGGATCCATACGATAAACATTCCTTGGGAAGAGCAGCCAGAAGCAGGGTGCATCAGTTTGAAGGATGCTAGGAATATTGATTCATGCTTGAGATAGGAGCAAAACCGAACAGCGTCTCATAAATAAGATAGGAACCCATCTATAAAAATAAAATAATATTAGTTACAAGATAAAAACAAAACAACATGAAGAATAAAAATAAAAAAATGAAAATAAAAATAAATGTAAAAATAAAAAACAAAGCTATAAGAACGGGGCAAAACTAATAACCTCATTGAGACCATTAGGTTGTAAAGATTTAACCTTGGAGATCCATCGTGACTCCAATTGCGCCAAAGCTTTCCTCCAGTTACCGCCTCTAATGTCAATGTGTATTTTGTCAATCCCAAAAGCCTTTAATAGGCTAGCATCACAGTTATGCATCTGTTTAAAGTGACGCGGTAAGGATTTCAAGGAAGGAATATCCTCAATATCCAGGGCATTGATGATGTCCCGATAATGCTCCCTAATTCTAGTTTTAAGGGGCCTGAAAGTTAATCCTATATAAATCTTAGGACAAGGACAATGGGCATAGTAAACCACTCCTATGGAATTACAAGTGATGTGTTGTGTTATTGAGAAGGTCTTACCATCACTGGAGTGGAAGGTGGAGGTCCGTATCATATTAGGACAGGCAATACAGTCCCCGCAGGGAAAAAAGCCCCAAACTGGGCCTTTAGATCCAAAGGCTCGTTCAAGTTGGGGTCCAGGATAGTAACTACGAACAATGTGGTCCTTAAGGCTTGGGGATTTTCTATAAGTGATAAAAGGATAGTCAAATAAATGTTTCGCCAAGCCAACATCCTCCTGTAGAATAGGCCAGAATTTCTTCAGGATATTCTGCATACCTTGCCAATTGGTATTGTAAGTGGTAATGAATCTTACCTTGGATTCCTGATTTATTTTGGATCGCTGTTTCAACAGCTCACTTTATTCTTATATAACATCATAATCCCCTTCACAGTTTGTACACTTATCACTTTCACTTTCCCTTTTTTTCTTTTTCTCATGCATATTTCTTTCACTTTTATCACATATATTCCTTGGCAGCCCTTTATGTAGCCTAAGTGCTATTGCAGCAATGTTTTATTCCTGACAGCAGGGCGCACTCTGCCGGTTCTTTAGCCCGAGTATCACTATGGTGACGCGTCTCCATGTGGCTGCTTCCTTCCTCCTGCTCTGACGCGTCGAGCAGGGGGGAGGCGCGGCTTTCATGACGCTGACCTGTGATGCCCGGGATCCGGGCCGCCCACCGGAAGTGCCGATATACGCTTGTTTCCCATACTCTGTTACCATATAAAAGGACAAACAGACAGCTCCTCTATGCGCCCCTCGAAAAAGCTGTCGCGAAATGCGTGTCGGGGTCCTTTCATCCACACTCTGAGGTAATATGCACTAATCATCCTTATCTCTTGCTTATTTGCACATGTTACATTGGTCTTTCAGGGTTTGCTGCTGCCTTACTTAGCATTTGCATATATTGGCTATGTAGCTTCCCATTTATTCACACCTGCCTATGCTAAGTAATTTGTTTATACTAACACATCTTCCTGCAATATTTAAGGGGATTTTATCTTTGATATGATTATTGCACTATGCTTCTAATACTGTATATGCATATTTACAATGCTTTATATTGAGTAAGTAATGCACTGGCATTTATTTGAATACTTATTTCCTCTTTTATGCATTTATATTTGCCCCTTAGCATTGGTTTCGGCATTTGTTATATATATATTCAGCATCTTTTTGTGCCTATTATCCTCAATGTGGTTTTTTGTAGTGTCCCCACCTTTACCATTATTGTGATTTTTATATTCATGGTTTTAACTATGTTCTAATAAAGATTGTTACTTTTAAGCTTGGCTTCTTTTTCTTTTTGGATGATTCTTCATTGAAGCTGTTAGCTTTCTAGGCTGATTTATTTTGAATACATACCATGATTCATGATGCACACATATGGCAAATACAGAGAAATAATAGGTATAGTACAATGCCAAATATTTAGCTTTCTTCTTACATTATCTTATCTGCTTACATTATCACGAGTGATATCTATTATAAGTGCACAGTGTGTACCCTGGAATTCAAAAGTTTTAATTTTACACCGGACAGTATAATCCTCCATACAGTATTATGTGCACAACATGTACCTCCATATTATGGGCACCACATTGTCCTCCATACAGTATTATGGGCACCACATAGTCCTCCATAAAGTACAAAAAGCTCCATATATTGCTCCATAAAGAATAAGGAGCTCTATATATTGCTCCATATAGAATAATGGGTACCATATAATGCTCCATACAGAATAATGGGCCTCATATAGAGCTCTATACAAAATAATGGGCTCTATATAATGCTCCATAGAGAATGGGCTCCTTATATAAAAAAATAAATAATCAAATACTTACCGCTCCTCATTCCCCACTGGCTGCAGCTCCGGTCTCCTCAGCACTGGTGTCTTCAGCCTATTCTGGCTCTCTGCAATATTCAGCACAGAGGGTGCGCAATAATGATGCCATGGCACCCTCTGCTCTGAGACTGACGAGGAAGAGCCATGACCTGGGTAGAGTGGGTAACGAGGAGCAGTGAGAATTTCAAGCAGTTTAAAGCACGGGGTATGGGGGTCTGGCACCAGGCCCCCTGACTCACAGGTCCCATAGCGTGCTGGTGTTCCTGAAGGTGAGTGGGACCCCCCGCTTGCTCAGGGCCCCGTTACTTGATTGGATGTGCCAGGTTACGACCACTAATATAGTGACATTTAGTTAGCTAGTTGTTAGTGGTTCTAACCATGGGTGTCTACATTTCTAATTGGAGGTATTTGCTAATATTATTGTTATTACACTTACTACATATTGGGATAGGATCTTGGAAATGGGAATACCCCTTTAAGCACTATTCATAAGGACAGTAGCAGTAGAAATCAACCTTCATATATTTGAAATGATGATACATGCAGAGGCTTAACTTGATGCTACTAGATCAAAATGCAAAACTGGGCCCCTTTACTACCATGTGCCATTAGTAATACAGATGCATTCTTACATGGCAGAGGGGCTTTTGGGTTCCTTCTGGTGCCAGGAGTCGGATGTCTCTCTACCTATACGCCCACGCTAGCTATGCCTCTGTATACACTACATAGTTAAAGATTTTTGCTTAGAACAAATCATTAAAATATAAAGTAAAGCAAACCATCATAGAACATTTAAATGCTATTCTGATATCTAAACATCCAACAGTCACCTGACCTCCTTCCACAGTATTTTCCTTGCAGATTACATCAATATTCTCAGTAGCTATTACAGTGAGTGAGAAATTAGATAAAAGTAATATTTAGACAAGTAATATAGAAAATTACTTCAGAAAAATGCCTAAACATAGACCCACAGGGTCATGATACACTACACATCACTCAAATCTCCTCAGTATAGATCATTTTAGCTTTGTATCCCCTTTAATTCTTAACTTGAATTTTGTGTATGTGCTGTAAAGTTGCCCAAACAGTGCATGGGTTGGCCTAAATGTCGGTGTTTTCAAAACTGTGAATGTTAGCTGTCAATTATTGAAATAACTTAAAAAATAAAACATTCTAAATTCCACATAACAAGGAAGATTTAGGCTGGGGTAACACGAGCATGCGAGAGAATTGGCTCATTTATGCTCAAGAAACTCAGATCAAACTCTGATCCGAGTTTGATCAGTGTCAGCTGAGAGTGATTCACTTCTCTCATAGCACAGGTGAGGATAAGGTGGAGAACATAACTTCACCGTCTCCGTTTTCTGAGTCAGCGGATGTCGGAATGCACTCAAATAACGTCCGAGTGCAGTCTGATGTTTTCCACGCACCTAGAGACTTGAATGGATCATCTGATTTATGGAGCAATTCGCAGCATGCTCCTGTCACACTCGGACAAGGGTAAGTCTGGCGGACGACACAGCTTACAGATACGATGGGATGAAAAAGGGAGAAATAAGCCCTATCAGTAAGGAGCAAGGGATGGGACACCTCCTGACACCTACTTGTGCCTGTCCTCAAGCTCCCCTAATGCCCTATCTTGGTCCTTTCCCCCGTCTCTGTCACATGTCTAGTCCCTGATTGTCACCTCAGTATAGCTTGGCTAATGCACTGGCTGCCAAGTGTGCTAGTCTCACCACTGCAGATGGTATCAACACAGGGGAAGTGACAAACACGGGACAGACAAATATAAAAGAATAAATACCAAGGCACAGGCCCTGCTGCTAAGCTCCAAAGCAGCAGAGAATCAGCACTAGGAATTATAACTCCCACAGCAGCAGAAACACCACTGATACAACAGAGCTCCTCTCTCCCGGCTGATCTGAATAGAAGAACTCTATTACCAACGATCAGCTGATGTATCATGTGACTAGTTAAAGGAAGGTGGGAGTGGTTACCAGCCAACATCAGTTTCCCATCCTAAAAAAGCTGCCAGCAAGGACACTGACATTAACTCTTCCTGCACCAAAAGGAAAAAACAACATTTAAATTAAAGCAGATCCAGTGCTGCCACGAATCTCATAATGAATCATGAAAGCTGCATTTTTGTTCTCATGCCAAATCAACATGAGAAAAAAGCATTGATCGTCACTTCCCCACACAAAAATAATGGTAAGAGTGCTATCCGATAAAACATCGAAAAACACTCGTCCGATGTATACGCTTATAATAATAATAATACATTTTATTTCTATAGCGCCGACATATTCCGCAGCACTTTACATTTCAGAGGGGATTTGTACAGACAATAGACATTACAGCATAACAATAATCACATAGATTATAACAAATACGAAGAGGAATGAGGGCCCTGCTCGCAAGCTTACAGTCTATCAGGAAAGAGGTAGACACGAAAGGTGGGTGGTAACAGTTGCCCTGATTGTATGGACCAGCCATAATGTTAAGTGTGTAACAGTACAGACACAGAGGGCTAATAGATGCATAAAGCATGTGGGAACATGATGCGGGGAACCTGGTTATGGTAAAACTTTTGGCTGTGCCACACAGGGATAGATTAGGTTAATGTGTTGAGGCGGTAGGCCAGTCTGAATAAATACGTTTTCAGGGCATGCTTAAAATTGTGGAGATTGGGGACTAATCGTATTGACCTGGGAAGTGCATTCCAAAGAATTGGCACAGCACGTGTAAAGTCTTGGAGATGGGAGTGGGAGGTTCTGATTGAGGATGCTAACCACAGGTCATCAGCAGAGCGAAGGGCGCGGGTAGGGTGGTATACTGAAACAAGGGAGGAGATGTAGGGTGGTGCTGAGCCATGGAGGGCTTTGTGGGTGAGGGTAATAAGTTTATACTGAATTCTGGAGTGGATGGGTAGCCAGTGTAATGACTGGCACGCTTGTATGAGCGAGCCCTTAAAGGGAACTTGTAAGCACATTTTTGCATATGGGTGTAGTAGTATATAATAAACTATATGGACATCCAATGCTATCGCATCAAGAAGGAGGTAATGTCACGAAGGGGGCAGGTTTTTCAGCATTGAGAATCTCTTCCACCCTCATGTGCTCACCCACCTTTCCACTCTCTTTCCCCATGTGCTGACTTCTCTCATCTGTGCTCACTTCTTTGACCTGTCTACCCTAGGTGCTATCCTCTTTGTTTGCTCTCTCGATCCTTCCTGTGCTGTGTTCTCCCCTCATGTGCTGTCCCCTTTGAGCTGTCTCCCCCTATGCTCTGTCTGTCTCACCCCTGTGCACTTTCTCTCTTTCCATCTGCTGTCTTCTCCTCTCATGTCATCTCTTGTTTGACCTGTGTATCCCATCACTAAACAGTCAGTGCACAGCATGTCAGGAGGAATTACAATTTAACCCTGCTGTTATGTTCGGTCAAAAATGACCGTTTTTGAACTTTGATATATTTTAAAAGATTCATTATGCGGTTCTGAAACTTGTAGTTACTTCTATTTTCCTAATTTGAGAGGTTCTTTCTAAGGGTACTTTCTTTTTTGGTTTAGTTTTGCGCCACATTTTTTTTACACTTGTACTGTTCCCGGTCAAAAATGACCGAATAGCATTTTATGCTAATTTCAGCCATTTTTTGAGTAAAACAAATGAGTTATAATTTTTTTTAGACTACTTATTGCATCTACTATTGTTTATGAAGTAAACAGTTGCTTTAGGTGCAGATTTACACATGCTTTCAGTACAAACCATACGCATTGGCTTTCAGTACAGTTCTGTGCAATTTTTTTTCTCTGTATGCTATTTACCCTGCTTTTCCTCTAAAAATAAATAAATTCAGTTTTCACCTTTGCATATTGTAAATGAAAAGAGTTTTTTTTTATTTTCCTTGTGTAGGTTCTCTGTGCAAAGCAGACCTGAAAAGCTAATGAGTCATCTCTGCCAAATGTTTGTTTTCTTCTCTGCTATCTCAGCATTCCAGGGGGTGGTGTCTGGTGTCTCTTTCCTTATCTTATCAGTAAGTAAGCAGTTCGGCCAGCCATTTCAGTCTCAGTTTTGTTGGAGAGAAGATCTGGAGACATCTGAGCCTTGAATGCAAATCTGTACCGGTATGAGGTTTATAAACTTGTGTATTATTGTTGTCCTGAATGTAAACAATAGAATTATGTGAAGATTTTCTGAAAAAAACTGATTTTTTTAAAAATTATTTTTACCATTTTTTTCAAAATGTTTGCACGCATTTTATACTATAGTTAATTTTAGTTATAGTTAGTTATAGTTGTTATATAGTAGTAGTAGTAGTTGTTTTAGTTAGCTAGTTAAGCTCAAATTTGTAATTTCTGTGCAGCATTCAAAAAGCCCTTGTAACCTTTATAAACACAAAATAAATAAAAAAAATTGAGTTTTTTATGTATTTTTTTTTTATAATGACCAACCATGCTCACATACAGCATAATAATGCAACAGGTATTAAAAAAAAAAATTTTAAGTAGCTAAAACAGCATTTTAATAGGTCCGGTCAAAAATGACCGGAGCAGTACAAGTGTATAGTGGAAATAAACAGAATAGCATGGTTAAAGGGGTTTTCCCACAAACGGAATTTCATTTTAAAAATTGTCTGTGTCTGACCATGTACGGAGCATAACACATCTACTGGGCAGGGGAGGAAGCAAAAGAAAATACTGACATTACAGCAGAGGATCACAGAGGATTCATTTTGTGAGGTAAAATATTTCACTGACTGTTTTTTAACAATATTTTACCTCACAAAATATATCCTCTCCAATCTCTTGCTGTAATGTCAATATTGTCTTTTGCTTCCTCCCCTGCCAAGGAGCTGTGGTATGTTCTGTACATGGTCAGACACAGACAATTTTTAACATGAACTTTTGTTCGTGGGAAAACCCCTTTAATGTGACCGGCTTCCTCTACTTGTAGACACGTTGCGCATCTGCCGCCGGGATCAGCCGAATTATTAACTGCGCCTGTGCAAATTTCGCGCAAGCGCAGTGCGCCTGTGTTTCACTGGTGGTACCGCGCAAGAGGCTGTGTGAGTGTGAGTGTGTGAGTGTGTGTGAGTGTGTACAGCGAATAGAGTGTGTGTGTGGTGCGACAGTGTTCCGGGACTTAGGTGTCCCAATATGGCGGTCTGTGAACTTCCTCCACTTGTAATTCTGGGATACGGTGACATCTGGACAGAACAGGAAATGAAAACATTACAAGGCAATTATATGACTAGATTACACATTTTTTATAGAGCTTCAATATGCCAGTCATGAGAATTCTAGCATAGAGGCCATATGCAAATCAGCCTGGAAGTGCATTGGGGGCTATCAGTGCACTAGGACTGCTTATTTCAACTGCATCGACACATCCACAGCACACTTCCAACCAGATTTATGCTAGGCTTTTATGTCTATCAGGATAGCAGAAGGAGATGGTCAGCTTTCCTGCACTGCTGTCAATATCATACAAAAGATAAGGGAGGATCAATAAAATAAAAACATTGTTTATTATTCATGTGT
Source organism: Dendrobates tinctorius (assembly GCF_039654945.1). Lineage (NCBI taxonomy): Eukaryota > Metazoa > Chordata > Amphibia > Anura > Dendrobatidae > Dendrobates > Dendrobates tinctorius. The sequence goes on from NW_027361675.1 coordinate 62,544,791, forward strand.
TTATTTCCTGAGGATGAGGTTGGAGTACCCCGAAACATGTAGATCCACACCAAAGAATAAACAAATGTTTTTATTTTATTGATTCTCTGTTATTGTTTGTGGGATATTGACAGCAGTGCAGGAAATCCATCTCCTTTTACTATCCTCATGGTCAATCACGTTCGGTCTGCAGCTGCTTTTCTAGTGTATTCCTTGCTGGAATTGCAAGAAAACAAGGTGAGCTTATACCCCCTGTTTATTCATCCTTTGTATCACCCTTTTGCACTATTGCTCCATAGTTTCTTCTCCAGGCTTTTATGTCTGCTACATGGGATCTCTTGTTTATTTTTATTAGGGGATAAATGCCAACCTGGCCATAATACTGCTTCATCCATATGTGATCAGCATGGTTGCTTTTCAGCGGTGGGGTTCTGGGTTTAATTCTGAGCACAACATCTGCAAGGAGTTTGTATGTTTTCCCCATGTTTGGGTTTCCTCCGGGTACACTTCCATCTAATACTCCAAAGAGATACTGATAGGGGATTTAGATCATGATCTCCAATGGAGAGGAGATGATAATGGTTATAAGACATTGCAGAATATGATGGTGGTATGTATGAATGTATGCGAAGTAAAGAAATAAATATGTAAAAATATGCTGACAGGTTTCCATGAAAAAAACAGCAAAGATCGAAAAATCGAACTGTTGAATTCATTGGAGGCACACCTTCAAATTACCTTACTAATATGTTGTATTAAAGATCTAACGCTCAAAAAAGCAAACACTACCAAAACAGAGGCTTGACAGAGCACAGAGTGACCCCATCAGGGTACTGTCCAAATCATGTTTTTGGGCTTTTTTAGATCCCTGGCAAAACCATTTATGTGCGGTCCAAATGTAATGTGAACCTAGTATAATAATTGTATTATCTAATATCATAAAGTTATTTTTGTTTATTTTGTATATTTTATTAGATTTACAAAGAAGAAATGGAACTCAAGCTGACACACATAGCTAGACTAAGAAAAATTGAGCTACTCAAACAGACTAATCTAGCTAGATAGATAGAAGTAATATGTTACTAAAATGCAAGTCTGCACATTAAGGGTATGTGCACACGTAGTTTTTAGGTGCTGCGGAATTCTCCCCGTGTATTTTGTAAAATCCGCAGGTAAATTTCAGGTCAAAAGACCTGCGGTTTACCTGTGGATTAGGCTGCGGTTTAGCCCTGCACTTTATCACCTCTACAATGGAGGAGATGGTAAACCACAGCGGAATCCGCAGAAAAGAAGTGACATGTCATTTTTTTTCTGCGGATTTGAAACCGCAGCAAAACCACGCGGAAAATTCCGCAGCATGTGCACTGCGGTTTCCATTTTACATAGAGTAAAATGGTACTGTACACCGCAGCAGACTCTGCTGCGGACCCGCAGGGCCAGAAACGCTGCGGATCCACAGCAAAATCCGCAGTGTGTGCCCACACCCTAAGGCTATGTGCCCTAGTTGCGTGTTAAAACACACACTGAAAACCGGACTCCTTCCCAGAAATCGCGCGTTTTTTTCCGCGTGATTTCACCGCGATTCTGTTCGCGATTTTGCCGCGATTTTCTCAAGCACTTTCCAAGCGATTTGAAGCATCGCTTGGAAAGTGATTGACAGGTTGGTCACACTCGTCAAGCATAGTGTTTGACAAGTGTCAGCAGCTTTTTACTATTGAGGCCGCCTATGCGGCCTCAATAGTAAAAGATAAAATGTTAAAAATGATAAAAAAATAAAAAATCGGGGTATATTTACCTTCCGACGTCTCGCGCAGTCTCAGCGATGCTCCCGTTCCCAGAGATGCCTTGCGAGACCTGTGATGACGTTGGTCTCGCGTTGCTACAGCGATCTCGTGAGACCGCTAGAGTCACACGAGACTACGTCATCACAGGACCTTGCCGCAAGGCATTACTGGGAACGCTGAGGCCCGGGATGGCAGCGCGGGACGCCGTAAGGTAAATATACCCCGATTTTTTATTCTTTTTTTTACAGGGGTATGGTACCCAGGGCCTGGAGGACAATCTCCTCTCCTCCACACCGTGGGTACCAACCGCACATGAGACGCTTAACTTCGCGCATGGTGGGCATAGCCACATGCGGGAAGTAAGTGATTCTCATGCATTCCTATGGGTGCGGAATCGCGGCAATTCTTTGTGATTCCGCACAAAAGAATGAGAATGCTGCGATTTTTTCCGCGATGCGATTCCGCCGTGGAAAAAAGCACAGCATTAGCACAGCATGTGCGGAATGCCATAGGAATGCATGGGGTGAGTTCTGTACACGATTTTTAAATGTTTTCGCCGCCTTTTCGTGCCGAAAATCAGGGCAAAAACGCTTAAAAATCGCATCATGGGCACACAGCCTAAAGGGGATTCTTTACACGCTAGATTTGTAAAAAAAAAAAAAAAAAAAAAGGCATTCTCATTGAAATTCCCAATGTCAACAGAGATATGAGGGATCAAAAAAAAATACAAAATATAGGACTTTAAATTATTTTCTGAAATGTAATTATTTTAATGATTTGCTGAACTAGACCTGAGCAGGTGTTTAATTGGGTCTGATAATCAATCAGCAGTGACTTTAGGGTTTTTACATTTCTGTTAGTCGTGATGGTAGAACATGCAGTAACTGATTGCTTAATTTGCACTAATAAACACCTGCCTAAATTTTTCTACCAAGGGGAAATATGAAGAACAAAACTAGCATAAAGAAAGAGTCTTTGATTACAGCTCCTCTGAATGCAGTTTGATGGTTGAATGGAGCTGAACATTTTTATAGGAAGAGAATATTTCTTTATTCTGGCAACCAAGGGTATGAACAGGTGCTGAAATATCAAACATTTCAGATTATTGTACTAACATTAAAATCTCACTCATTATAATTAAAATGGTCATGTGATTTTAATTATGGCTCAATCCTTTGAGGCCTACAGTATATGTGAGCATGTGAATGTGCATGCATATGAGATGAGTAAATTGAATTCATGTGATTTGGATTAGTGTAGAATTTTAGGAATTTACTAAGTCCAGTAAATTCAAACAATTTCTGGTCCACATCATGCAAATCTCCTAAAATGGCCATCTCCATTCTACACAGAAGATTGAATCATCCAAGGAAGGCTTAAATACCGCTGGGCGGGATTCTGCATAATTCCTTGTAGCTATCACATCACATAGAATCTTCAGAGAGGAAGAGGACTAGAACTCTAGTGCCACCTATTGGAGGTAGCAATCCTAAAAGTCAATGTTGACCCTTTAACGAGCCTAGTTACATGACTTAGGATAAAAGCCAAACCAGAATCTCCATTTGCAGACACTGTGTTTCGGGGTACTGCCCCTCATCAGTGCAAAGTGGGAGATCTGGTTTGGCTGTGAGAGAGGCGTCTGACCGATATCCAAGAAGTATCATTTCCCTTGCGGAGAATGACATGCTAAGCATGTCGAGGTGAGGAGACTTAAAGCCGCAGTGCTCCTCTGGGAACTATGCTAATTATGCAAATTGTCTCTTTAGAGAGGAAGAGGACTAGAACTCTAGTGCCACCTATTGGAGGTAGCAATCCTAAAAGTCAATGTTGACCCTTTAACGAGCCTAGTTACATGACTTAGGATAAAAGCCAAACTAGAATCTCCATTTGCAGACACTGTGTTTCGGGGTACTGCCCCTCATCAGTGCAAAGTGGGAGATCTGGTTTGGCTGTGAGAGAGGCGTCTGACCGATTAGAGGCGTCTGACCGCTTTTATCCTAAGTAAGTAGGCTCGTTAAAGGGTCAACATTGACTTTTAGGATTGCTACCTCCAATAGGTGGCACTAGAGTTCTAGTCCTCTTCCTCTCTGAAGAGACAATTTGCATAATTAGCATATTTCCCAGAGGAGCATTGCGGCTTTAAGTCTCCTCACCTCGACATGCTTAGAATGTCATTCTCCGCAAGGAGAAATGATACTTCTTGGATATCGGTCAGGCGCCTCTCTCACAGCCAAACCAGATCTCCCACTTTGCACTGATGAGGGGCAGTACCCCGAAACACAGTGTCTGCAAATGGAGATTCTGGTTTGGCTTTTATCCTAAGTCATGTAACTAGGCTCGTTAAAGGGTCAACATTGACTTTTAGGATTGCTACCTCCAATAGGTGGCACTAGAGTTCTAGTCCTCTTCCTCTCTGAAGAGACAATTTGCATAATTAGCATATTTCCCAGAGGAGCATTGCGGCTTTAAGTCTCCTCACCTCGACATGCTTAGCATGTCATTCTCCGCAAGGAGAAATGATACTTCTTGGATATCACATAGAATAGCACAGTCTATCAGGAGAAACTGTATACAGCGTTTATAAAAGCACAGGCAGGGAATACAGCCTCCATGTTGTGTTGAATCTGGATAGTTACAGAAGATCATAGCTCACAGCTTAGCCATAGAGATAAGTAGAAAATGCAATAAAACATTCTGCATATTCTACAGCTAGTCTGTAAGTCTTTTGTTGGTTTTTCTTTCCCTCCTCAGAAATGCTCCTTTTCAGCCTTTTTTATTGCTTTTTTGTAACATCTGTTTTTGTGACTGCTAGTCCCCCTAAGGCTCAGCACTCCAGGTGCTAAGGAAGATATTTCACAACTAGTGTTGAGCATTCTGATACTGCAAATATCGGGTATCAGCCGATATTCGCGGTATTGGAATTCCGATACTGAGTTCAGATACTTTTTTCATATCGAATACCGGAATCGAAAGTTCCCATAATGCTATGAGCCAGTTTGATTTGATTCAGCCAATGAGGAATCCTAAGAAGTGTGGTCACATCCTGTTAGGCATGTAGGCATGTTAACTAATGGCATGGCTGTGATTGGCTGCTGAAGTGATGTCATGATGCACTATAAAAGCCGCCGCCGCCATTTTGGGTTCACTATGCTGTAAATTCAGTTAGGGACAGGACGCTGCTGTTTTGACTCTGAGGGACAGTTTGAGATAGCGATTTGCTATATTGTGCTTTACCCAGGCTACTTTAGCAACCGCTGTGTGAAGCTTTCTTTTGCCTTGCAGCGCTGTTCACAGCTGTCTGCAAGATCTGTGTGTGTGAGTGCAGCTCACGCTGTAGTGTGTTCTGCAGCCACCTCTGGTTGTAGTCCGCTCAGTGTGCGTCACTGCCTCATACATAGTCCTTTTTTTGTTTTATTGCTGCTTATTTTTCCTGATTTCTCCTATTAATGTGCTTCCATCCGTATCCATCTACATTGGTTGCAAACACTATATAGGAGTAGATACCGGAGCCTTTCTGCAGCCTTTCAGTGCTAGTGCACAGTTCTCTGCACTGTTCATGGCTGTCTGTGAGGTCTCTGTGTGTGAGTGCAGCTCACGCTGTAGTGTGTTCTGCAACCACCTCTGGTTGTAGTCCACTCAGCGTGCGTCACTGCCTCATACATTGTCCTTTTTTGCTGTAGTGCTGCTTATTTTTCCTGAATTTCTCTTATTAGTGTGCTTCCATCCGTATCCAGCTAGATTGGTTGCAAATACTATATAGGAGTAGATAGAGGAGCCTTTCTGCTGGCTTGTGCCCTGCAGCCCCAGCCAGATTAGTATTAGCCTATTTTTTGGAGCCTCATCTATTGCATTGTAGGTTACCTTCCTGCATTGTAATAGCTACAAAAAGTTTGTGATACTATCGCTTTTACATCTTTGGTCACATCCTTTTTTTTTGTGAAAAAAAAACGTAAATAAAGTTCACCAAACACTCCACTTTACAGTTCTGTGGGGCACATGAGCTCATATTAAAGTGTAGTCCACACTTTATAAAATTAGTGTTTCTTATACCTGTTAGCAGCTGTTCTGGAATAAGCACGCTAAGCCCTTAGTACTTTTCTGCCTATCTTTATCAGTCTACCAAGATGAAGAAGGCAGGGAGTAAGGCACGTGGTCGTGGGCGTGGAGTTTCAGCAGGGAGAGGATGTGGGGATTCTATGCCTGCTGCGGGCACCAGTGATCCAACATCCCCCAGTTTTACCAGGGAACAGTCCTTTATGCGCAGCTTTGTAGGAGCTCGCCGTACCCCACTGCTGCGGGAGGAACAAATTGAAGCCGTTGTTGGATGGATGGCAGCTAACGCATCGACTTCAATTACTTCCACATCCTCTCAGGTCCAGAGCACTGATACGCAACCATCTGTCTCTTCACCACCTGCCAAATTGCCCAGGCAGTCAGACAGCCCTGGACAGGAGCAATCTCTACTTCTGCTCTCTGAATCTCTTGGCTTGGAAAGAGGGGGCCAGCCAAGCAGCATTCTAGAATGTGAAGAAGAGGGAGTATGCAGTGATGCGCAACTGCTTTGTCTCTCTGAATCTGAAGAGGCAGGTGGGCCAGTGCCTATGGTCAGAACACCTCAGTACGCATCTGATGATGAGACTCAGGTGCCACTTTCTGGTGGTACTGTGCTGGCGAGACTACCCAGGAGAAGCAGGTGTTTGAAGAGGGGAGTGTAGATGATGAGGTCCTTGACCCATCATGGCGTGAGGAACAGGAAGGTGGTGGGAGCAGCTCTGAGGAAGAGATTCTTGGAACGGCCAAAACAAAGGGAGAGGGAGGGGGCAGACTTGGTTGCCTGTAGCCTCCACTTCGGCATCCATTAGGAGCATTCCTCTTCCAAAACCCAAAACGGGCAGTCCCAGGACTTGCAGTGCGTGGTCCTTTTTTGACACAGTTGCAGATGACATTTGGTTTGTCAAATGCAAGCTGTGTAATCAGAAAGTCAAAAGAGGGAAAAGTGTCAGCAACCTCAATACCACAAATATGTGGAAACATGTGCGGACCAAGCACGTGGTGGAGTTACAAAGACACACTGAAGACGTAGGCCAACCTACAGCACCACCTACCACCTCTTCAGCTCGTGTTGTAGCCTCTTCCTCCAGCTCACACACAGCTGGTTCGGCTTCCTCACAGGATCGCCATGGAAGATGTACAGAGACCCAGTGTAATTCCACCCACAGCACCATGTTCCCTGTCATCCTCACACTCCCAGGCCACTCTACACACTCTAGCACAGGCATGGGAGAAAAGGCGGCCATACTCGGCAAACCATCCCCGAGCACAGTCTCTGAATGCTGGCATTGCAAAACTACTGTCCCTTGAAATGCTCTCATTCAGGCTGGTGGAGACTGACACCTTCCGTAACTTCATGGCATTGGCAGTCCCACAATACAACGTGCCCAGCCACTTTTATTTCAGCAGGCAAGCCGTCCCTGCCCTGGAAAAGCATGTGGAGGGAAAAATTAAACATGCGCTACTAAACGCCGTCAGTAGCAAGGTCCACCTGACCACCGATGCGTGGACCAGTAACCGTGGACAGGGACGATACCTTTCCCTCACTGCCCATTGGGTAAATGTTGTGGAGCCGGGTACAGATCTTGAGATTGGCGCTGTACGTGTTCTGCCAACTCCAAGGATTGCAGGAATCCAGTCTGTACACATTGACTCCTCCTCATACTCCAGTTCCTCTGAATCAGCGCTGGAGGAGCCGTCACGGTCTACCTTCACATGGACCCGTGAATGCTTACCTGTTACGACCGATATGAGCACAGCCGTGGCCAAACATCAACAGGCCGTACTGAAATTAATTTCTTTGGGGAATCGAAGCCACACAGCGCAGGATCTTGTGAATGCCATCAAGCAGGACAGCGACGTGTGGTTTGTGCCAGCGAATCTCCAACCAGGCTTGGTAATGTGTGACAATGGCCAAAATCTGGTGGCAGCACTGGGCCTAGGCAACCTCACTCACATCCCATGTCTGACACATGTGCTCAACTTGGTCGTGCAGAGTTTTTTGAGGGACTCTCTGGATCTTGATGCACTGCTGCACAAGGTCCGCATAGAGTGCACTCACTTGCAGCGTTCCAGCATGGCAAGATCGTGCTTTGCAGCTCTGCAGCACCGATTCCGCCTTCTGGAACATCGCATCATATGTGACCTACCCACCAGGTGGAATTCAACGTTACATATGTTGGAGCGGTTGTGTGAGCAGCAGGCAGCAGTAATGGAGTACCAGCTGCATCAGGCGCAAACAAGTCGCACTGCGCGCCGTTCACACCTCACCACCACTCAGTGGGCCTCTATGAAGGACATCTGACACGTTTTGCGTGCCTTGGATGCTTCCACGCGGATGGCGAGTGCAGATGATGCACTAGACAGCATGGCTGTCCCCCTTATCTGCCTGCTTCAAAAAACACTGCAAGCACTAAGGGAGGAGGTTGTGGAAGAGGTGGAGGATGAGGAGTCACAAATGCCATCTGCTTCTGGACAGTCTGCGCAACGTGGTTCCTCACAAAGGCCTAGGCAGGGGACACTTTGTGAGGAGGATGAGGAGGAGTCAATGGAGGAGGAAGACATCTCTCCAGAGGAGGGAGGTACACAATGCTCTAGTAGTCAGTATGTAGAGCGAGGGTGGGGTGATGCAGAGCAGGCAGAGATGACGCCTCAAGCAGGGGACAGCGTTTCTTGGCCAGTTGGGAGTCTGCAGCACATGGTTGATTTCATGCTGCAGTGCCTGAGAAACGACTGCCGCATCACCCACATTCTCAACACGGCTGATTATTGGGTGTACACCCTCCTAGATCCTCGCTACCAGACAACTTACAAAGCCTCATAACACCGTTGAACCGGGAGCGTAAAATGCGGGAGTACCAAGACACACTGGTGCATTCCATCATGTTCTCCATTCCACCCGAGAGCAGTGCTGCTAGTGCTTTACAAAGCAGCTCTGTGCGTCAAGGCAGTGGAGGAAGCTCTGCACAAAGAGGGAGCAGAAGCAGCGCCTCAGCACAAGGCAAGACCAGTATGGCCCAAATGTGGCAAAGTTTTGTGTCCCTGCCACAAATGTCTACACCGTCACAGACGGCTCCAGTCAGCAAGAGGCAACGTTTCCGTCAGATGGTGACAGACTACATGTCTTGCCCTCTCTGTGTACTCCCAGACGGCTCTTCCCCCTTCAAGTTTTGGGTCTCTAAGCTGGATACATGGCCAGAGCTTAGCCAGTATACATTGGAGGTGCTGGCTTGCCCTGCTGCTAGTGTATTATCGGAACGCGTCTTTAGTGCCGCAGGTGGTGTACTAACAGACCGTCGCATGCGACTATCCTCCGATAACGTTGACCGGCTAACTTTTCTGAAAATAAACAAGGCCTGGATCTCGCCGGAATTTGCCAGTCCTCTTCCAGATTAAATAATTGGTTGGCAACAATATCCAGGTCTCCTGTTATGTTCATGTTTCTACCACCTGAACTGTAATCCCTGGGCTCCAACACCGCCAGTTGCTGCTCAGAAGTGCCGTCTGCACAGAAAAACACTAGCTCCTGTGTTATTGGGGTTCAGTAACGCCAGCTGCTCCCCTGCTGTGTGTCCGGCAATGTCTCCTGCTCCCTCCACATTCACACTATATCAGATATTAAACTTGCTCCAATTAGGCCTCAGCCTACACCCTGATTGACCCTGGGCTCCAACACCGCCAGTTGCTGCTCAGAAGTGCCATCTGCACAGAGAAAAACACTAGCTCCTGTGTTATTGGGGTTCAGTAACGCCAGCTGCTCCCCTGCTGTGTGTCCGGCAATGTCTCCTGTTCCCTCCACATTCACACTACATCAGATATTAAACTTGCTCCAATTAGGCCTCAGCCTACACCCTGATTGACCCTGGGCTCCAACACCGCCAGTTGCTGCTCAGAAGTGCCATCTGCACAGAGAAAAACACTAGCTCCTGTGTTATTGGGGTTCAGTAACGCCAGCTGCTCCCCTGCTGTGTGTCCGGCAATGTCTCCTGCTCCCTCCACATTCACACTACATCAGATATTAAACTTGCTCCAATTAGGCCTCAGCCTACACCCTGATTGACCCTGGGCTAAAACACCGCCAGTTGATGCTCAGAAGTGCCGTCTGCACAGTCAACATATGCTCCAGTGTTATTGGGGTTCAGTAATGTCAGCTGATCCCCAGCTGTGTGTCCGGCAATTTCTCCTGCTCTGTCCACACTCACACAACTACAGATTTTAACCTTGCTCCAATAAGGCCTCTGCCTCCACTCTGTTTGTACTATTGACTCTGGGCTCCAACACCGCCAGTTGCTGCTCAGAAGTGCCGTCTGCACAGTCAACATATGCTCCAGTGTTATTGGGGTTCAGTAATGTCAGCTGATCCCTAGCTGTGTGTCCGGCAATTTCTCCTGCTCTGTCCACACTCACACAACTACAGATTTTAAACTTGCTCCAATTAGGCCTCTGTCTCCACTCTGTAGTATTTACCCTGGGTTCCAGCACCGCCAGCTGGTTCCCGGCAGTGTCTTTGGCACGGGTACTCCCTCCTGCCCAGCCTGGTTCCAGCTCGCCAGCTGTTTCCGGGTAATGTCAACGTCACTTTGCCTCCAAAACTTTGTCCTGTCGTGTTGCGGTCGGGTTAGCCGACTCTATGGTGCCTGCAGTTTAGGTGCTTTCTATGTGGGCTGCGGGATCTGGCAATAAAGGCTGGTTCCGTAGTGCCAATAGGACAAGCACCCCCTGTAGGACTGTGGGTTTCGGTAACTGAGGCCGGCTCGCGGCCTTGCAACTTTGTTTTTCATGGGTACCTTCTGCTACCCATCCGGGTTCCAGTACCGTCAGCTGGTTCTCGGCAGTGCCTTTGGCTTAGGTGCCTCCTTCTCGGTATCCAAGTTCCAGCAACGTCTGCTGGTCCTTGGTAGTGCTTTCTGGCACAGGTACCTCCTGCTTAGTAACCGGGTTCCAGTACCATCAGCTGGTCCTCGGTAGTGCCATTGGCTCTTGTTCCTTCTGCTGCCCCTCCGGGTTCCAGCACCGTCAGCTGGTCCTCGGTAGTTCCATTGGCTCTTGTAGCTTCTGCTACCCATCCGGGTTCCAGCAAAGTCAGCTGGTTCTAGGCAGTGTCTTTGGCACGGGTACTCCCTCCTGCCCAGCCTGGTTCCAGCATGCCAGCTGTTTCTGGGTAATGTCAACGTCACTTTGCCACCAATACGTTGTCCTGTCGTGTTGCGGTCGGGTTGCTGGTCCTTGGTAGTGCTTTCTGGCACAGGTACCTCCTGCTTAGTAACCGGGTTCCAGTACCAGTGTTATGAGCGCATTTTCTGCTCCTCCAGTTGAGAATTCTCCTTCCATTCTCCCTCTGGTGGTGACAGGAGGTAGTGAGGTTGGTTTAAGTGGTAGTGATCTGCCACCTGATGAGAAGGATAACGATTGGATCTCTGGAGTATCAGACTGGATATAAGACAGCCGACACCCTATCCTGCTGCTGGTGATTCAGTCTGCTACTCAGGTCTTGGACTTCAGCTCTCTTCCAGTCTTCTTAATTTAAATTTGTTTTTTGCTAATGTTCACACTTGCGCTTGTTGGTCAATTCAGTTTCTTGTGTAGTCAGCTTGCCCCTGCTGGGGCTATGCTGAACTTCCACTCCTATTTATCTGTATTTGCCAATTTTCCTTTTTGTTACCTTATTAAATTGGCCTCTTTTTGCTCTGTTTCAGAATATTTCAGAGTGCTGATATAGTGGGAGAAGTCTAGTGACTTCAGGGTTAATTTTGCTATCAGACGTGTTGGACATTATTTTTGGTAGGGTTTTTTGGCAGATTGCAGACAGAGGCTTTCCTTTCCTGTCCTTTCTAGTTAGTCGGGCCCCATCGTTTGCTCAGCCTATTTTTCTGCCTGTGTATGTGTTTTCATCTTGCTTCACCATCAATACATGTGTGGGGGCTGTCTTTTCCTTTGGTGTCTGCTCTGGGGCAGTTAGTTTTCCCTTTTCTTGCTTTAGATTTATGTAGTCCTCCGGCGGTGACGAGGCGTCTAGGAACAATGTAGGAACGCTCCACTGCTACTGTTATTTGTGTGGTTAAGATCAGGGATCAGCAATCTGTATAGTGACCAACCTCTCTGGTATTCTGGCACTTCAAGTAAAACAAAAACACCACATGACACAAATGCTTTATAGGGCCCTATCAAAAATTTCCTTTTTCTACATTTTATATTTAATCACAGAACTCACTCTAACATCACTGAAAGGGAGACAGGGTCTGAATAAGAGGCCATCGGTCCTGTAGGTGGAGGGGTAGAGCTGTCTGGACCATCTTGTGAGCTTCCAAGGAGCCAGGCCCAAGTCACTTCTCCGGCTCGACCCGATCCTGCCCTAGAACCTGGGCCGCCACCAGAAACTCCACCACCAGGAACAGAGCCACAACAAGGACCGTCAGCTGCATCACCACCCGACATCCATGATGAACAGGGCAACAGCAGCAGCCCAACTGATTGCCTAGAGGGCTCCCCCCAGCCTGCTGTGCCATGCAGGCGATGTAGACAAAGGCGCCATATCCCTGCCACTGTTACCAAGACCAATGTGGATGCAGGGGCCCAAAATTCCCATAAGAGAGATGCCACTGATGATGGGGAGGAGGAGTACTCACGCAGCCTTGCCCATTATCTACGTTCCCTTCCCCGTGAGGTGCGACTGCATGTGCGAGGATCCATTCAGATCCTAATTGACACAAGCACACCCCCCAATACCCCTTATGAGCTGTTTGAGTTTCTGGCAAGGTGGCAGCTGTCACCCAGGAATCTCATGCGTCTTAACACACACCCCCAAGTACTTGCTCAATCAGGGTCTGAGGATCTCCCCTCCCCCCCACTTCCCAAAGGTCAGGGTATAACCCAGCACACCAATATGGCCACTTGTTCCCAGCCAATGTTGGAGGCTGGTCCCAATCTGGTTGGGGACGACATGGCCATTTTGGTGGTTTAGACTCACGGCCCTACCAGCCTCAACAGGAGAGTTGTCACCAAAATAGTGCCCAGTATCCACCTCAAGCCCATGAGCCGGCCCACTACCTCCATCATGGGCAAGAGTATGCCCCCACACAGGCCGATGGCCAAGGTGGCCACGCTAGCCATCAGGCAACACAGGCTGGGTTGCCGCCTTCTCCACCCTCTACATACTACAATTTATAACTTTGTGTGTGTTTTTGTGGTTAAATGCTGCATTTTAACATTCAAAAAATTTGTTTGTGTTCTAAGGCCAGTTCTGGCCATTTTGCTAAATAACATAAGGCTTCACAAGTGCTTTAAAGAAAGGATACATAAAAAGTTTGCACTTTCAATTGTTGTTGTCTTTATCAATGATGCACTTACATCACGACATGCTGCCATATGCTTACACATTGATTTCTAAACAGAGAAAAGACATAAGGGGTTGTAATATATATAGTTTCCCAATGGCCAAAAAGAAACATTTACAACATTGGCACAGCATGCTCTGGCCAAGAAGTTTCCCCCTCAGGTGACATAAAGTAATTTGTGAAAATATCAGGCACTTTGAGCCCAGAGAGCGTTCTACGTTGAGGGTTGATAGGTGGTCTCACCCTACGTACATTGTCTGACCCACGCACAACACCAGCAGAGGAACAATCATGTATCCTGGTGAAGTTACTTCATTTACATTTTGTTCACTCAGCTGCATGGCAGACTGGAGGACCTACCATTTTGGACAATGAATGCCAAAGGAACACTGCACCAGTCGCCGAGCACGTGATAGGCGCAAGTTACAAATTCAGCGCCGGTGATCCAGGTTGTGCCGGGGATATGGCCTCATGACATTGCACGTTAACTGAAAAGCCTCATCTGCCACAAGGACATAAGGGACTGATTCTTGAGTGGATCCTGGTAGCTGGCGTGGTAGTGTTAGATCCAACTGGTTGTTGCGTAGCCGCCGACCCATAACGGAAGTATTGAAGACTCTAGAGACTCCCGTCCTTCCATAGGCCCCAATGTCAACAATTATAAACTTGTATTAAGAGTTGGCCAGAGCCAACAATACAACAGAATATTATTGTTTCTAATTGAAGAATTGTGAGCCAGAGTTCAACAGCTTACGCACCCGGATATGTTTGCCATCAAGGGCCCCAATCCAATTAGGAAACTGGCATTCTTCCTCAAAGTCCCTTGATATCCTCAACCAGTCTTCCATCCTGGGCTGGGGCATGATGAGTTGATGTAGTGTTGACCATATTTGACTACATGTTGACCTGACGATGCCAGAAATGGTAGATCTTCAAATGAGAAAATCATGGTGGAGGGCGGCAAAAGACAGGCCAGTGGACAGGAAGCTGAAGAACAACAGAAATGGAACATTTTAGAATGCACAAATTAACCAAATACCAGGTACATACATACCAAACTTGTTAGTAATTCAGATCTACTAACACACATATATTTTGTGATATTCAGTACATATTACACATAACATTCTGGTGTGTAAGCTTAAACATATCTAGAATACGGTAAGATGAGGGCATTAAACTTAGTCCAAGAAGCCAAAAATACATACTTTGGGCAACACATCATGAACATAGAGAATGTGGTTGTGTAGTACATACCATAATGTGAGTAGAAGTCGCTCCTCTACAGATATAGCTTTGCGCATCCTTGTGTCCTGAAAGGTTATCCCAGGGCGCACTGTCTCCAAGAGTAGATCAAATGTTGCAAGGATCATGCGACACTATTGGTAGAATTTTTCAGGATGCTCCCGCAGAGAAGAATAGAGGCAGTGAAAATGACCTCTTGTGAGTCGCTGCCTCAAAAGTGGATGGACCCACATGCGTCTCCTCCTCCGCGGATCCACTATCCGTGGGTATGGTTGACCAAAGCGGCGTGACAAAAGCCAGTTGAAGAGAACCTGCTCAGTTGTGTTGAAAGTCAGACTGTCTGCCATGTTGCACATACAACAGCAACACACCTAGTCAAGGCAAGGTCACAAATGGGCAGAATGGAGGCAGCCACCTGTTCCTGAGCCAATAAATAGGGTGCAGGCTAATTATTTAAATAGTTAGCAAGCCTCAAAACCGTTAAATGTCCATTTTGCAAGCCTGCGAGAAAATCTCGCCATACGGATGCGATACGGATTACATACGGATGCTGACATGCGCAAAATACGCGACCACACCTTGCTTACCAATGACATGCGGAGCACTATTTAGGGGTCATTCATCCGTATTATGCATGTAAAATACGGACCGTATTTTGCGTCGGATAGTGTGACCCCGGCCTCAAGGTTAGGGTTTTGAACGGGAGTCTCTGGCAATAGAGAGCCAGGGAAGGGATTGACAGAGAGGAGAGGCTGAGTAATAGTGGGGGGACAGGGGGATTAGTCGAGCATCAGAGTTTAGGATAAATTGTAGGGGTGAAAGAGTGTTAGAAGGGAGGCCACAAAGCAAGAGCTTGCAATAGTCAAGGCAGGAGATAATGTGAGCATGCAATTATTTTTTTTAGATTCTTCGTTGAGGAATGTGCCAATCTTGAGACATTTTTGAGTTGAAGTTGGCAGGAAGTG
This sequence comes from Dendrobates tinctorius, assembly GCF_039654945.1. Taxonomy (NCBI): domain Eukaryota; kingdom Metazoa; phylum Chordata; class Amphibia; order Anura; family Dendrobatidae; genus Dendrobates; species Dendrobates tinctorius. The sequence goes on from NW_027361675.1 coordinate 62,560,148, forward strand.
GAAAGAACTTCAATGTGTGGTTTGAAGGAGAGATCAGAATCAAGGTTTACCCTGAGGCAGCAATTTTACAGGATTCAGGAGAGTGGGCAGCCATTGACTTTGATGTATAAGTCTGTTGGAGAGGTTGAGTTAGATAGTTGAAAGAAGATCAATTCTGTTTTGTCCATGTTAAGTTTTAGAAACCTAACAGAGAAGAAAGATTGTGGGGTTCTGGTTAGAAGGGAGGTGAGATTACAGAGAGGTAGATCTGTGTGTTATCAGTAAAGACGTGATTCTGAAAGTTGTGGGGCTCTATGAGCTGTCCTAGACCAAAGGGGTAGATGGAGAAGAGCAGGCATCCTAGAACTTCACCTTGAGGGACACTGACAAATAGAGGGCGAGATGAGGAGTGTGAGTGGGAGACGCTGAATGTCTGGTCTATTAGGTATGAAGAGATCCAAGATAAGGCTTAGTTTGTGATGCCAAGAGATGAGAGAATCTGTAGTAAGAGGGAGGGAATGGTCCACTGTGTCGAAGACAGATGTCAGGTCCAGTAGGAGGAGAACAGAGTAGTGTCGTTTGGATTTGGCAGTTAGTAGGTCATTGGTGACTTTAGTCAGGGCAGTTTCAGTGGAATGGTGCAATCAGAAGTCAGATTATAAGTGGTCAAATAGGAAGTTGGTGGAGAAGTGGGAGGACAGTTCAAAATGGACATGTTGTTCCAGTAATTTTGAGACATAAGGGAGAAGTTTTATGGGGCGATAGCTTGACACAGAGGATGAGTCAAGGGCGGGCTTTTAGAGAATGTGTGTGATCGAGTCATGTTTGAAGCATGAGGAGATGACACCAGTTCTAAGTAACAGGTTGAAGAGATGGGTTAGGGTTGGGATAATGTCTGTGGTGAGGTTTGGGATGAGGTGGAATGGGATTGGGTCAAATTCAGTGGTGGATAGATGTGATTTGGAGAGTAAAGAGGAAAGCTGATCTTTTGTAATGACAGAGAAGTTGGATTTGGAGAAGAAGAGTTGAGTATGGCAAAAAGAAAAAAAAAGCAGTCAGCTTACCCCAATCTCTGCAAATTGTATCCAGTCCAACTCCTCGAACGGATACAGGCAGAGCAACCAGAAAATGCAACAAAAAAGAAAAAAAAATCCAGTGTGGAATGAAAAGGTTAGAAAATATATTTTATTCACTAGTTACTTAAAACGGAAAAACATTTTCCAAATGGTTATCCAGGCAGATAAAGCTCCATGTGAGACAGATCTATGTGTTTCGATGTGGGTCTTTGTCAAGATCTGACTTGAAATCAGAACACAGGTCTACTAATAGTGAGCCTCTCTATAGCCCACATCACCTGACCATTATTAGATGATTGTGCACACATTAACATCTGACAGCTGAGTGGGAAGTATCAATGGAGATGTTAAAGACACCCATGATGATATTGGGGATGTCAGTGGTAAGGAAAAGAAGTAGTCAGGTGGTCAAGTGGTCAAAGAAGGTGGTGGCTGACCGTGGGGGGAGTAAATGATAACCAGTAATTAGATTGTACTTTAAGAGCCTGTTATCTCTCCTGCACAAGCTCTTTTCTTGTCGGATATTCATCTATTAGTCTGTTCTTTACAAACTATAGTGCCAGGTCTACCTTAGGTCATGTCTCCTTTGCACTAATTAGGGCAGTATACAAATCTAGTAAACTACATAACATCATCTCTGCTACATGACTGTCTTTAATATCTTCCCCGAGTGACCTCAGCTTTGCAATAACTTCCAGAATTTGATTTATATGCTCTTGCCTATGCATATCAACTAAGTCTCATTTTATACAGTTTTCTCTGCAGAAATAGATTGCTGTTTAATCTGGATCTTTCATGCAACCTTTTCAGCGCCTCCCACATTCCTTTCACTGTGCTTTCGTAGCTTATGTGGAATAGCTCTACTAGTAAGCTTACAGTCATGGCCAAAAGTTTTGAGAATGTCACAAATATTAATTTTTACAAAGTCTACTGCTTCATTTTTTCTAATGGCAATTTGCATATACTCCAGAATGTTATAAAGCGTGATCAGCTTAACAGCAATTACTTGCAAAGTCAATATTTGCCTAGAAAATTAACTTTATCCCCCAAAATACATTTCAACCTCATTGCAGCCCTGCCTTAAAAGGACCTGCTAACATCGTTTTAGTGATTGCTCCATTAACACAGGTGTGGGTGTTGATGAGGACAGGGCTGGAGATCAATCTGTCATGATTAAGTAAGAATGACACCACTGGACACTCTAAAAGGAGGCTGGTGCTTGGCATCATTGTTTCTCTTCTGTTAACCATGGTTATCTCTAAAGAAACACGTGCAGTCATCATTGCACTGCACAAAAATGGCCTAACAGGGAAGAGTATCGCAGCTAGAAAGATTGCACCTCAGTCAACAATCTATCGCATCATCAAGAACTTCAAGGAGAGAGGTTCCCTTGTTGCCAAAAAGGCTCCAGGGCGCCCAAGAAAGACCAGCAAGCGCCAGGACCGTCTCTTAAAAGTGTTTCAGCTGCGGGATCGGGCTACCAGCAGTGCAGAGCTTGCTCAGGAATGGCAGCAGGCAGGTGTGAGTGCATCTGCACGCACTGTGAGGCGGAGACTCTTGGAGCAAGGCCTGGTCTCACGGAGGGCAGCAAAGAAGCCACTTCTTTCCAGAAAAAACATCATGGACAGACTGATATTCTGCAAGAGGTACAGGGAGTGGACTGCTGAGGACTGGGATAAAGTCATTTTCTCTGATGAATCCCCTTTTCGATTGTTTGGGACATCTGTAAAATGGCTTATTCGGAGAAGACGAGGTGAGCGCTACCACCAGTCTTGTCTCATGCCAACTGTCAAGCATCCTGAAACCATTCATGTGTGGGGTTGCTTCTCAGCCAAGGGAATGGGCTCTCTCTCAGTCTTGCCTAAAAACACAGCCATGAATAAAGAATGGTACCAGAATGTCCTCCGAGAGCAACTTCTCCCAACCGTCCAAGACCAGTTTGGCAATCAACAATGCCTTTTTCAACATGATGGAGCACCTTGCCATAAAGCAAAGGTGATAACTAAATGGCTCAGGGAACAAAACATAGAGATTTTGGGACCATGGCCTGGAAACTCCCCAGATCTTAATGCCTTTGAGAACTTGTGGTCAATCATCAAGAGATGGGTGGACAAACAAAAACCTTCAAATTCAGACAAAATAAAAGCATTGATTTTGCAAGAATGGACTGCTATCAGTCAGGATTTGATCCAGATGTTGATTGAGAGCATGCCAGGGAGAATTGCTTAGGTCCTGAAGAAGAAAGGTCAACACTGCAAATATTGACTTACTGCATTAACTCATTCTAACTGTCAATATAACCTTTTGCTACTCATAATATGATTGCAATTCTATTTCTGTATGTGATAAAAACATCTGACAAACACACATAAAAACCAGAGGGCAGCAGATCATGTGAAAATATAATATTTGTGTCATTCTCAAAACTTTTGGCCATGACTGTATATGAACCCAGAAAAGTCGTAAAAATATAAACCTTTATTAAATAGTCAAAAGACATACATGACATACAGAATTAAAAAGTGGGAAACCTAAAATAGGACACCACTACCCACATTTACAATAGAAAGAGGCTGCACATATCTAAAGAACCCCAACAATCCCTCATAAAACGTTACATAGCTGTGAGAGAGTGTCACAAAGGCACAGTGATTTCTATATTAATGGCCAATAGTCCTATACAAATAGTACAAATAGTTCAGAGATTAGTTTTTACCTCCTGTGGGGGATGGTGTCAGCCGGATCTGTTGCAAAAAATTCATTGTATTGCAGTAATGTAACTTTCCATTATCAAATCCTCAATTTTTGTATAAATATTTAATAATTTTTTTGGATCTGGTGAAGTACCCCAGTAGAACCCTGCACAGGATTGGACCCCTGCCCAGGACTGAGTACATAAAATACTCTGATAGTGTTTCTTTTCTGTTATATCTTTCTTTGTTTGAACTATATTTTGCTTTTTTTTCTCCTTTTTTTGGTCAGGGTATGCCTATTGAAAATAGAAGGTGTCAGTATGGATGATAAAAATACAGTCATATGTAAAAGTTTGGGCACCCCTATTAATGTTAACCTTTTTTCTTTATAACAATTTTGGTTTTTACAACAGCTATTTCAGTTTCATATATCTAATTGCTGATGGACTCAGTTATATTTCTGGATTCAAATGAGGTTTATAGTACTAACAGAAAATGTGCAATCTGCATTTAAACAAAATTTGTCCGGTGCAAAAGTATGGGCACCCTTATCATTTTCTTGATTTGAACACTCCTAACTACTTTTTACTGACTTCCTGAAGCACTAAATTGCTTTTGCAACCTCATTGAGCTTTGAACTTCATAGCTAGGTGTATCAAATCATGAGAAAAGGTATTTAAGGTGGCCACTTGCAAGTAGTTCTCCTATTTGATTCTCCTATGAAGAGTGGCATCATGGGCTCCTCAAAACAACTCTCAAATGATCTGAAAACAAAGATTATTCAACATAGCTTTTCAGGGGAAGGATACAAAAAGTTGTCTCAGAGATTTAACCAGTCAGTTTCCACTGTGAGGAACATAGTAAGGAAATGGAAGAACACAGGTACAGTTCTTGTTAAGCCCAGAAGTGGCAGGCCAAGAAAAATATCAGAAAGGCAGAGAAGAAGAATGGTGAGAACAGTCAAGGACAATCCACAGACCACCTCCAAAGACCTGCAGCATCATCTTGCTGCAGATGGTGTCACTGTGCATCGGTCAACAATACAGCGCACTTTGCACAAGGAGAAGCTGTATGGGAGAGTGATGCGAAAGAAGCCGTTTCTGCAAGCACGCCACAAACAGAGTCGTCTGAGGTATGCAAAAGCACATTTGGACAAGCCAGTTACATTTTGGAAGAAGGTCCTGTGGACTGATGAAACAAAGATTGAGTTGTTTGGTCATACAAAAAGGCATTATGCATGGAGGCTAAAAAACACAGCATTCCAAGAAAAACACTTGCTACCCACAGTAAAATTTGGTGGAGGTTCCATCATGCTTTTGGGCTGTGTGGCCAATGCCGGCACCAGGAATTTTGTTAAAGTTGAGGGTCGCATGGATTCAACTCAGTATCAGCAGATTCTTGACAATAATGTGCAAGAATCAGTGACGAAGTTGAAGTTATGCAGGGGATGGATATTTCAGCAAGACAATGATCCAAAACACCACTCCAAATCTACTCAGGCATTCATGCAGAGAAACAATTGCAATGTTCTGGAATGGCCATCCCAGTCCCCAGACCTGAATATCATTGAACATCTGTGGGATGAGTTGAAGCGGGCTGTCCATGCTCGGCGACCATCAAACTTAACTGAACTGGAATTGTTTTGTAAACAGGAATGGTCACAAATACCTTCATCCAGGATCCAGGAACTCATTAATAGCTACAGGAAGCGACTAGAGGCTGTTATTTTTGCAAAAAGAGGATCTACAAAATATTAATGTCACTTTTATGTTGAGGTGCCCATACTTTTGCACCGGTCAAATTTTGTTTAAATGCATATTGCACATTTTCTGTTAGTACAATAAACCTCATTTGAATCCAGAAATATAACTGAGTCCATCAGTAATTAGATATATGAAACTGAAATAGCTGTTGCAAAAACCAAAATTGTTATAAAGAAAAAAGGTTAACATTAATAGGGGTGCCCAAACTTTTACATATGACTGTATGGAATTATCGTTAATAATTTAATGAACACATTGCAGCGCAGGGGCAGGTTGGATGACATTAGTAATTTTTTTGATCAAAATGATAATGGAGAAGATGTTAAAGTGCTAAGCACAAGAGCACTGGAATATAAGATCACAGCATTGTCTGAAAAAGAGGTTAGGCTTTCTTGGACTAATAATACACTGCATTCATATAATGATTGTGGAAGAGTACCACGAAGATAACGAGTCTATAAAGAGATTTCACAGTACCAAGAACATGTCAAATTTACAGCTGCCTGGAAAAAAGCCCACATTGATCACTCATTAAATTTATTGCACATTGTTTTGGAATGCTCTTGGAAAGAATATAAGAAGGTGAAGAGCAATTTGGATTAAGCGATCAGTGAATTACAATGACTTCTAACAAAACCTAATTTTTTGTCTTTTAAATACAAATTGGAAACAAGGTCAATCCCAATACAAAATGAATTAAATAAAACAAAAAGGAATACCTCCTTTAGGGACAGAATGTATTTTTAGTTGAGCAGAGTATTTTAATCAAAGTAAAGGGTTGATTGTGACTTGTAGGATCGCTACTACCAACAGGTGGCGCTATAGAGTTCAAGTCCTCTTTTTCTCTGAAGAAGCAATTTGCATATTATTTTCCCAGAGGAGCATTGCACGGCGAATAAGCCTCCTTACCTCGACAAGCCAGAGCTGGCATGTCACTCTCCATAAGGAGAAACCTTACCCCTTAGACCTCAGTCCAGAGCCTCTCACCTAGCCAAATCAGTTCTCATACTTTACACTGATGAGGGCCAATAGCTCGAAACCACATGTCTGCAAATTGAGATTCTGATTTGGCTTTTATCCTAAGTCATATTACAAGACTCATTGAAGGGATGATTGTGACTTGTAGGATCGCTACTACCAACAGGTGGCGCTATAGAGTTCAAGTCCTCTTGAGGCAATTTGCATATTAATCAAAGTAGAAATTACATAGATCTAAAAAAGGCAAATATTGGACTATGGACTCTTCCGAAGATTCTGAAAAGTCTTCACAAATGAACTCTGATGATAACCTTGTGCTAACCATTGCCACCTAGGCGGTATCCAGGTGCAAAGAGTGAACAGGTCTCAGGGCAGAGGCAGAGATTAATGAGTGCTCACTGTCTTTTTATACTAAGGAATGTATGTTTTGTGGGAGGAATTTGATGAAACCAGTTTCATGACTGATTTGGGTAAATCATTACGTATTTTGAATCTACAGGGTGGGTCATTTATATGGATACACCTAAATAAAATGGGAATGGTTGGTGATATCAACTTCCTGTTTGTGGCACATTAGTATATGGGAAGGAGGAAAACTTTTCAAGATGGGTGGTGACATGGCAGCCATTTTGAAGTTGGCCATTTTGGATCCAACTTTATTTTTTTCAATGGGAAGAATTTCACAAGAAAAACAATGGTGTGATTGGTTTTAACATAACTTTATTCCTTCATGAGTTATTTACAAGTTTATGATCACTTATAAAATGTGTTCAAAGTGCTGCCCATTGTGTTGGATTGTCAATGCAACCCTCTTCTCCCACTCTTGACACAGTGAGAGCAACATCGCATATAAATGGCCCACCCTGTATATAACGAATATAAATATAAACCTAATACACAACCTAAAGAAAGTCTGGAGGGTGATATTCCTGCAGATATTGGTCTCCTTGGTTTTACTATGTGTAGGAATATACTGTGGTCAGCATAAATGAGTACACCCCAACAGATTTGTAAAAAAAACCCTTTAGTTTCCTTTCCTTATAAAAATTTTCTTTGGGATACAGTAATACAGAATACTCCCACAAATATGCTAGATACTAAAGTCCTGCTGCAAAATCTTGCTGACTTTATCTGGCATTATATGTCCAGACTGGCTATAATTCATGTGGTCAGTCTCTATACAAAAAATTGCCATATTGATGGCATTGCGACTATTATAAACATTTTAATGAGAACAGGAAAGATTGAATTATGCATTGATTATACTTGTGAAGCTCTGAAATATGTCTTTTCAATTAAAGTTATTCCTTTTTCATATTAATGGTATGCGTAGAGCACTGGCGCTGCGATGGGCATGCCAGTGGTACCTACTTTTGCTAATTTATTTTTATGTGAAAAAAATATACAGTATCTTTAATTTTCAGAATTCTATTGTAAAGTACATTTTATATTGGACAAGGTTCATGGATGATGTATTGATAGTGTGGTCCAGGACAGAAGAAGAGTTTCAGGAGTTTTTGGTCTGTCTGAATATTAAATTCTGTATATCAGCATGGAATTTAAGGTTCATTATGGGCAAAATGGTATTGATTTCCTTGATGTAAAGATTAGCATTGATGATAACCACAGCGATTCTAGAAAGACAACAGCTACTAATGTACTTACCATCCAGCTTGTTCAAAATACTCAGTCCCATAATGTTAGGAGTCGGATTCCAACCTCTGCACAGGAAGAATCCCCAGCCTTGCCTTCTGTGGTCTCCCATTCAGTCCCGACCGCAGAGGAGGCTGCTCAGCAAAGGCGTCATTCCCGGCATCTTGCTCAAGCTAGTGCGGTCAGGTTGGTTCCTGCTGCCACCTCTGGTCCAGCTTTAGCAATCCGCACTAGTCAACAGCGAGCAGATCCAGAGGCTAAGTCCTTTTTGCAGCCTACTGAGCATGCCCGTGGGATGACCTCTCATTGGAGGTCCGAGGTCACATGCTCAGGTCCTCAAGCAGCTCGGATTGGACCATCAGAAAGGTCCCGGAAGGACGCTGCTATAAAAGGTTTGCATGGCCTCTCGGCCATGCGCTAATATAGACTCTGATGGTTAGTTGTGTGTGTGTGAGGATGGATGTATGAGACTGGTGACTGACTCATTATGAAACCCCTACCCTCGGTTGTGTATGAGTTAGGGTTTTAGGAGATAGAGTCAGCGCCAGTAGTGGCTTAATCTATGTACCACAGAGCATCCCGCTCTCCACACGAGTGTTAGCATCAGATAGCACCAGTCAGTACAAGGCACCTCTGGATCGCATGTGCAGCAGCGTTCCTCACAGCGGCGCCATGCACAAGTCAAGCGCTTACCTCCCCGCTCTGGGTGGTTAGTGGCGTCCGCTGAACCGATGCAGTGCGCATGTGGTGCGACTATATTATTCAGTTTAGGCACTGCAGTTGTGGTGTCAAACGCTAGTGGGACTAGAGGGACTCTAACCCTGCATCCTTGGGGCAGAGTCCTGTGTCTCTTAACTAGTGTTCACCTTGCTGAGCCCTGTGAGGTTAACAGGCTCCGGCACTTGTGCAGTAACAGAATTCTCTCCTGTACACACCGGGTCAGCGGTTACCCCGCTGGTGTTCAGTCAGTGTTCGCCATTATCAAGCAGCAGTATACCATCTCTGCATGGTGGACTTCGGGTTGCGAAAGCACCTTAGGCTGGAGTCACACACAACGATTAAAAAATCGGTCCGATTTTTACGGTACGAAATCGCACAAAGATTTCTTGTCCAGAGATCCGTCTGTCATCTCATTTTCCGGCGATGAACCAATTTTATTCACATCTAAGCATCAAATTGACATCCAATGCCAATGCCTGATGCTCTTTCCTGTTGATCTGGAGAAGTCTTGCGATTTAATCGCAAGTCACACGTGTGGTGCGTTTTCAATGCGATTTTTAATCGCATCCATAGACTTGCATTGTAGAATCCGATCCGAAAATCGGTGACAATCGCAGCATGCTGCGATTGTCTCGGTCCGAGGAACGGATCCGATAAAAAAATGCATGATGGGAGCAGCACCATAGAATAACATTGGGACGAATGCAATGCGATTTTTTATCGCATTGCATTCGTCCGATTTAATCGCTAGTGTGACCCCGGCCTTACTGTTATATTTTATTTGGTGCGTTCCGCCAACCCTAACACATAAGGTCAATTTTTTTAGGCTAAGAAGAATTAACCGCACATATGATTCATTTTTAGGACAGTCACTTGAAGTGGTGGATACACTGCATGAAAAAGGCTACAATGAAAAGTTTATAACTTGGGTGTTCAGAAGGCCAATAATCACGTTCATAACATAAAGTTGAGCAGTAAATGTAAGATAAACTGGTAATCAGAGAGTTGTGTTTTCATTTAAATTTAGTTCTCAGACAGACAATATTCATAGCGTCATTCGTAAATACTGGCACCTAATTGAAGTTGATGAACATTTAGCGAGCCAAGCAAAATTCCCTTCAATTGTCATTTTTAGAAGATGTAGAAGTCTGAGAGATGTATTTTTGAGAGGGAGTTATAGTTATAATTGTCATAATTGTTTAAAAAATAAATACATTGATCAGTGAGGGGCAATGAGAATTGTGGATTTTGCTCTCATTGTCAATGCTTGTGCACAGGTACTGTAGAGTTGTTGAATAGATGAAGTAAAACATAATTTGGTACACCTGATTATTACTATGTAAGAGTTTACAGCTCCATAAAAATCATATTTTAACAGGACATGGTTGCTTTAGGCTGATTGAAAATGTAAAGTATATACACAATAATGATCCATAGGTGAAGTGTATCTGGGTTTTCCTGCACCAATTAAAAGTTAAAAGAAGTCAATTTGGCGCCCTCTCATCCCTCCCCTGCTCAAGCAGTTTGAGTAGTAGTCATGTGATAACTTATATGCGATTTGCGTGCTTACAGTCACTTGCCAAAAAGGCTGCTTTTCCTGATTCCCTCAATGGTTTGGGCAGCACAGTGGCTCAGTGGTTAGCACCAAGCCACCAAGGACAATATCTGCAAGGAGTTTGTATGTTCTCCCCGTGTTTGCGTGGGTTTCCTCCGGGTACTCCGGTTTCCTCCCTCATTCCAAATACATACTGATAGGGAATTTAGATTGTGAGCAACATCCGGGACAGCGATGATATAATTTGTGCAAGATGTAAAGCGCTGCGGAATATGCATTCTGTATTTTTCCCTCATGCTTGTTTTTTCAGTTTTTTTCAGTTTGATCTCTCTTTTGCTTATTTATGTTTTGTAAAGTTTACAATGTTTGCAACAAAGTCGAGTGATATACAGGAGGGAGAAATGTATGCAATCACGCCCCTCTCGGCTGTAAGCCTTGATTTGTAAGTGTCTTGGGACGCAAAACTCCCATAAACTAGTGCTGTGTGTCCTCCCTGTTTTTATCCCGCTTGTTTGCTAAATTCAATAAACTGAAAAATCTCAACTTTTGGTAAGTACTATAACTTTTTTCTTCTATTTGATGTCTTTATTTATACCCACTTTATTCACTATGAAACAAATATCAGGCAGCTTAGGAGACAGATAGATCCATCCTGCTCAATATTGTCAGATACAAGCTAAATAGATGACAATATTAAACAGTTATCTTGATAAGGAATAAAAACTTAATGGATTTTGGACTCAACAGAATTTAATTTGCATTAGTAATATCTCATTCTTCTGGTGTCAGAGTATCTATTGCTGATTCTACAACATTGCTCCAATACAGGTTCTTCATTCAGCAGTGTCATTTATCTACACTATGTCAGATGGATGGAAAGAGTTACGACTCAAAGAATGCAACCCTGATTCTCTGTTTCCCATAGTCTGGACACCATGTTAACCACAGAAAGATCAATACAAAGTCAATATGACACAAAGACACCAGGACGGATGGTTGTCATTAAGTCGGGACTTATATGCAAACTTTACAAAATGCATGGTCAATCAGGCTTGGAAAGAACCAGAGGCCTAGGCAGGTGAATACTTAATTGGCCCCATGCATATTATTGAAGTCATTCTCATTGCCTTACAGACAGTGACATAACAGTGTGAATGATGACAAAACACCAACGTTTTTGGACCTTTACTTTTATTGTTATAAAATATGAAAAATCTGTCTGTGCAGTATATTAAAAAGGCTGCCCACTGAGTGTACTGTGCTGTCAAGGCAGGAAGAGGAGGAGGGTGACTCTCAGGGTGAGGAGTGGGAGAACAGAGGGGATGATGATGAGGTAGAAGATCACACTTGGTGTAAGCCTAGAGGCATGCAGCTGAGTAGCTCAACAGAGGAGGAGGAAGATGAGGTTACATAGACACGGAGTTATGCAACCACGACAACCAATGCATCCTGACGCCCAACTCTGGCAGTGGACAGCAGCGTTGATGGTTCTGCAGTTGGCTATCTTAGGTCTAAAAAATCTTAAAAATCATGTAATCTGTCAACTTTTTAAAAAACAACCTAGTAGAGTAAAATATGAAATAATTTCAGTACTACAAGCATGACCTGGCACATGCATTAATCTGGGAATGTCATTGTGCTAAAATACAAACTAGCGGGTCTAGCCAACCACCGTCCAACCCATCAAGCACATCTTCTGATTCTTCCTCCACCCTCACTGTGGCAAGGGTTGTCACACAGGTCTCCGGTCAAAGAACCTCCACTTGTTTAAACCCTGGACATGCCTGCTGTTTTTGACTTATCTTACATACCAAGCACACCCCATCTTTCTCAATTCACCGTAACATCCCTGCCTGTACCTCTCTCACAGTCCAGCAGCTTGTTGTGTTCACCCTACTCCACCCTGTGTCAGCACAGCAGCAAACCCTCATTTGTGCTGTTGTGCTCACGTAAAAGATTCTTTACTCCTACACATGGCAAAGTTAACAGCTTGAATTTCACTATCTTCAATCTACTAATAATAATAACCTTTATTTATATATCATAAACACATTCCGCATACATTTACAAGTCAGCAGATCATATAAAACAGTCAAAAGTTACAAAATTTAAGACAATCATACAATTAAAGCAAAAATGATAACGACCCTGCTCTTCAGAGCTTACAATCTACAATGAGGTGGGGGTGACACCAATTACAGGTGCTTATTTACAATGATGGTTCAACCATCTTGAGGAAATGGGGGTCATCATGGCCCTTTTCCTGATCAGTTTATGTAACGGACACGTCAGCCATATTTCTCCAGCAAACCTGCACCTTACCAGCAGCGACTGTAGGAAAGAGGGTGTTCTAACGCCACGGACAATCTTCTAGATTATACAGGCCTCATCCACACTAAAAAAAAAATTTATTTTATGTTACTAACCGAATACAGAAGGGGAGATCTCACTTTGAAATTGTTTGAAGTTATACAGGCCTCATCAACAGGCTCAAAAACATTCTTCTGTTACTAACGTCATACAGTAGGGAACATCTCATTTTGAAATTACTTGGAGTATCTAGTCAATGTCATACAGGCCTTAATCGACAGGCCCACAAAAATTCTTCTGTTACTAATGTCATACAGTAGGGGACATCTCATTTTCAAATTACTTGGAGTAGCTAGTCAATGTCATACAGGCCTTAATCGACAGGCCCACAAAAATTCTTCTGTTACTAATGTCATACACTAGGGGACATGTCACTTTGAAATCTTTTTTAGCATCTAGTCAATGTTATACAGGCCGTATTGACAGGCCCAGAAACATTCTTCTGTTTCTAATGTCATACAGTAGGGGACACGTCACTTTGAAATTGTTTGGAGCATCTAGTAAATGTTATACAGGCCTTATTGACAGGCCCCAAAAAATTCTTCTGTTAAATAAAATAAATTAATTTTAATGTGCAACAGCTCTGCACACAGAACTATTTCAACCCCACTAAATGAAAAGGTTGGATATAGTGGGCTGTATCATGTTTATCAACAGAAAAAAATAAATATTTTAATGTGCTTGAAGTCTTCAGACAGGTTCATATCACCACCACAACAAGACAATGTAGGATACAGCGGGCTGTATCACATTCAGCAACAGAAAATATTAGAATTTTTTTAATGCGTGTTAGGTCTGCAGACAGATTCACATCACTGCCACAACATGACAATGAGGGATATAACGAGCTATATCACATTCAGCAACAGAAAATATTGCAATTTCTTTTAATTCTCGTTAGATATGCAGACAGCTTCATATCACCGCCACAACATGACAATGTGGGATACAGCAGGCTGTTTCACATTTAGCAACAGAAAAAATTATAATTTTTTTAATGTGCCTTATGTCTGCAGGCAGTTTCATATTACCACAGCACTAAATGATAAGGTGGGATACACCAGGCAGTTTCACATTTAGCTAGTGAAGAACTATTAATTAGAATGCTATACTTGTGCATAGAGCACAATAGAAGCAGTGCACAACACACTTGTAGTATCGATATGTTCCCTGCTGGCTTTGTCTGTGGACCTCAGTAATGGCCAAAAAAAAAGTGCTGGAAGGTAAATTTAACAGCCACACTGGACACTATCTAGCTACAATATCTGACTGATATACAACCGCCTAAGTAGCTAAAATTTTGCTGCTAACAGTGCCAGTTTCAGGAGCAGCCTCTCTATGCTGTTACAGTGTCAAAATGGCACTAAAACAAGATGGCTGTTATTTATATGGAGAGCAACATGTGCTTTCAGCAGCCAATGACACAAGCCGTTGGGTCAGGACATTGTGAAAAAAAAAATGACTGTTTACAAGAACGCCGTGCCTCTGAGGTCTGCAAAACCCCCTCCCCTCATCAACCATGTTCCAAACGCTCATGATACACCACCATTATCATTATGCTAAAGTGCTGAAAATACTTTTGTGACAAGGCAAATATTTTCCCACACTTTTACTGAATGATACCGATTTTTACTGATGTTATAAAATTTTGCTTGTGTTTCCGATCTCGAATCCAAATATGCTATATTTGTGCTGAATTTATGTTTGGCGATCGTTTTCCAAACAAATTCACTCATCATCACTAATCTTCACTAATCATGACTTATGCACTTCATCCACATACACCTTCTTGTCCTCAACAGCACCAGAGTAGATTATTGTATCAAATGTCACACTGTATGACTCCCTATAAATTATAACTGTGCAACTTAGTGGGTGATAGTTTCTATTTAATTGTGCAACATTTTACCTCCTTTGTGCCATGTCTGCTGCAAACTCTCCACACAGGATTGGTCACTTGGGTAGCATTGTTCACAAAAAGCAAATTTAAGAAATTAAGAAAAGTGGATTTGATAGTTTCCATGACTATTGTTTTATTACAATTAACCTCATTTTGGTGAATATTAGGAGTTTTGGGGAATTGACTTGTGTTATATTCCGAGGTAGATTCCTGCACAGGGCTGAATACAAAAGATGAAAAATGCTCCCCCAAAAAAATATTCATGGCTACTACTTTCCTTACCATCATCCTCATTTTTGGTGAATATTAGGAGTTTTTGTGCCTTGACTGGTGTGAATTTCCCCTGTAATTACCTATATAAATAAAATTAAAAAAAATCACTGGCTTCAATGACTATTATTTTTTTTTACCATCATTCATATTTTTTTAAATAAATATCTTATGAGTATTAACTGCTGTGAATTCCCCCAGCAGTCACCAGTGCAGAATTGGACCATTGTGCTGTACTAGGCACTGAAGGCTACATATTTTTTCAAAAATCAATCTATTCCTTTATTATTTTATACATTCTCATAATTTTTGGTAAAAATAGGGATTTTGTGGGAATTAAATGGTTTGGATTTCCCTGGCAAGCCATTGGTCTGACCCTTCTTGGCCTGGGCAAAAAATGCAAAAATGCTGTTCTATAGCATTTTATAGCTGATTTACATCAGAACTACAACAATGCACCACCATAGCAAGGAAATGTACAAATGACACCTAACTATAGAGCTTGAAAGGGTGTGAATACAGTGTATGATACCTTGTTAGTAAGGTCAACTGTGGCTTTAACAATGTCATACCCCAGTTAACTATGCTAGAAAAATGTAGTCAAAGATGCAATAAGAAATGTCTTTGGAGGGCGTGGCCTAGCTCACTGGCATGTGAGACTTAGGAATAGGGAGCTCCTGAGAAAAACCTCCCAACCCGACTCTCAACTCGACTATTTCATGCCATTCTGCCTGGATACCTTTTAGGAAGGACCCCTGACCCTATAAGGAACATTTTTACACCAAAACCTACGTTTTTGGACCTCCTGGAGCATAGAAACCATCTGAGGCCTTCCACACCACTGAGCCGCAAAGCCTTGGACTAAATTACCACTGTGCAGCCACCCGGACTTCCAGGGCTGCAGCCTCCCTGCTTCCAGAGCCTCAATCAACACTCCACAACCCTTCAGGACCTGCTCCAAGCTCACCCACACTAGCGACGCTAGTCAGGACCCTCAACCTGCAAGTGGGAATCAGCATTTTATTGTAAGGCTTACCCAGCCTTCCCCTGTGGTTCCATAATCAGGGACGCAGCTGCGTCTCCCTTGAGACCCCGGTCCAGACGCTGCAGCCTGCAAAAAGAAGCTCACCACGGGAGATCGTAGGGGCTGTGAGTATTACACGACAGATCGCCCCGACCTCCTCCCCTTAGCTTATATAGACTTTCTGGAGAGCCATAACTCTGCCTAGAGTCGGCGCTCTTTATCAGCAGAGACGCGAGATCGCAGCTGCGTTATAAACGGTGACGCTGCAAAGTCTCAGAACGCATCTCAGTCTCCAATTCCACCACACCTGCGACCTCTCCTGAGCGTCTTCCTTTAGGATCGCAGCTGTGATCCCGGCAGAACCCATCCTGAGATAAATAATATCGCCCACTGCGACCCCTCTGCGCATCCTCGTTTGGAGTCACAACAGAGATCTCGACCAACTTTATTATCCCTCTGAGATCGCTGGTGATGTTTTTGCGGTTCAGCATCTAAGTGGATCCTCTTACAGCATCATGAGCGGCATTAAAACCAGGGGGAAAAATTTAACCTCGCCCTTAAATAAAGCTCAAAACCCTCTGAAATCTGACAAGTCATTTAACAACCGACATCATTCAAGGGACCAAGTCAATGCTCGGAGCCCCATTAGATCTAGATCTCCTCCGAGAGACCTCTATCACCATGTGGATCGTGGTAGAAAAGTTACATTTGTACCAGAAGTACAATTACAAGAAAGCATGGACTCCTCCATAAACGCCAAGCGGAGAATGCCGGGACCCTATGGTGAAAAATACTCAAATACGGCAGGGATATCTGAGTCTGAGGAGGAAACTAGTGACTACTCCCCAAACACAACTCCAGCCAAAAGCAGGTCCAAGATGGAAACACTTGGGTCTAATTTGGATCTCGACATTCCTCCTCCGAAATCACAAACCTCGGATAACATGGAGGTCCTATTCAATAAGTTAAGTGCCCTACTTGACAAAAAACTCGACATTCAAAGTCAAAGACTTGACCTGCAGTTTCAAGAATTCCGCGAGACGGTGGAGAAAAAATTAGTAAACCAGGAGGAGAGGATACAGAAGCTCGAGCAGAGATCGTCAGAATACTCAGTGGACCTGGAATACCTATCTTCGGAAATACATAAGCTCAGGACCAAGATGGCGGATCTCGAAGATAGAGGCCGCAGAAATAATCTAAAGATTAGAGGAATCCCGGAGAGCATTTCCCAAGATGAACTTTCGGGCCATATTCAGGATATCTTTAAGCAGGCCATCCCTAATCTAACACCATCTGACCTTATCATCGACAGAGCCCATAGGCTACCCCGTCCTCCTAAGCTCCCTATAGAGGTCCCTAGAGATACCATTCTCAGGGTGCACTTTTTTCAAACTAAAGAGAAGATTCTGAACTATCTGAAATCCAACAAAACTTTCCTGGATCCACACAAGGATCTTAAAGTGTTTCCTGACCTTTCCAAGGAGACTCTGGATCTACGCCGATCATTCAAAAGCATAACATCAGCACTGGAGGAGAAAGGCATCCTTTACAAATGGGGATTCCCCGTGAAGCTGCTGGTTTTCTACAGAGGGAGGACAATACCTCTGTTCTCACCGGAAGAAGGAGCAGACTTCCTCAGGTCTATTAAAGAAGCTCATCCTAACCACGGCAAATGACTTAGGCCTTCGCCATGGAAGATTACCTTGTTTTAACAGGCAGCTTTGGCCTGATTAACCTCGTATTGGAGTTTCTCTTTTTTTTCCCGTCCACATTCTGGACCCCGTTGTAAGGAGGTAGTTTCGTAATTGAACTACTTGAACAATTTCTTTATTGTGTTAACCCTTTCGTTGCAGCTAAATTCAAAGTTGACGAGAAGTTAACTAAAGGTTTGGTAGTTAGCAAAGTTCTATAAGTTTTGGTGTTGCTAGTTCAACCTTCTCCTTGAGCATCCAGCGTAACTCCACTGCAGACTAACTTTAGTCAGTCACACCGCATTGTAACCATGAGCTTCAAAGTGGCATTGTACAATGTCAGGGGCTTGAATAGTCCAAGAAAGAGGCATATCCTCTGGAAGGAACTCCTAGATTCTCGTGTAGACATTGCCTGTATCCAGGAATCAAAATTCCTACACGAGAAACACCCTTACTTTAATCATCATAAATATCCGCATATTTTCGAGTCCTGTAACTCGAAAAAGAAAGCTGCAGTATTGACAATGATTGGGAGTTCTATCCCCTTCGAAGCCTTGGAGGAATACAAGGATGAGGGGGGTAGATTCCATATCTTGGTGTGCAGACTGAACGATCAGGTATGTACACTGGTCAATATCTATGCTCCTAACTGAGACGAAGTGTCATTCCTCAACAAAGTCATGAAAAAGGTGTCTATTGTGAAAAGAGGTGATTTATTCCTTTTAGGTGACTTCAACATCACTCCCAACAATATTATGGATTCTTCTTCAAGCTCAAGACCTAATCATGATAACCTCAATGCATGGTTAGATAAAAATGAGTTACTGGATGCTTTCAGGTGTTTAAATTCCACATCGAGGGAATATTCACATTTCTCTGAGGTGCATCAATCCGCATCCAGGATTGATTTGATTGTTACAAATGTATTTTCTCTCACTAGATTTAAGGAAATCTCTATTGGAAACAGAACCATTTCTGACCACACTCCGGTTTTTGGCAAACTTTTATTGGGTCCTCCCTTGAAGAATGCCAAACTCTGGAAGTGTAGTGCAAACATTTTACATAATCCAATCCACAAGACTGTTATCCAGGAAGCTTTAGATAACTTCTTTAGAGAGAATAGAACTGAAGTGACAAACCCATTCACTAATTGGTGTGCTCACAAGGCGGTTGTGAGAGGCATCATTATTAGCATTACGTCTAAATTAAAGAAAGAGAATAGAGAAAAAATTAACGCCACTCTACTATCAATCCATAAACTTGAAAGTACCATTGTGAACCGTGCCTCACCATCTCCCACCCTAAAATTAGAACTTGCTAAACTAAGACAAGAACTCAGGACTCAGCTGAATTCCCCCTATGAAGCAATAGTAAAATCTTCTAAGTATAACTATTACACGTCTCTCAATAAACCCACGAGGTACATGGCCAACCGAATCAAAAACAAAAGAATTCATAAAAAAATTAATAGAATTAACTCGATTAATGGTAGCTCTAAACTTTCGCATCCCCAGGAAATAGCGAATGAATTTGCGAACTTCTACGCCAATCTGTATAATTTAAACCCTGACCCTAAGCCGCTTTCCCAAAACCTAGGAAAAATTGATAACTATCTATCAACAATAAATATGCCTTCTTTATCTTCCGATGATATAGTGTTCTTGTCAGCCCCGTTTACTTCTATTGAAATTGAAGACACCATCAAGAAACTTAATCTTCACAAATCCCCAGGTCCCGATGGACTAACCAACGCCTATTACAAAGCCTTCAACAATTCTCTCTCCCCTCACCTTACCGAGATGTTCAATTATGCCTCAGGAAAGGGAGCTTTTCCATCCGAAATGCTGATGGCTTCGATCTCGGTCATCCCTAAAATGAAAGGGGATCCTGAAGCCATAGAGAACTTCCGCCCTATTTCACTAATTAACACAGACATTAAGTTGTATTCTAAGATCATAGCGAATAGGCTAAGTCTGATAATTCCTAAACTGATAAGCAATGATCAGATGGGCTTTACAAAAGGGAGACAACCAGCCGATGCAACAAGGCGAATCATCAATACCATAAAATGGGCTAACTCTTCGAAAACACCCATGGCTCTGTTGTCACTCGATGCCGAGAAAGCATTCGACAGACTTAGTTGGTGTTTTCTCAAGCAGACACTCAAAAAATTTGGGTTCGATGATAATCTGACATCCTCCATCATGGCCCTATATTCAGACCCAAGAGCCAGTGTAATTTGTAACAACCATGTCTCAGAGCCACTTACCATATCAAATGGCACTAGACAAGGCTGCCCCCTCTCCGCCATTCTATTTAATTAAGCTATGGAACCTCTGGCCGAACAGATCAGAAAAAAACCCAAAATAGTAGGATTAAACACCTTAAATCATCATCATAAGATCAGTCTTTTTGCTGATGATGTTATCCCAACTTTAACCAAACCCGAGATCTCCATCCCTGAGGCACTCTCAGAAATTAACAAATTCTCATCATTGTCCAATTTTAAAATCAATGAACGCAAGTCTAACATTCTCCCGTTAAACATAGTAAGGACCAAACCAGATGTATTAAAACTGTAACCTCTCTTAACTGGTGTGACAAGGAATTTGCTTATTTGGGAATCACAGTGAACAGTAACCTCACTGGGTTAGTTAAATCCAACCTTAAAAAACTATCTGAATTAATAAATAAGGATTGCATGATTTTCAGGGCTAGATCTCTATCATGGTGGGGAAGGATCCTTACAATAAAGCTTTTTACTTTGCCAAAAATATTATACATTTTAAGGTGTATACCACTCCCTATCCCTTCTATCCATCTTTCTAACTTACAGGCACAGATTAATTCTTTCATTTGGGGCTATAAGAAGCCCAGAACGGCCACTCAAACCTTATTTAAGAAAAGATTGAATGGAGGTATAAGCATCCCTAACATCACAGCCCACTATTATTCTTTGTTACTTAAACAAAGTGCCCATTGGTTAATAGATTCAGATCCCCCGGCTTGGCTTGACTTAGAGTCTACACTTAATAACAATAAGCACCCTAGATCCATAATCTATAATGCCATAGCTAACAACCTTCCAAACTCTGTTGCTCATCCAATCTTTCAAGCTGTTGCACTCGCCTGGTTTAAGATCTCTAAACCAAAGAGAGGATCCCATAAAATGACCATCCTTAAGAAACTCCCCCTAACACTCATTTACTCTATGACTAACCATTCATTATCCCCCATCTGGGCAGATTTAAAAATATCAAACTTAGAAGACATTTTTAACGGGACGGAATTTTTATCCTTTCAAACACTAAAAACTACATATAATATCTCCTCGTCCCTGTTTCTCGAATACCTTACTCTTAAGGATAATATAAAAATATTTCTCGACAAGAAACTAAACTTCACTGAGTCATCCATAAAAATACTAAATAATTGTGGTCATCGTATTTTCTGGAGTCATGGCTTTGTTTATGATAACTACAACCAAGATACGGCCTTGACAAAAAGCCCTTCAATGCTGAGTTGGGAGAAAGACTTAAACTCTTCCTTCACTGTAGAAGACTGGGAGGACTCGCTCTCTTTATCATATCACTCCGCACTCTCCATGTCATTGCAGGAGACCCATTTTAAGGTTGTATCACGTTGGTACTATACCCCCAATAGACTTGCCCATATTGGGACTACGAACTCGCCTCTATGCTGGAGGGACTGCGGTCAGAAGGGAGACATCCTACATGTTTTCTGGAGTTGCCCAACGGTTAGTATCTTGTGGTCGCAGATCTCCTCCCGCATCATTAGCAAACTTACAGGCAAAACCACAACCCTCACACCTCACTCGGCCCTACTTTCCCTTAATCTAGAGGAATTGGACCCTGCCTTAAAAGATATAATTATCCATGTTTGTCTTGTGGTAAAAAATTCCATTGCATTCCATTGGAAGAACCGTTTCCTTCCCAAAGTTGATGATATCTTACAGTTGATCGCACAACATAGATCCCATGAGTTGCATTTCGCATTGGCTAATGACCAATTCAGTAATTTCTACAGGAAATGGTCTAAATGGGACCAAACTTTCCCTACTCCTATTACTTGAATGAATCCTTTATCACTTAGTAATCGCGATATAAGAAAAGCTGTTTTAGTTTTGCCTCTGACCTAACTGATCTTGTATCTACTATTTGACATAGGGTTAGATCTGTAATGACACTCATTATACTCATTTGTGTGTTTTTATGTTCTTTATTGCTATTATTCTATTGTACAATCTTGTATTCTACATATTTAGGCGTTGGCAAGATACGTTTGTAAAATGACATCATTAATGCATGTTTTGCATTTTCTGTACATGATGTCAACTTGGAATTTCCCTACTTCCCCTTATCTTTCCTTCTCTTCCCATTCCCATCCCTCCCCCCCTGTCTAAATCTTTGGAAAAGAAATGTCTTTGGAAAGTGGGAGGAAACCGGAGGAAACCCACGCACACATGGGGAGGACATACAAACTCCTTGCAAATGTTGTCCTTAGTGGGATTTGAACCCAGGATCCCAGTGCTGCAAGGCTGCAGTGCTAACCACTGGACACATGGGTGGGAGAAAATCGCATCATCGCATTGCATATGCATTAAACACAGATGACCATATGGAGAAAACTTGTTCGACTCTCGGCAGAGAGACTCAGACCAATTTTCCATACGTTTAGTGTGACGCCGGCCTTACATAGATAATTCATATGTGTGTTTGTGTGTATGTGCATATACAATTTAAACAGCATGTGTGTCACAGTATGTGTGCCAAAATGTTGCTGTTATGTGCGTTTGTTCTTTGCAATAAGCATTGAAAATCTCTCTATTGGAATCCTGGACATCCCTAACTTGGCATGCACAAAAAACTAGTTGGATATGCTGTTTCCATTTGTTATGCATGTATGGTCTAAATGTTAAACACAAAGTTGACCCATATGGAGCATTCAAATTCATTCATAGGTAATCATAACTCAATATTCAATGTTAGAACATAAACACGGGCGCTGAAAAAGCCCAACACCCAGAGTATATTAAACTATAAATCTTTATTAACAAATAATTAAAATTAATGACATTTAAAATTAACACATGGGCCTGCTGGGTAATTCGGGGATCTATAATCATTATTTAGTTAAATTACCATAAATACTACTTTATAAAATATGTAATAGTGTTTTCTACTCTTGATATAGGATTTTAGCAAAGCTAATTGTGACAGGGTCACTGGCACGATATGTAAGGGGAGATATGTGTCACTTAGACTGCTTTCCTCCGTGATCTAGAAACCCATGTTTCTTTTCAGCATGATATGTGCTGAAGGAGTTAAGTGGTCATGTTATGTGCGGGTTTTAGGTGAGTAGGTAAGAGATGGGTGGGATGCCTACTCACCATATCTCCACCTCATGGGTGTGGCTGAGAAAATAAATGCCCAGGCAGTTTTTTTTTCCTTTGGTCTGTGTTGTGTAGAGGCAAGCAATCCCTAGGCTGATGCTCCTGTGGGAGCTGCCATATGTGTTGTGCCAGAAGTGCTGGCCAGGACTGCTTATGAACTTTTTATTTCCTTTTGAGCCAGAAAGGCTGTTTTTTCTGTTACCATTTTGGGTTTATGATACAATAATCCACCCAGAGACATTAACCCCACATGTGCCTGTGTCTACCTCGAGGAGCAGCTAAGTAAACCGACCTGCCACAAATGGTGTTTTGGATGCGGACAAATGGTCCAGGAACACGTGTAGCAGTGGGGGACAAATTGTATATCTTGGGTTAAGACGGCTACGGAGATGGAACAGCAGTCAAACAAAATGGACGAGCTACTCAAGCACCTGATTCTGAGCCAGCAGCAACAGCACCAGGTACAGTAGGAAACTAATAAGTTCCTAATGCAACAGATTCAGCAGCAGCAAAGGCAGATGGAACCACTGATGAAAGAGGTCCGTAGCAGAGAAACCACCCCTCCCCCATGTCAAGGTGATGACTCGTGCATCCAGAAAGCTGTAAGACGAGCCATACAAAAGATGAAGCCAGGGGGTGGTACATCTTCATACTGGGATACCCAGCGGGAGATTGATTCCCAAAAGAGGGGTAACCGAGCCACCACTGGGGGGGGGAGTCCAATGTCCCATGGAGCCGCTGCCTGGAGGCTTACCAAAGGCTGCTGCTAAAGACCTGATCTGCTGGTGTTGTCACGGTCCTGGGCATAGCAGCCTGTTGTCCTATGACTGCGGAGCAGATGGATTGCAGCCTGGGCAGGTGCTGCTAGTATTATGCCTAACCCAGCCTGCAGTGTGGACTATCAGTCAGGAGAAGAGCCACAGTCACGTTCCGTAACCATAAATGGAGTACTGGTGTCAGGACTCTTGGACTCCAGGAGCTTAGTGACCCTGATAAAGGCCACGCTTCCCCACCAGTTGATCACAGGGAAACAAGTGGGCATCCGCTGTATCCACAGGGATGCCAAAGACTACCCTTTTGCCAGAGTGTTGATTAAAATGAGACATGGTATGGAGTTCCAAAAGGTCAGGGTAGTCAGAGACTTTCTGCACCCCGTGATAATCGGGCAGGACTTCAGCCAGTTCTGAGACTTGTGGGGAAAAGCAGGGGTGCTCAGTGTCTCAGACAGGAGCCAGCGCAACCCTGATGAATCCCCATTGCAGTCGGAGGTGGAGGAGTTCCTCCTGTGTGTCCTAGCTGGTGATGAGGATGAATTGGTGACCAGGGAGGCCGAGCTTTCTGAGCTGGGGGTTTCTGGGGAAAATTTTGTGACTGCTCAAATGCAGGATCTTGCCATAAAAGGGGCCTTTCAAAATGTTTCTGTGATTGATGGGGTTGCTCAAGAGCCGAGGGTTGACACCAGGTACCCACACTTTGCAGTCAATAGCAAATTGCTGTATATAGTGACTACACTGAGGGGAGATGAAATAGTGGAGCAGCTGTTGGTTCCAGGGCCATACCGGTGGAGGGTTCTAAACATGGCCCATTCGCATGTTTTGGGGGGACATCTGGGGATGGAGAAAACGCAGGCGAGAATACCGCAGAGGTTCTATTGGCCAGAATGTTACCAGCAGATTTTAGGTCCTGCCTCACCTGCCAGATAACTGCTCCCTCTTTGCACTTCCAAAGTCCTCTAGTCCCGTTACCTTTAATAGAGATCCCGTTTGAGCGAACTGCCCTGGACCTAGTAGGTCAGTTAGTTAAGTTGGCACAGGGGCACCATTATATCCTAGTGGTCATGCACTATGCGACCAGGTACCCTGAAGCAGTATCCCTAACGAACTCTACGGCTTAGAGTATCGCCTGGGAACTTGTCCATATTTTTGCTAGGATGGGCCTGCCAAAGGAGATTCTGACAGACCAGAGAACCCTCTTCATGAGCAAGGTTATGAAAGAACTCTGTAGGGTCCTCCAGATTGCCCAGCTGTGAACCTCAGTGTATCATCCACAGACCAATGGCCTAGTAGAGCACTTCAATAAAACCCTGAAAGCCATGCTCAAAAAGGTCAATGAGAAGGACGGTCGAGACTGAGACTACCTGCTTCTGTTTCTGCTCTTCTCCATCAGGGAAGTTCCCCAGGCCTCTACTGGCTTCTCGTTGTTCGATCTCCTGTATGGTTGACATCTGCTCCTGGACATTGCCAAGGAAACGTGGGAAGCTGAGGTCACGCCACACAGGAGCATTATAGAGCATCTCGCCCAGCAGCATGAGAGAATGGCAAAAGTGATGCCTGTTGTAAAGGAGCATCTTCTCCAGACACAGGAGGCACAGGCAAGGGTGTATAGCTGATCAGCGAGGCTGAGGCAGTTCCAGCCAGGGGGCCACGTGCTAGTTCTTATCCCCACAGTGGAGAGCAAGTTCCTAGCCAAGTGGCAAGGCCCATATGAGGTGGTGAAAAAACTGGGCGAAGTTAATTACAAGGTACCCCAGCCAGGGAGAAGGAAGCCGCACCAGGTCCATCATGTGAACTTGCTAAAACCCTGGAGAGACCGAGAATCGCTGGACACCCCTTGCCTGGGAGCCAGTCCCAAAGTCACTGTGGACAATGTCACCATTGCAGAGACTCTGGCGCCGGCCCAGAAGCAATAATGTCGGGAGCTTTGCAGCAAAACCAGGACCTATTCTCAGAGTTGCCGGGGCATACACGGGTGGTTGAGCATGACGTGTTGACAGAACAGCATGTAAGGGTGAACCTCATGGTATTGAATTCCAGAAGCATGGAAAGAAGTGATATCCAATGAGGTGATGAGGATGCTAGACCTCAGGGTGATAGAGGAGTCGAAAAGTGGATAGCCAAGTCCTATCGTCCTCGTACAGAAGCCTGACTGTGAGTGACGTTCTACGACTTTCGCAAGCTGAATGAAGTCTCTAGTTTTGATGCTTACCTGATGCCTCGTGTGGATTAACTCATTGAGAGACTTTGACCCTCAAGGTATATTACAACCCTGTACCCAACAAAAGGCTATTGGCAGATCCTCATATCCCAGTGTGCCAAGGAGAAAACAGCCTTCTCGACGCCTGATGAGTGTTTTCAAAACACCAGGATGCCCTTTGGTCTGCAGGGGGCCCCGGCCACCTTCCAGAGGGTGATGGACCGGATCCTGGTTCCGCATTAGAAGTATGCCACAGCATACCTTGATGACATAGTGGTCTTTAACCCTGACTGGGCTAGTCATCTACCAAAAGTACAGGCGGTTCTGGATGCTTTAAGGGTTAATGATAAATCTGAAAAAATGTGCCATAGGGAAGGATGAGGTCAGGTACCTAAGTTATGCCATCAGAAGGGGTGAAATTAAGCTGCAAATCAACAAGATCGAGACGATTCAAGAGTGGCCGCAACCGCTTACCAAGAAGTAAGTGAGGATGTTTCTTGGAATTGTGGGGTACTCTCGGCAATTGATTCCGAATTTCGCTGTGATCATCGCGCCATTGACAGATCTTCTTAAAGGCACTAATTCGACGATAGTTAATTGGTCTGATGACACAGAGATGGCATTCCATGGACTAAAGAGAGCTCTGTGTAAACATCCATTTCTGGTAGCACCAGATTTCAGCAAAGAGTTCGTGGTCCAGATGAATGCATCAGAAGAACATCCAATCTTGTTTTTGAGCCGGAAGCTCTCGTCACGCAAGAAGAACTACGCCATCGTCAAGAAAGAGTGTCTGGCCATAAAATGAGCCGTAGATACATTGAGGTACTATCTACTAGACCGGAAGTTCAAACTTGTGCCCGATCATGCCCCTCTGAGATGGTTAAGGGAGAAAAAGGGTAAGAACGCCTGGGTGACTATGTGGTTCTTAGGCCTCCAGGATTTCAAGTTCCATGTAGAACACAGGCCTGGGAAGTCACACAGAAATGTAGATGCCCTCCAAAATTCCCTGTTTGGTGTCTGAAGGTGCGAAAGCCTCTGGCTTTGGGTAGAGGGGGGAGTATGTGACAGGGTCACTGGCAAGATGTGTGAGGGGAGATAAGTGTCACATAGAATGCCTTCCTCCGTAATCTAGAAACCCATAAGTTTCTTTTCAGCATGATATGTGCTGAAGGAGTTATGTGGCCATGTTATGGGCAGATTTTAGGTGATTAGGTAAGAGATGGGCAGGATGCCTACTCACCATATCTCCACCTCAAGGGTGTGGCTGGGTATTTGTCCAGCCAATTATTTTCTTTGGTCTGTATTGTGTAGAGGCAAGCAAGCCCTAGGCTGATGCTCCTGCTCTTGCCAGAGGTAAACATGTTTTATGAGGGGAGGAGGTGTGGAGAGGTTAGAAGAGCTTGTGGAGAGGTTAGAGGAGTGGCATGCTTTTTTTTCTCCCTTAACTTTATGTGTGTTAATTGACACAAAGTCTTCTGTGATTGGCTGCCGACGTCACATGTCCCTGACCATATAAAAAGTGGACATATTGTTTTGCTGGCCCCATTGTCTCAGTGTCACAGTGCAGAGAGGTCGCTCCTGCGCTAGTGTTACTGCTGAAAATTGAACTTGTTAGTTAAATAGATAGGATCCTGCCCTGTGTGAAATCGATCTTCCAGCATCAAACTATATTGTGCAAAAACTGTGTGGCAGTCTCCTGAGGTCTCATTTGCTACTACAAATCGCTTGTGGTAAAACTGAGTTTCAGTGGCAAATCAGGTGGTCAGATTTCCACTTAATAATCATTAGCCCTAATATTGGGGTGCAGCCACGAGGCCCAATTACAGTTGTGGCCAAAATTATTGACACCCCTGCAATTCTGTCAGATAATACTCAGTTTCTTCCTGAAAATGATTGCAAACACAAATTCTTTGGTATTATTATCTTCATTTAATTTGTCTTAAATGAAAAAACAAAAAAGAGAATGAAGCAAAAAGCAAAACATTGATCATTTCACACAAAACTCCAAATTGGGCCAGACAAAAGTATTGGCACCCTCAGCTTAATACCTGGTTGCACAACCTTTAGCCAAAATAACTGCGACCAACCACTTCCGGTAACCATCAATGAGTTTCTTACAATGCTCTGATGGAATTTTAGACCATTCTTCTTTGGCAAACTGCTCCAGGTCCCTGATATTTGAAGGGTGCCTTCTCCAAACTGCCATTTTTAGATCTCTCCACAGGTGTTCTATGGGATTCAGGTCTGGACTCAATGCTGGCCACCTTAGAAGTCTCCAGTGCTTTCTCTCAAACCATTTTCTAGTGCTTTTTGAAGTGTGTTTTGGGTCATTGTCCTGCTGGAAGACCCATGACGTCTGAGGGAGACCCAGCTTTCTCACACTGGGCCCGACATTATGCTGCAAAATTTGTTGGTAGTCTTCTGACTTCATAATGCCATGCACACGGTCAAGCAGTCCAGTGCCAGAGGCAGCAAAGCAACTGCAAAACATCAGGGAACCTCCGCCATGTTTGACTGTAGGGACCGTGTCTTTTTCTTTGAATGCCTCTTTTTTTCTCCTGTAAACTCTATGTTGATACCTTTGCCCAAAAAGCTCTACTTTTGTCTCATCTGACCAGAGAACATTCTTCCAAAACGTTTTAGGCTTTTTCAGGTAAGTTTTGGCAAACTCCAGCCTGGCTTTTTTATGTCTCGGGGTAAGAAGTGGGGTCTTCCTGGGTCTCCTACCATACAGTCCCTTTTCATTCAGACGCCGACGGATAGTACGGGTTGACACTGTTGTACCCTCGGACTGCAGGGCAGCTTGAACTTGTTTGGATGTTAGTCGAGGTTCTTTATCCAACATCCGCACAATCTTGGGTTGAAATCTCTAGTCAGTTTTTCTTTTCCGTCCACATCTAGGGAGGTTAGCCACAGTGCCATGGGCTTTAAACTTCTTGATGACACTGCACACGGTAGACACAGGAACAGTCAGGTCTTTGGAGATGGACTTGTAGCCTTGAGATTGCTCATGCTTCCTCACAATTTGGTTTCTCAAGTCCTCAGACAGTTCTTTGGTCTTCTTTCTTTTCTCCATGCTCAATGTGGTACACACAAGGACACAGGACAGAGGTTGAGTCAACTTTAATCCATGTCAACTGGCTGCAAGTGTGATTTAGTTATTGCCAACACCTGTTAGGTGCCACAGGTAAGTTACAGGTGCTGTTAATTACACAAATTAGAGAAGCATCACACGATTTTTCGAACAGTGCCAATACTTTTGTCCACCCTCTTTTTTATGTTTGGTGTGGAATTATATCCAATTTGGCTTTAGGACAATTCTTTTTGTGTTTTTTCATTTAAGACAAATTAAATGAAGATAATAATACCAAAGAATTTGTGTTTGCAATCATTTTCAGGAAGAAACTGAGTATTATCTGACAGAATTGCAGGGGTGTCAATACTTTTGGCCACAACTGTAGCTACTCCAAATCGTTTCTGATAAAACTGTGTTTCAGTGGCAAATGAGAAGGCCAGATTTCCACTTAAAAATCATTAGGTATAACAGTATTGTTCAGGTACACTATCTAAGAAAATAAATAATGATTGTTCATTTAGTGACAAGTGACTGACAGCTGTGGGCCTAAGGTTGTGAAACAGTAGTTTGCAAGAGGGGAAGGCTACTTACAACATGAGTGAGAAAAAGCGTGGTCATGGTGGAAGGGGGAATAGGATTGGTGTTCAATGTGTACATGGGTTAGGTGTTAATGTTAATAAAGCTCAACTGAACAAACACCGTCTCATCCTATCCAAAGACCAATGACAACATCTGTTACTGGATGACCTATTCGACTCTCTTTCTTTGGCAGCCGTACAGTGGTGCGCCTTTGTTACACCCGGCCTTTGTCCTGGCGCGGCGCCCAGGTCTGCTACTGTTACACCTGGTCCCTGTCCTGGCGCTGCGTCCAGGTCTGCCGCTACTCCCCGTTCTGGGCATTCACCTCGTACCTTGCACGCTGTCCTTAGGCAGCAGCCTGCCTTCTCTGTGTCTCATGCTGCTCCCCTGCCTCCACCTCCTGGCGTCCTGTCAGCAGATCTGCAACTAGAGCTATTAGGGCCCGCCCGCATGCTCTCCTGCCTTCTTAAAGGGACAGCGTGCATTTTTCAAAAAGTGCAGTTATCCAATGGCAGAGCACTGGCTGCTATTTCTGGCCTCTCCTCCAGAGGGAGAGCGCCGGAGCAACAAGTATCAATCATTGCAACATCCGGTTCTTATGCTAACCTGTCTGCACTGCGTCTGCAGTCTCTGTGCATTGTGTAATGCTATCTGTCTCCACAGAGTATCAGTATCCTGAGCTTCCAGGTTATATCTGCAACCATCTGGGCGAAAGCCATCCCGTTCCGCCAACAGCCATCTGAGTCCAAGGACTGTGTGAAGGTCACTGGAACTGACTCCTTACCAACTACCCAGATCCAGGACCCATCTCATTACAGACTCTGCTGAAACTACTGTTATCCCTTTTGGTCCCGCTGGGACAGCTGCCATGTGTTCGGGGTCTAACTGGAGGTAGCACCTGTGTCCTCCGGGTATTCCATTCTGGCCCTGTTTGAGGGGCTTTACTACGGGTACCTGGGGCTCACTAGTCATGCCCCCTTCGGAACCCCCCGGACCATGGTCCCGAGGTTCCACTTTAAAAATAAAAACGAATGTGAACTTCACCATCTCTGCCTCCGCTTCCATTCGTTACAGCCTTGTAGATGAGGCTCAGAAAGAGCATTTGCTACAGTGGATGGCAAGCGCTTCATCGTGTAGCCTCACCTCCTCTTCCTCCACTTTAACATCACACACAGTATAATCCACAGAGGTGTCACCCCAATCACCCTTGTTTCCACCGCGTCAAAAATTTTGAAACACCCAACTGACTGTGTAGAAACACAAATGGGCTTTTCTGCAGAGCTGTTCACACATTTTATTACATGGGCATAAGAGGTCTGCTCTAAAGAATCACAGAATCCAGAAGAGGAAAGCATCTGCACTGATGTCCAAAATTTTTTTATGTTGGATCCTGGGCCGGATGATGTAGGGTCCAAGAACAATCCAGACCCTCGTCACCAGACGTTAACCACCAGGGTGGAGGTGATCCTGATGAGACTCAGATATCAGAGGCACATGCAGACTGTACTGTGGTGTCAGGGCAGGAAGAGGAGGGTGACTCTCAGGGTGAGGAGTGTGAGAGCAGAAAGGATGACCATGAGGCTGTAAATCCCACTTGGTGTGAACCCAGAAGTATGAGGAGGTTACATCTCGGCTTCCCACACAGAAATGAAGTGATGCAACCATGACAAGCACTGCATCCTCAGCCCCAACTCTGGCTGAAGCCAGCAGCACCGGTCGCGAGGTTGCAGTTTGCGGGGGCGGCAAGGGTTGCCTAGACTGGGCATTTTTTGAGACCGCAAAGGAGGACC
This sequence comes from Dendrobates tinctorius, assembly GCF_039654945.1. NCBI lineage: Eukaryota > Metazoa > Chordata > Amphibia > Anura > Dendrobatidae > Dendrobates > Dendrobates tinctorius. Next base: position 62,591,651 of record NW_027361675.1, read on the forward strand.
CAACACACGTTATCTGTCAAATTTGCAAAAAAACTCAGTAGAGGCAAAAATTACAATAATGTCACAATTACATGCATGAACCGGCACATGTGCGATCAACATGCCTTAGTGTGGGAATATCACTGCGCTAAAATGCGGACTAGTGGGCCTTGCCAACCACTGGTCGTCTCATCAACCCCATCTGCTGCTTCTTCCTCCTTCATCACCATGCCAAGTCTTCTCACACAGGTCTCAGGCCACCAAAACTACACTTGTTTACCTCCTTGCCTGGTGCATGTGCTAAACTTGGTTGTGCAGAGTTTCCTAAAAAAACTACCCACACATGTTGGAGCTGCTCCTGAAAGTGCGGGAAGTGTGTGCGCAATTTCGGCTTTCTCACTCTGCTACTGCTCTCCTGTCTGTGCTGTAAAATCACTTCTGTCTTCCCGCTCACTGGCTTATATGCGATGTACCAACCAGGTGGAAATCCACCTTTCATATGCTAGAGAGATTATGCGAGCACCAGCAGGCAATAGTGGAGTTTCAGCTTCTGCACGTACGGTGAGACACACTTCAGAACAACACCACTTCACCACCAATGAGTGGGCCTCCATGCGGGATGTATGTGACGTATTGTACTGCTTTGAATATTCCAGCATTATGCAAAAAGAGGATGAGACAGCACGGCCAACAGCAGTGTCACTGAGCATCTCCACACAATCCCATTAAAAGGTTTAGCTGTATATCCCCCAAACACTGTATCCCATATTCTACACGTGGCCTCACAAGTGAGTTCCAAATGGCTAACAATACGATGGGATCAGGGAAACCACAGTACATGGTCCCAGAGTCTGGAAGAAGAGTGGCGAGACAGACAATCCAAGCTGCTTAAGGTCTAGTGTGAAGTATCCACATTCAATGATGGTTCAGGAGACATGTCATCTGTTGGTGTAGGTCCACTGTGTTTTATCAAGACCAAAGGCAGCGCAGCCGTCTACCAGGAAACTTTAGAGCACTTCATGCTTCCCTCTGCCGACCTGCTTATTGTAGATGGAAATTTCATTCTCCAGCAGGAATTGTCACCTGTCCACACTGCCAAAATTACCAAGTCCTGGTTTAAAAACAACAGTATCACTGTGCTTGATTGGCCAGCAAACTTGTCTGATCTTAACACAATAGAGAATCTGTGGGGTATTGTCAAGAGGAAGATGAGAAACACCAGACTCAACAATGCAGATGAGCTGAAGGCTGCTATCAAAGAAACCTGGGCTTCCATAACACCTCAGCAGTGCCACAGACTGATCGCCTCCATGCCATACCGCATTGATGCAGTAATTGATGCCAAAGGAGCCCTGAACAAGTATTGAGTGCATTTACTGAACATACAGTTCCATAGGCCAACATTTCGGATTTTAAAATATTTTTTTCAAGCTGGTGTTATAAAGTACCGTATATACTCGAATATAAGCTGAGATTTTCAGCCCATTTTTTGGGCTGAAAGTCCCCCTCTCAGCTTATATTCAAATCATATACACCAGGGGGTCGGAGGTGTCAGGTCATACTTACCCATCCTGGCACGGTCTCTGCAGCCCCCAGCTTCTCCGCGATCTCCCTTCTTTCCTTCAGCGGTCACATAGTACCGCTCATTACACTCATGAATATGCACATATTCATGAGTGTAATAAGCGGTACCACGTGACCGCTGAAGGCAAGAAGGGAGATCGTGGAGAAGCTGGGGGCTGCAGAGACCGTGCCAGGATGTGTAAGTATAGCGATACTCACCTGTCCGGGGTCCATCGCTGCTTGCTGCTATCTGGCACGTCATCTGTCAGTGACATTCAGACAGCAGAGGGCATGGTGATGTGGATAGTGCGTGCCGTGCCCCCTGCAGTCTGAACGTCACTGACAGATGCTGTGCCAGACAGCAGAAAGCAGCAATGGACCGGGGGACAGGTGAATATCTCAGGTGCCAGCAGTGACACCGGCACCTGGCCCCAGCGACGGAGAGGTGAGTATGTCTTTTTTTTATTTTTAAATGCAGCAGCAGCACATGGGGGCATAATGCATGGAGCAACTTATGGGGCAGCATATAGGGGCATAATCTATGGAGCGTCTTATAGGGGCAGCATATAGGGGCATAATCTATGGAGCATCTTATAGGGGCAGCAAATAGGAGCATAATCTATGAAGCATCGTATGGGGGCAGCATATAGGGGTATAATCTATGGAGCATCTTATAGGGGCAGCATATGGGGGAATAATCTATGGAGCATCTTATGGGGGCAGCATATGGGGGAATAATCTATTGAGCACCTTATAGGGGCAGCATATTGGGGCATAATCTATGGAGCATCTTATAGAGGCAGCATATGAGGGCATAATCTATGGAGCATCTTATGGGGGCAGCATTTGGGGGCATAATCTATGGAGCATCTTATGGGGCAGCATATGGGGGCATAATCTATGGAGCATCTTATGGGGGCAGCATATGGCGCCTATTCTATGGAGCATCTTATGGGGCCTATTCTATGGAACATTTTATGGGGCAGCATATGGGGCATAATCTATGGAACATCTTATGGGGCCATAACCTTTATGGAGCAGCATATGGGGCATATTATTCTATAGAGCATCTTATGGGGCTATCATGAACTGTATGGAGCATTATATGGGGGCTACTGATTCAATATGGATATTCAAAAACATTTAACCTACTGATGTCTCAATTAATTTTACTTTTATTGGTATCTATTTTTATTTTTTAAATTTACCAGTAGCTGCTGCATTTTCCACCCTAGGCTTATAATCGAGTCAATAAGTTTTCCCAGTTTTTTGTGGCAAAATTAGGGGGGTTGGCTTATACTCCGGTCGGCTTATACTCGAGTATATACGGTATGCTAATTTACTGAGATAATGACTTTTGGGTTTTCATTGGCTGTAAGCCATAATCATCAACATGAACAGAAATAAACACTTGAAATAGATCACTCTGTTTTTAATGACTATATCTAATAACTGTTTGATGATATTCTAATTTTGTGAGATGCACCTGTATGTCTGTGTAGCAACTCAATCACGATTAATAGCTAAGACACTAAAAATACACAAGTGAGCATGCCGGTTCCTGTACAGGCTAGAAATTCTGACACAGCAGTCTCTAGTGGTACCTGCGGTTAAAAAGATAGCCATAACCAAAGAACTATTAGATGATAATTCTGACCTAAACTCCCTAAATGACCATCCAGTTGCTTCCCATTCCTCTTATAGAGCTGGAGGACAGAGCAGAATGTGAATTAGCTACAAGAGGAGAAGTGTGCTGAATAGAGTTGAGCGATACCGTCCGATACTTCAAAGTATCGTATCGGATGGTATCGGCCGATCTTTAAAAAAAGTATCGGTATCGCCGATTCCGATACCGGAAGTCCCATTCAAGTCTATGGGACTCCCGGTATCGGAATAAGAAAAACCCTTTCCTGCCCTTGTACAGCCTCTCTGGGGTCTGTACGGGCCTTTCGGGGGGCTGTGCCGGCCTGCCAGGGGGTCTGTGCAGGCTCCGGTGGTCTGTGCCGGCCTGCCGGTGGTCTGTGCAGGCTCCGGGGGGCTGTGCCGGCCTGCCGGGGGGCTGTGCCGGCCTGCCGGGGGGCTGTGCAGGCTCCGGGGGGCTGTGCCGGCCTGCCGGGGGGCTGTGCCGGCCTGCCGGTGGTCTGTGCAGGCTCCGGGGGTCTGTGCAGGCATCGTCCGATGGGACTACAAGTCCCATCGGGCGATGCCTGCTACCATGACAGTGATTGACACATTAGCCAATGATGGGACAGTAGTAGTCCCATCATCCGGCTAATGTGTTAAATGTAAAAAAAAAAAAAAAATTACATGCTACATACATACAACATGCATACTACATACATGCTACATTCATACTACATACTACATACATGCTACATTCATACTACATAAATACTACATGCAACATACATACCACATATATACTACATGCATGCTACATACATACTACATATATACTACATACATACTACATGCGTGCTACATGCATGCTACATGCTACATACATAACACATATATACTACATGCATGCTACATACATACTACATACTACATGCTACATACTACATATATACTACATGCATGCTACATACATACTACATGCTACATACATACTACATATATACTACATGCATGCTACATACATACTACATGCTACATACTACATGCATGCTACATACATACTACATGCTACATACTACATATATACTACATGCATGCTACATACATACTACATGCTACATACATACTACATATATACTACATGCATGCTACATACATACTACATGCTACATACATACTACATATATACTACATGCATGCTACATACTACATGCTACATACATACTACATATATACTACATTCATACTACATACTACATATATACTACATACATACTACATACATACTACATGCATGCTACATACATACTACATGCATGCTACATACATACTACATACATACTACATGCATACCACATATATACTACATACATACAATACATTCATACAATACATACATAGACATACAGTACATATAACATAGAGTAACATACTTACCAATACTTGTCACATTGTTCCCCGAAGCCATTGTCTTTTCCGGGATAAATATTAACATAACAAACCACAAAAATACTCACCCACGATCCGAAGCAGTCCACGAGTGTGTCCCACGACGATCTTGGGTAGAGAACTGCAGCATCAGATGATGCTGCCGTTCTCTACAGGCTGCAGGAATCCAATGACGGAAGGTAGGTATCCTTCCGCACTGTATTCCTCCGCCACTTAAAAAAAAAAAAGTCCCTAGTCTCACTTTATGCCATTGCTGTGTGGGAAATTCCCACACAGCAATGGCATAAAGTGAGACTAGGGACTTTTTTTTTTTAAGTGGCGGAGGAATACAGTGCGGAAGGATACCTACCTTTCGTCATTGGATTCTTGCAGCCCGTAGAGAACGGCAGCATCATCTGATGCTGCAGTTCTCTACCCAAGATCGTCGTGGGACACACTCGTGGACTGCTTCGGATCGTGGGTGAGTATTTTTGTGGTTTGTTATGTTAATATTTATCCCGGAAAAGACAATGGCTTCGGGGAACAATGTGACAAGTATTGGTAAGTATGTTACTCTATGTTATATGTACTGTATGTCTATGTATGTATTGTATGAATGTATTGTATGTATGTAGTATATATGTGGTATGTATGTAGCATGTAGTATGTATGTGGTATGTATGTAGCATGCATGTAGTATGTATGTAGCATGCATGTAGTATGTATGTAGCATGCATGTAGTATGTATGTAGTATGTATGTAGTATGTATGTAGTATGTATGTAGCATGCAGTATGTATGTAGCATGTATGTAGTATGTATGTAGTATATATGTAGTATGTATGTAGCATGTAGTATGTATGTAGCATGTAGTATGTATGTAGCATGCATGTAGTATATATGTAGTATGTATGTAGCATGCATGTAGTATGTATGTAGTATGTATGTAGCATGCAGTATGTATGTAGCATGTATGTAGTATGTATGTAGTATGTATGTAGTATGTATGTAGCATGCATGTAGTATGTATGTAGTATGTATGTAGCATGCAGTATGTATGTAGCATGTATGTAGTATGTATGTAGTATATATGTAGTATGTATGTAGCATGCATGTAGTATGTATGTAGTATGTATGTAGCATGCAGTATGTATGTAGCATGTATGTAGTATGTATGTAGTATATATGTAGTATGTATGTAGCATGCATGTAGTATGTATGTAGCATGCATGTAGTATGTATGTAGTATTTTTTTTTTTTTTTTTAACATTTAACACATTAGCCGGATGATGGGACTACTACTGTCCCATCATTGGCTAATGTGTCAATCACTGTCATGGTAGCAGGCATCGCCCGATGGGACTTGCAGTCCCATCGGACGATGCTTGCACAGACCCCCGGACATCAGCACAGCCCCCCGGCAGGCCGGCACAGCCCCCCGGCAGGCCGGTACAGACCCCCACAGGGTGCACAGCCCCCCGGCAGGCCGGCACAGCCCCCGGCAGGCCGGTACAGACCCCGGGCAGTCCACACAGCCCCCCGGCAGGCCGGCACAGCCCCCCGGCAGGCCGGCAGAGACCCCCGGAAGGCCCGAAATGACGGCGCATCATGATGCGCACACACCGCGCATCATGATGACGTCAGGCCGTCAATCAACTGAACTTCCGATTCCGATGCCGAATTCCGATATTGAAAAAATATCGGAAGTCGGTATCGGAATTCCGATACAGCAAGTATCGGCCGATACCCGATACTTGCGGTATCGGAATGCTCAACACTAGTGCTGAACAAAAGAAAAATGTTACGGTGAGTAAAGTAAATAATGAAATACCAAACAAAGCTTAAAACAGCTACTCAAATACACAGCCTACTTACTAAAGTTAAACAGAAAAGACGTGCAAAACATATAAAAAAAATAAAAAGGTGAAAATCCTTAGCTCAAAGCTCACAGGCTGGCTCTAAACATTAATACATTGTCAGAACATCTAAATGAATCTATGATCAGCAGGAAATGCCCACCGGGAATAGAATATAAAGCTGCAAAACTCCAAAAAGTGATAGGTAGACAAATAAACACATGTGTTAAGCTAGACAGACTGCAGCCAGAAAACAGGACCCAAACACGCTGAGAAAAGGTGTGGCTCGGCAGAAAGAGAAGCTGACCATGAAACACAAGCTCAAGGGAATAAACTCATGAGCAAGACAATTTCATGAACATGGTGGAAGAGTATGTGTCCACACATCTCACCATACTGATTGATAGCTTTGGTCCATCTAACTTCTGGGTCTCCAAATTGAACACGTGGCCTGAGCCTACTTTACGCCTTGGAAGTGCTGACCTGCCCTGCAGAAAGTGTACTGTCGGAATGTGTGTTCAGCACATAGTAGGTGTGATCACAGACAGGCGCATGCCACACCCAGCCTTTGTTAGACTCCACTGCAGTTTGTTTACTTTCCATTAGCAATGTTTTGGGGCCTGACCAAGTTAAATTAAAAAAAGTAAAAAAGAGGGTGTTTTGCAGAGTACACCCACACAGGCTGTTTTCAAAGTAAAAGTACCCCCACAGAGGCTTTTTTCAGAGTACTCCCACAGAGATGCCCATAGAGAGCACACACAGGTTTTTCTTCCACAGTACACTAACAGTTGCGGCTTCAGAGTAGAAAAATGTTTTTTTACGCAAAGTACTCCAACAGACTCAAGTGCAAACTATAACTATTTTTTAAGTCCACAAATCGTACAAACACAGCAGCAGAGTATAATTAATTTTTAGCGGACTACTCATACAGGCACAGGTCCAGACTACTCAGAAAGGCTTTTTATCACAGTACACACATAGGCTTTTTGGCACAGTAATCCCAGAGGCAGGGTTGCAGAGTACACACAGAGGCTTAAAGGCACAGTTATTTTTTTAGGGACAGACACAACTTGTACAGATACAGTGGTACAATAGATTATTTTTTAGACACACTACTCACAAAAAGACGGCTGCAAAGTAGAATAATTTTTAGACATACTACTCGTATAGACACAGCAGTAGAATAAAATATTTTTTTCAGTACACAAATGAGAAAGAGGCAGCTGCAGAGTAGATAATTTTTTAGACACACTACTCGTGTAGACAAAGCCGTAAAATGAAAGAATTTTTTTCAGCCCAAAAATGGAGGTGAATTTTATTTTAAAACACACTACTCCCAAAAACACAGCAGCAGAATATACAAATATTTTAGAAACACTACTTGTATAGACACAGAAGTACAGTAAAATTATTTTTTTGTCCTACACCTGGAAACTAGGTGTGTGCTCGGGGTGTGCTCCGCACCTCTCCTGAACCACCATCATATCCCTTAAGGTAGCTTTGTTGATTGCATTTGATTTAGGTACACTTATGTATGGTATCTGCACCATGCCTTGTAATCTAGCCCCCTATTTATAATTTGAGCAATGCATTGCATTGGGTGACCATGAGAGTTATAGCATTTGAAACAGTACAATGTGGTTTATGATATATTACCAGGTACTCTATTGCAATCATAGGTATACACTTAAATTATTTTGAACAATTTTGTTGTTTACTATATTATGTGGGGTCAGGTTTGTTTTTATTATATTGTGTTTTATTTTTTCTTTTGGTGTGGGCACGCTGCTTTAGTGCCAATTCCTTGCCAAATTACTTCCAATAAAGGCATTTTTTATTTATTTTAATGATACTGTCCTCTTTCTCCCAATATATTAATCGTTTTCAACAATTGTTGGGAGATTACGTTTTTATCCACATCCAGAGGTTTTGGTTGTACTACATTTTAAGTGGTTATCACTCATGTTTTTTGGACTTTTAGATTTCTCCTACTGTTTGTTTGGGTTAAGATACCTATAATTTTTTTTTGGATATATATATATATATATATAAATTATAATTTTATTTATATAGTATTTGTATCTATTACATCCTTTTGTTTTGGTCACCTTAAGGGATGGGTGAGGGTAGAGTTGGTCATGCAGCGGTATGGTGGAACGAGGGTTACTGCAGGTTGGAGGCTTGTCGGATTAGGTTGGTCTTCAGGTTCCTTTTGAAGGGTTCCACAGTAGGCAAGAGTCTGATATCCTGGGGTAGAGAGTTCCAGAGTAGGGAGGATAAAAGGAAAAATCTTGTATGCATTTGTGGGAAGAGGAGATAAAAAGGGAATAGAGAAGGAGATCTTATGAGGATCGGAGGTTGCATTCAGGTAAGTAACGGGAGACTAGGTCACAGATGTATGAGGGAAACAGGTTGTGGATGGCTTTGTATGCCAAGGTTAGATTTTTAACTGGAGTCTCTGGGCAATGGGAAGCCAGCAAAGGGATTGCCAGAGAGGAAAGACTGGGTTATAGTGGGAGTATAGTTGGATTAGTTGGGCAGTGGAATTTAGGATAGAGGTGCGAGAGTGTTAGAGGGGAGGCCATAAAGCTGGAAGTTGCAATAGTCAAGGCGGAAGATGATGAGGGCATGCACTAGTGTTTTTGCAGATTCTTGGTTGACAAATGTGCATATCTGGGAGATATTTTTGAGTTGGAGTTGGTAGAAAGTGGAAAGATCTTGGATGTATGGCTTGGAGGAGAGATCAGTCAAGGGTTACCCCCGAGGCAGCCAGCTTGTGGGACTGGGGAGAGGGGAGAGTGAGCAGTCATTGACTTTGATGGATAGGTCTTTTGGGAGGGGTAGAGTGAGATGGTGGAAAGATGATGAATTCTATTTTATCCATTTTATCCATGTAAAGTTTTTGAAATCTAGTAGAGAAGAAAGATGAAATAACACACAGACATTGTGGGACTCTGGTTAGTAAGGAGATGATATCGGGTCCAGAGAGGTAGATCTGTGTGTCAACAGCATAGAGGTAATACTGAAATTCATGGGAGTCTATTAGCTTTCCCAGGCAGAAGGTGTAGGTGGAGAAAAGCAGGAATCTTAGAACTAAAACTTGGGGGACTCCGACAGATAGGGGGCAAGATGACAAGCTGATATATGAGTGGAAGATGCTGAATGTCCGGTCTGTTAGATATGAAGAGATCCAAGATAGGGCGAAGTCTGTAATGCCAAAAGATGAAATAATCTGCATTAAGAGGAAATGTTCCACTGTGTTGAAGGCAGATGACAGGACCAGGAGGAGGACAGAGTATTGTTGCTGCATTTGGCAGTTAGCAGGTCATTGGTTACTTTAGTTAGGGCAGTTTCAGTGGAATGATGTGGTCGGAAGCCAAATTGTGAGCAGAGGTAGAGGTGAGACAGTTCAAAATGGACGTGATGTTCCAGTAATTTTGAGGCATAAGGTAGAAGTGAGACAGAGAGGATGGGTCAAGGGAGGGCTTATTGAGGATGGGCGTGGTTCAGGCATGTTTGAAACATGGGGGAGAAGACATTAGTTGTTAGTGACAGGTTAAAGAGATGGGTTAGGGTTGGTATGAAGACTGTGGTGAGATTTGGGATGATGTGGGATGGAAAAAACCTCAAGAAATATAATGGATCAAATACTCTAAAAAAAACCAAGGTAGCAGCAAAAAAATTTGATCCTAAAAATTAACTTTTATTCCAATATTTAAAACCTGGATGATACCAGTATAGGGACCAGGGTACATGATATTTTTAACATACAAATTATACAATGTATCAGGGCACTACACTCACCCTAATAGGCCCTAGTGCGTCCCTTCCTTGCCGCAGAGGTTGGCACCCTAATATATGCGATGTGGCGCCCCCGCTCAACGTCGGTGACCCTAATAACACCCTAAAAAAACCCTAATCCACGACGAGGATACACAGAAAAACACAAACACACAGAATTCCCGAAAAAATGACCCCTGATGGAGAGACCAAATACTGTCTCTAGGAGTGCACCTATTCTAAAGCAGAGTGGTGGGTATATGTCCACCCTAATATCTCGTAGTAAAAAATGCTTATGGTTGCAGCTCAATTAGAAACTTATCTCGTAGAAAAAATGCTAAATGCTGCATAGATGACAGACTGTAGCTTTCTATAAAAAACGTTTACACATAACAGCAATGCGTAGATCAAATCCAAAAGGAGTTCATCAGGAAAAAATATTTGCTAACATATCCAAAGGACATAATAGTCCTCAAAATACACAATGGACACAATAGTCTCTTTTATAAGCGAGGATGGCAAAAAACACCATTAAATTAATTCATGGGGTAGCCCAATGACCCAATATATAAATTGCCATCCATCAGTCTGTCAGCATAAAAATTCAAAAAGATACTTATCAGCCATCAGATGATATCGAACCCAGCCCGACGCGTTTCCCCCTCTTAGATGCTGAGGGTTCATCAGGGGCAAAAGAGCACAAGGGGTCTCATCACCCCAGCCGAATGATCAATGCAGTGTGCGGCATGTTTTCTGTCTCCCGCCGGCTCATATTTACCGCCTTCAGAATGCGACGTCACTTCCGGTACCACGCCGTGATTGTGTGTCATACTTGCAATCATTGCAGTGGGGCGCGCCCCCATACCATGTGACCACAATCATCACTTCCGGTAGCGCATCATGATTACGCGCCCTGCTAGTGATCAATACACTGGGGTGTAGTCCCACCGCCACATCATGTGACCCTAATCGTCACTTCCGGTGACATGCCCTGATTACGTGTGTCCCTCTCGGCGCATATCAACTCCTCTCCCCACGTGACCACACAGCCGTTGCCCACACTAGAACCACAGTGGGGGAGAAAACCACAATAGGTCACAACCCACCAAAATTAATGGGATTAACCACGGGCGTGTATTGGAGCAAAGGGGGCTAATATATACATAAACCCAAAGGCAGCATTATTCAGGGCTAATAGAACCTGAAGAAAATTATATATCCGGATTACACCTCATTTTAAATATGTCAGTGTGCCATAATAACGTTACTTAGTCATAAACCGCATCAATAAGACATGATGAAAAATGTTGTTATTAACCCCTACAGGAGACACCTCTATGTATCCCAGCTAATCAAACGATCCAATAATAAGATGATAGATATCCAAGAACAATCTCTTTGCTCAGAAAGAGCATGAAAAAATAGCATGGTGGATCCATCAGATACACTAACTACAAGAAACTAGTAAAATTCAAATTTTCATTGAGGCCTTTAGGGCTTTGTGATTCTAGCCAGAAAATCCAACGCGTTTCCCGTTGTAGGATCTTCTTATCCCAATCCCCCTGTCTCACTATGGGTTGAACCCTTTCAATAACACGAAATCCAATCTGTTTCTCATCACCGCCATGAACAAGATTAACATGACGTGCTAGTGGAGTCTCTCTTTTATGTCTAATGTCTCCCAAATGTTCCCCAATCCATATCCGGAGTTCCCGTTTAGTTTTACCCACATAATCCAACGGACAGGAGCATGTGCACAGGTAGACAACTCCTGTAGTTTTGCAGTTAGCAAATGAGTTCATTTTATACGTTCTTTTCGTGTAGGCACTACTAAACGTTTTTGATGGTACCACATGCTTGCAAAAACTACAGTGTCCACATCTAAACGTCCCAGCCTGCCTATTTTGTAGCCAAGTCCCCTCCTTCTTATGTGGTTCCAGATGACTCTTAACCACTAAATCTCTTATGGATTTTCCCTTCCTATAGGTCACTGAGGGTTTGGGAGAAATTATCCCCCTGATATCTTGATAAGTCCTGAGTAGAGTTGAGCGAAACGGGTCGAAAAAATTCAAAAGTCGCCGACTTTTGGCAAAGTCGGGTTTCATGAAACGAAACCCGACCCTAGGATAAGGTCGGCCACGAGGTCGGCGACTTACGCGCCAAAGTCGCGTTTCAAAAGTTTGTTTTGCGCTCTTTTTCAGCCAATCAGGATCCACGGACACTGTGGACAACGTAATGACCTAGGCACGGGTCACCACCATCTTTCAGAAGGGCATTCAAGTGATTGGCTTGCTTTGGTGGGCGTCACAGGGGGTATAAAAGGGCGTGCACGCCGACCGCCATCTTACTTCTGCCGATCTTAGTATAGGGAGAGGTTGCTGCTGATTCTGTAGGGAGAGCGTTAGGCAGGGAAGAAGACAAAAAAACTGCTTCTGCTGCTAGCGATTTGGCCTGCACAACACACAAGTCACTGTGTGTGCAGTGCAAGGGGAGGCTATATAGTGGTGTATCAGTGGTGTTGGTTGTTGGGCTGCCTTTTAAGGCTTCCTGACACGCTGGCATTGCTGTTTACCCACTGCTCCGCAAACTGATTTTTTAAAAGCAATCCAATCTCCCTTATCCTCTAGTCACTTTTGTCACAGCTGTGCCATCGAGCGTGTCACATAGCGCTCAGATATCAGTGGGCCTCACACAATCCACAAGTGTCCAGTGTCCAAAAGTGTGCGCAGAGATTCAAAATCTCCATTATCCTCTCGTCACTTTGGTCACAGGCAGTTGTGCCATCGAGCGTGTCACATAGCGCTCAGATATCAGTGGGCCTCACACAATCCACAAGTGTCCAGTGTCCAAAAGTGTGCGCAGAGATTCAAAATCTCCATTATCCTCTCGTCACTTTGGTCACAGGCAGCTGTGCCATCGAGCGTGTCACATAGCGCTCAGATATCAGTGGGCCTCACACAATCCACAAGTGTCCAGTGTCCAAAAGTGTGCGCAGAGATTCAAAATCTCCATTATCCTCTCGTCACTTTGGTCACAGGAAGCTGTGCCATCGAGCCTGTCACATAGCGATCAGATATCAGTGGGCCTCACACAATCCACAAGTGTCCAGTGTCCAAAAGTGTGCGCAGAGATTCAAAATCTCCATTATCCTCTCGTCACTTTGGTCACAGGCAGCTGTGCCATCGAGCATGTCACATAGCGCTCAGATATCAGTGGGCCTCACACAATCCACAAGTGTCCAGTGTCCAAAAGTGTGCGCAGAGATTCAAAATCTCCATTATCCTCTCGTCACTTTGGTCACAGGCAGCTGTGCCATCGAGCGTGTCACATAGCGCTCAGATATCAGTGGGCCTCACACAATCCACAAGTGTCCAGTGTCCAAAAGTGTGCGCAGAGATTCAAAATCTCCATTATCCTCTCGTCACTTTGGTCACAGGCAGCTGTGCCATCGAGCCTGTCACATAGCGCTCAGATATCAGTGGGCCTCACACAATCCACAAGTGTCCAGTGTCCAAAAGTGTGCGCAGAGATTCAAAATCTCCATTATCCTCTTGTCACTTTGGTCACAGGCAGCTGTGCCATCGAGCGTGTCACATAGCGCTCAGATATCAGTGGGCCTCACACAATCCACAAGTGTCCAGTGTCCAAAAGTGTGCGCAGAGATTCAAAATCTCCATTATCCTCTCGTCACTTTTGTCACAGGCAGCTGTGCCATCGAGCGTGTCACATAGCGCTCAGATATCAGTGGGCCTCACACAATCCACAAGTGTCCAGTGTCCAAAAGTGTGCGCAGAGATTCAAAATCTCCATTATCCTCTCGTCACTTTTGTCACAGGCAGCTGTGCCATCGAGCGTGTCACATAGCGCTCAGATATCAGTGGGCCTCACACAATCCACAAGTGTCCAGTGTCCAAAAGTGTGCGCAGAGATTCAAAATCTCCATTATCCTCTCGTCACTTTGGTCACCGGCAGCTGTGCCATCGAGCGTGTCACATAGCGCTCAGATATCAGTGGGCCTCACACAATCCACAAGTGTCCAGTGTCCAAAAGTGTGCGCAGAGATTCAAAATCTCCATTATCCTCTCGTCACTTTGGTCACAGGCAGCTGTGCCATCGAGCGTGTCACATAGCGCTCAGATATCAGTGGCCTCACACAATCCACAAGTGTCCAGTGTCCAAAAGTGTGCGCAGAGATTCAAAATCTCCATTATCCTCTCGTCACTTTGGTCACAGGCAGCTGTGCCATCGAGCGTGTCACATAGCGCTCAGATATCAGTGGGCCTCACACAATCCACAAGTGTCCAGTGTCCAAAAGTGTGCGCAGAGATTCAAAATCTCCATTATCCTCTCGTCACTTTGGTCACAGGCAGCTGTGCCATCGAGCGTGTCACATAGCGCTCAGATATCAGTGGGCCTCACACAATCCACAAGTGTCCAGTGTCCAAAAGTGTGCGCAGAGATTCAAAATCTCCATTATCCTCTCGTCACTTTGGTGACAGGCAGCTGTGCCATCGAGCCTGCCACATAGCGCTCAGATATCAGTGGGCCTCACACAATCCACAAGTGTCCAGTGTCCAAAAGTGTGCGCAGAGATTCAAAATCTCCATTATCCTCTCGTCACTTTGGTCACAGGCAGTTGTGCCATCGAGCGTGTCACATAGCGCTCAGATATCAGTGGGCCTCACACAATCCACAAGTGTCCAGTGTCCAAAAGTGTGCGCAGAGATTCAAAATCTCCATTATCCTCTCGTCACTTTGGTCACAGGCAGCTGTGCCATCGAGCGTGTCACATAGCGCTCAGATATCAGTGGGCCTCACACAATCCACAAGTGTCCAGTGTCCAAAAGTGTGCGCAGAGATTCAAAATCTCCATTATCCTCTCATCACTTTGGTCACAGGCAGCTGTGCCATCGAGCGTGTCACATAGCGCTCAGATATCAGTGGGCCTCACACAATCCACAAGTGTCCAGTGTCCAAAAGTGTGCGCAGAGATTCAAAATCTCCATTATCCTCTCGTCACTTTGGTCACAGGCAGCTGTGCCATCGAGCCTGTCACATAGCGCTCAGATATCAGTGGGCCTCACACAATCCACAAGTGTCCAGTGTCCAAAAGTGTGCGCAGAGATTCAAAATCTCCATTATCCTCTCGTCACTTTGGTCACAGGCAGCTGTGCCATCGAGCGTGTCACATAGCGCTCAGATATCAGTGGGCCTCACACAATCCACATGTGTCCAGTGTCCAAAAGTGTGCGCAGAGATTCAAAATCTCCATTATCCTCTCGTCACTTTTGTCACAGGCAGCTGTGCCATCGAGCGTGTCACATAGCGCTCAGATATCAGTGGGCCTCACACAATCCACAAGTGTCCAGTGTCCAAAAGTGTGCGCAGAGATTCAAAATCTCCATTATCCTCTCGTCACTTTGGTCACAGGCAGCTGTGCCATCGAGCGTGTCACATAGCGCTCAGATATCAGTGGGCCTCACACAATCCACAAGTGTCCAGTGTCCAAAAGTGTGCACAGAGATTCAAAATCTCCATTATCCTCTCGTCACTTTGGTCACAGGCAGCTGTGCCATCGAGCGTGTCACATAGCGCTCAGATATCAGTGGGCCTCACACAATCCACAAGTGTCCAGTGTCCAAAAGTGTGCGCAGAGATTCAAAATCTCCATTATCCTCTCGTCACTTTGGTCACAGGCAGCTGTGCCATCGAGCGTGTCACATAGCGCTCAGATATCAGTGGGCCTCACACAATCCACAAGTGTCCAGTGTCCAAAAGTGTGCGCAGAGATTCAAAATCTCCATTATCCTCTCGTCACTTTGGTCACAGGCAGCTGTGCCATCGAGCGTGTCACATAGCGCTCAGATATCAGTGGGCCTCACACAATCCACAAGTGTCCAGTGTCCAAAAGTGTGCGCAGAGATTCAAAATCTCCATTATCCTCTCGTCACTTTGGTCACAGGCAGCTGTGCCATCGAGCGTGTCACATAGCGCTCAGATATCAGTGGGCCTCACACAATCCACAAGTGTCCAGTGTCCAAAAGTGTGCGCAGAGATTCAAAATCTCCATTATCCTCTCGTCACTTTGGTCACAGGCAGCTGTGCCATCGAGCGTGTCACATAGCGCTCAGATATCAGTGGGCCTCACACAATCCACAAGTGTCCAGTGTCCAAAAGTGTGCGCAGAGATTCAAAATCTCCATTATCCTCTCGTCACTTTGGTCACAGGCAGCTGTGCCATCGAGCGTGTCACATAGCGCTCAGATATCAGTGGGCCTCACACAATCCACAAGTGTCCAGTGTCCAAAAGTGTGCGCAGAGATTCAAAATCTCCATTATCCTCTCGTCACTTTGGTCACAGGCAGCTGTGCCATCGAGCGTGTCACATAGCGCTCAGATATCAGTGGGCCTCACACAATCCACAAGTGTCCAGTGTCCAAAAGTGTGCGCAGAGATTCAAAATCTCCATTATCCTCTCGTCACTTTGGTGACAGGCAGCTGTGCCATCGAGCCTGTCACATAGCGCTCAGATATCAGTGGGCCTCACACAATCCACAAGTGTCCAGTGTCCAAAAGTGTGCGCAGAGATTCAAAATCTCCATTATCCTCTCGTGACTTTGGTCACAGGCAGCTGTGCCATCGAGCGTGTCACATAGCGCTCAGATATCAGTGGGCCTCACACAATCCACAAGTGTCCAGTGTCCAAAAGTGTGCGCAGAGATTCAAAATCTCCATTATCCTCTCGTCACTTTGGTCACAGGCAGCTGTGCCATCGAGCCTGTCACATAGCGCTCAGATATCAGTGGGCCTCACACAATCCACAAGTGTCCAGTGTCCAAAAGTGTGCGCAGAGATTCAAAATCTCCATTATCCTCTCGTCACTTTGGTCACAGGCAGCTGTGCCATCGAGCGTGTCACATAGCGCTCAGATATCAGTGGGCCTCACACAATCCACAAGTGTCCAGTGTCCAAAAGTGTGCGCAGAGATTCAAAATCTCCATTATCCTCTCGTCACTTTGGTCACAGGCAGCTGTGCCATCGAGCGTGTCACATAGCGCTCAGATATCAGTGGGCCTCACACAATCCACAAGTGTCCAGTGTCCAAAAGTGTGCGCAGAGATTCAAAATCTCCATTATCCTCTCGTCACTTTGGTCACAGGCAGCTGTGCCATCGAGCGTGTCACATAGCGCTCAGATATCAGTGGGCCTCACACAATCCACAAGTGTCCAGTGTCCAAAAGTGTGCGCAGAGATTCAAAATCTCCATTATCCTCTCGTCACTTTGGTCACAGGCAGCTGTGCCATCGAGCCTGTCACATAGCGCTCAGATATCAGTGGGCCTCACACAATCCACAAGTGTCCAGTGTCCAAAAGTGTGCGCAGAGATTCAAAATCTCCATTATCCTCTCGTCACTTTGGTCACAGGCAGCTGTGCCATCGAGCGTGTCACATAGCGCTCAGATATCAGTGGGCCTCACACAATCCACAAGTGTCCAGTGTCCAAAAGTGTGCGAAGAGATTCAAAATCTCCATTATCCTCTCGTCACTTTGGTCACAGGCAGCTGTGCCATCGAGCGTGTCACATAGCGCTCAGATATCAGTGGGCCTCACACAATCCACAAGTGTCCAGTGTCCAAAAGTGTGCGCAGAGATTCAAAATCTCCATTATCCTCTCGTCACTTTGGTGACAGGCAGCTGTG
Organism: Dendrobates tinctorius; assembly: GCF_039654945.1. NCBI lineage: Eukaryota > Metazoa > Chordata > Amphibia > Anura > Dendrobatidae > Dendrobates > Dendrobates tinctorius. The sequence goes on from NW_027361675.1 coordinate 62,609,576, forward strand.
CCATCGAGCCTGTCACATAGCGCTCAGATATCAGTGGGCCTCACACAATCCACAAGTGTCCAGTGTCCAAAAGTGTGCGCAGAGATTCAAAATCTCCATTATCCTCTCGTCACTTTGGTCACAGGCAGCTGTGCCATCGAGCGTGTCACATAGCGCTCAGATATCAGTGGGCCTCACACAATCCACAAGTGTCCAGTGTCCAAAAGTGTGCGCAGAGATTCAAAATCTCCATTATCCTCTCGTCACTTTGGTCACAGGCAGCTATGCCATCGAGCCTGTCACATAGCGCTCAGATATCAGTGGGCCTCACACAATCCACAAGTGTCCAGTGTCCAAAAGTGTGCGCAGAGATTCAAAATCTCCATTATCCTCTCGTCACTTTGGTCACAGGCAGCTGTGCCATCGAGCGTGTCACATAGCGCTCAGATATCAGTGGGCCTCACACAATCCACAAGTGTCCAGTGTCCAAAAGTGTGCGCAGAGATTCAAAATCTCCATTATCCTCTCGTCACTTTGGTCACAGGCAGCTGTGCCATCGAGCGTGTCACATAGCGCTCAGATATCAGTGGGCCTCACACAATACACAAGTGTCCAGTGTCCAAAAGTGTGCGCAGAGATTCAAAATCTCCATTATCCTCTCGTCACTTTGGTCACAGGCAGCTGTGCCATCGAGCGTGTCACATAGCGCTCAGATATCAGTGGGCCTCACACAATCCACAAGTGTCCAGTGTCCAAAAGTGTGCGCAGAGATTCAAAATCTCCATTATCCTCTCGTCACTTTGGTCACAGGCAGCTGTGCCATCGAGCGTGTCACATAGCGCTCAGATATCAGTGGGCCTCACACAATCCACAAGTGTCCAGTGTCCAAAAGTGTGCGCAGAGATTCAAAATCTCCATTATCCTCTCGTCACTTTGGTCACAGGCAGCTGTGCCATCGAGCGTGTCACATAGCGCTCAGATATCAGTGGGCCTCACACAATCCACAAGTGTCCAGTGTCCAAAAGTGTGCGCAGAGATTCAAAATCTCCATTATCCTCTCGTCACTTTGGTCACAGGCAGCTGTGCCATCGAGCGTGTCACATAGCGCTCAGATATCAGTGGGCCTCACACAATCCACAAGTGTCCAGTGTCCAAAAGTGTGCGCAGAGATTCAAAATCTCCATTATCCTCTCGTCACTTTGGTCACAGGCAGCTGTGCCATCGAGCGTGTCACATAGCGCTCAGATATCAGTGGGCCTCACACAATCCACAAGTGTCCAGTGTCCAAAAGTGTGCGCAGAGATTCAAAATCTCCATTATCCTCTCGTCACTTTGGTCACAGGCAGCTGTGCCATCGAGCGTGTCACATAGCGCTCAGATATCAGTGGGCCTCACACAATCCACAAGTGTCCAGTGTCCAAAAGTGTGCGCAGAGATTCAAAATCTCCATTATCCTCTCGTCACTTTGGTCACAGGCAGCTGTGCCATCGAGCGTGTCACATAGCGCTCAGATATCAGTGGGCCTCACACAATCCACAAGTGTCCAGTGTCCAAAAGTGTGCGCAGAGATTCAAAATCTCCATTATCCTCTCGTCACTTTGGTCACAGGCAGCTGTGCCATCGAGCGTGTCACATAGCGCTCAGATATCAGTGGGCCTCACACAATCCACAAGTGTCCAGTGTCCAAAAGTGTGCGCAGAGATTCAAAATCTCCATTATCCTCTCGTCACTTTGGTCACAGGCAGCTGTGCCATCGAGCGTGTCACATAGCGCTCAGATATCAGTGGGCCTCACACAATCCACAAGTGTCCAGTGTCCAAAAGTGTGCGCAGAGATTCAAAATCTCCATTATCCTCTCGTCACTTTGGTCACAGGCAGCTGTGCCATCGAGCGTGTCACATAGCGCTCAGATATCAGTGGGCCTCACACAATCCACAAGTGTCCAGTGTCCAAAAGTGTGCGCAGAGATTCAAAATCTCCATTATCCTCTCGTCACTTTGGTCACAGGCAGCTGTGCCATCGAGCGTGTCACATAGCGCTCAGATATCAGTGGGCCTCACACAATCCACAAGTGTCCAGTGTCCAAAAGTGTGCGCAGAGATTCAAAATCTCCATTATCCTCTCGTCACTTTGGTCACAGGCAGCTGTGCCATCGAGCCGTGTCACATAGCGCTCAGATATCAGTGGGCCTCACACAATCCACAAGTGTCCAGTGTCCAAAAGTGTGCGCAGAGATTCAAAATCTCCATTATCCTCTCGTCACTTTGGTCACAGGCAGCTGTGCCATCGAGCGTGTCACATAGCGCTCAGATATCAGTGGGCCTCACACAATCCACAAGTGTCCAGTGTCCAAAAGTGTGCGCAGAGATTCAAAATCTCCATTATCCTCTCGTCACTTTGGTCACAGGCAGCTGTGCCATCGAGCGTGTCACATAGCGCTCAGATATCAGTGGGCCTCACACAATCCACAAGTGTCCAGTGTCCAAAAGTGTGCGCAGAGATTCAAAATCTCCATTATCCTCTCGTCACTTTGGTCACAGGCAGCTGTGCCATCGAGCGTGTCACATAGCGCTCAGATATCAGTGGGCCTCACACAATCCACAAGTGTCCAGTGTCCAAAAGTGTGCGCAGAGATTCAAAATCTCCATTATCCTCTCGTCACTTTGGTGACAGGCAGCTGTGCCATCGAGCCTGTCACATAGCGCTCAGATATCAGTGGGCCTCACACAATCCACAAGTGTCCAGTGTCCAAAAGTGTGCGCAGAGATTCAAAATCTCCATTATCCTCTCGTCACTTTGGTCACAGGCAGCTGTGCCATCGAGCGTGTCACATAGCGCTCAGATATCAGTGGGCCTCACAC